>NC_047118.1:5804221-6117799 GCF_902500255.1 Thalassophryne amazonica
CCACGGAGTCAGACACTTCTGATTTAAAGCTCTCTTTTTCAGAGGAGCTACAGCATCCAAAGTTGTCTTCAAAGAGGATGTAAAACTATTGACGAGATACTCTAACTCCCTTACAGAGTTTAGGTAGCTACTCTGCTCTGTGTTGGTATATGACATTAGAGAACATAACGAAGGAATCATATCCTTAAACCTAGTTACAGCGCTTTCTGAAAGACTTCTAGTGTAATGAAACTTATTCCCCACTGCTAGGTAGTCCATCAGGGTAAATGTAAATGTTATTAAAAAATGATCAGACAGAAGGGAGTTTTCAGGGAATACTGTTAAATCTTCTATTTCCATACCATAAGTCAGAACAAGATCTAAGATATGATTAAAGTGGTGGGTGGACTCATTTACTTTTTGAGCAAAGCCGATAGAGTCTAATAATAGATTAAATGCAGTGTTGAGGCTGTCATTCTCAGCATCTGTGTGGATGTTAAAATCGCCCACTATAATTATCTTATCTGAGCTAAGCACTAAGTCAGACAAAAGGTCTGAAAATTCACAGAGAAACTCACAGTAACGACCAGGTGGACGATAGATAATAACAAATAAAACTGGTTTTTGGGACTTCCAATTTGGATGGACAAGACTAAGAGTCAAGCTTTCAAATGAATTAAAGCTCTGTCTAGGTTTTTGATTAATTAATAAGCTGGAATGGAAGATTGCTGCTAATCCTCCACCCCGGCCCGTGCTACGAGCATTCTGACAGTTAGTGTGACTCGGGGGTGTTGACTCATTTAAACTAACATATTCATCCTGCTGTAACCAGGTTTCTGTAAGGCAGAATAAATCAATATGTTGATCAATTATTATATCATTTACCAACAGGGACTTAGAAGAGAGAGACCTAATGTTTAATAGACCACATTTAACTGTTTTAGTCTGTGGTGCAGTTGAAGGTGCTATATTATTTTTTCTTTTTGAATTTTTATGCTTAAATAGATTTTTGCTGGTTATTGGTGGTCTGGGAGCAGGCACCGTCTCCACGGGGATGGGGTAATGAGGGGACGGCAGGGGGAGAGAAGCCGCAGAGAGGTGTATAAGACCACAGCTCTGCCTCCTGGTCCCAACGCTGGACAGTCACAGTTTGGAGGATCCAAGAAAATTGGCCAGATTTCTAGAAATGAGAACTGCTCCATCCAAAGTGGGATGGATGCCGTCTCTCCTAACAAGACCAGGTTAATGTAACTTTAAAATAAAACTTTTAATGTAACTTATGTTTTTGTATAAATAAATATATTTTTATACAAAAATGTGTCTGTATACATGATAGGGAATGTATTTTTGTGGGAGATGTGTGTTTTTGTAAAGGATGTTTATTGTTCACTGTACTTTTTTTTTTTTTTTTTCACTGCATATTTAAGTTGGAGTTGGTGGACAGATGATGCCAACTGGACACAGCTGGTGTGGATTATTCATTCTATTAATATACTATTCCTGCCATGTATATCTACAGTTTCCTGAAGAAGACCTTTGCGGTTGAAACGTTGCGTTTTAGTCAATAAATAGATTTTGGGAGCTTTATACCAGTGTGCGGATTTTCCTTTTCCTTTTCTTGTAAGAACAAAGTGACTGCCAATCATTGTAAAGAAAAGCAGCGTACCATCAGCTGGCTACTCCCTAGTGATGGTGAGATGAAGCTTCATGAAACATTAAAGCTTTCCAGCAAATTTGTCCACTAAAGGGTTAATTTCTCGGGGCTTCATATGCACCTGATGTCACCTGATGGCCAATGTGTGTACAACAGGCAGCTGTGATCTTAACCATGTCATTTGTGATGCTCTGTATTTTGTGTCAGCAATGGCTTTTGGAAATGACTATAAATAATGAAAAAAGGATGACCATATAATTTGTTTATTTCTATGTAGTGTATTTTCTAGGAAGTATATAATGAATACCAGTGATGGGCACAGCAAACTAAAAAGTTAGCTTTGATAAGCATTCATCAGATAACTGAAAAGTTATCTTTTATGATGATAAACTGCTAAAAATTGATTTTTATTACAGATAACCGATAACTATTAGTATTGATTTGGATGCGGCCACATCAGATTACACTGTCGACTTTTGATAAACCAGTTTCACTTTAAGCGCCACAGGGGCTGCTGGGTAAATTCAGGGATCACAAACACACAAGAATGCATGAAAATGAATGAATAAAAAAAAATAAAACCCAAAACAGTCATCATCTTTCAAATGCAGTAAAACACAGTATTAGAAGTCACAGTTTATCTCGTTATTAGACACACCGTCATTTATGAGCTAAAAGCTGCTGCTTTTTTCACACGCTTTGAACCCTGCGGCGCAAACAACCGAAATACGTCCATTGCAAAATACACGTAGTAAATATAAATTCTTACCTGTTACTTTCAATGGGATTCATCTGACAAAATAATCATCCTGAGATGATCCAAAACATTCTAAACAGTGAAGAAACCTCCCAGTGTGTACACAGCTGCGCCGTGAGAGCTCCTTGGTGATACCATCAGCCACAAAAAAATAAAATGTTACAATTAGTCTGTTTTTGTGTCGAGGGGGCTTCTTCTTTCAGATCCAATGGCACACAGCACCAGCTTAAGGTGATCGCTGAGATTTTATAAAACTTTTAACTCCTGGCAGCCATCGTCATTTTTTAGATGCAATGAAGTAATCCTGTGTCCTTGAGATAGTTAAATAATTATTTTTGCATGATGTGTGATGGGTTTTGCAGCAGATTTTCAAGGGACATCACTGTAACATCCAAAGTGAACCCTAAACTGTTGTGTGTTGGGGGGTTTGGCTGGATGTTTTTGTGTTGTTTTCTTTTCTTTGCTCTCCAGGTGGTATGCAAACTGGTTTTTTGTCTGTGGAGAAGGTGCTGGCAGAAGAGTCCTTCACCCTCATCAGCATTATTAGCTGCACCTGTGGAGGATGCTCACGTGTAAACTTAAAGACTTTCAGCTGAAGCAGATAATGAGATGGCATTCTGCATTTAAGCCATGAGTGGTTCAAGCAGAATTGCCGGGAACTCGACCTTGTGATGTTCGTTTGTGAGACGCTGAGGACCGCGCCCGGGTTTGACACATCGTGCCTGTGAAGGAGGACGGGTGAGGGACACATGCTGTCAGCACACATCAGAGAGTCAGTTTGTCGTATCCACCTGGGGGTGTTCGGCGGTGAGTCTGGGTCCAGAAGCGCCGAGCTTTGATCCATTTCGGCGCTGGAGAGCGCGCCGTCCTTCACCTCGCCAGACAAACGCACATTTATGTTGTACACCAATTATTGCACGGGAGAAAAATAAAATTGTTTTGTTTTTGGAACTGCTTTCTGGTTATTTAGCGCTGGGTTCAGTCAGATGCTGGTCGTGCTCCTCAACTCGCGTCTGCACATAACATAAACTACACTACCCACAATGCTACCTGCGTCAACCGGCCAATCATGTTTTACGCTTAATGATGACATCATCAGCAAGCGACAGCCAGTCTGCCATAAATACACACAGAGCAGATGGAGTAAAATGTTTAATTTTAGGGTTTACAAACGTTTTTGACCATTAAACTCACTTTACCAGCAAAAAAATGTTATCGCATTGAAACTTATTGGAACTAAATTTATCAGAAGATAACACTATGTAACACACTTTTTGTTCCTGGCTTCTAAGTGCTATATTTCAACTGCTTATGTCTAAAGTCTATGGAAAAATGACTACATTCAGCACAAACTTTGATTTTATTATTATAATTTTTTTTAACGTTCTAGAAAGTTCTAATAGTTTCTTGAAATTTCTAGATAATTCTGGAAACTTCTAGAAAATTCTGGACAGTTCTAGCAGTTAAAGAATATCCTAGAAGACTACTCAGTAGTAGTGAGGGTGAATCGAGAATATTCTTGAAAACAGACAAATTTAAAAATGTCATTGTCCTGATCACAGAAGCAAAGTTTCTGTGGAATAACAGCTATTTTCTATTTATTTAAGGCATAACAGGTTAGGAAAACACACTGTGTACCCAGGAACAAAACAAAAATAAAAAATTGTTACATAGTGTAATTGGTCCGATGATGGTTTTAAAAATACTCTGAAAAGCTAATCCACTAGCAAAAACATTTGCTTCGATAATTGTGCACGTGAACATACAAGGTGGATATTCGTGTGTATGCCCCAAGTCATGGCACAAGTAATCTCAAAACCTCACATGTGCCCGGGCACTTCTTCCTGTAGATGGCAGATAAAGGAAAAGAAAATGAAATGGACCATGGAATTATAAAAGTAAAAAATATGTTCATTGAAATGAGCTGTAATTTTGCAACATGTTACAACACTTAACCTGCATTATAAAGCTTGGATTTTGGTAGAAACTAAATTCTGTCATCTTTGTGAAGCTTAAAAGGCCATACAGCCTTTAATTAATAATATTTTTTTAAAGACCCTGCTGATGTGATGCTTAAAATGAGCTAAGGTTGCCAGTTGTAGTTCAAATACCCCAACAATTTTGTTATTGTTTTGTAAAACTTTGCAAAATCTTGTAACTGTTAAAATGGCCCAAGCAGAGGGTCACCCCTTTGAGTCTGGTCTGCTTGAGGTTTCTTCCTCACTATCAGGGTTTTTTTTTTTTTTCCTTACCACTGTCGCCTGTGTGCTTGCTCTAGGGGTTGGTAAGGTTAGACCTTACTTATGTGAAGCACCTTGAGGCAGCTTTGGTGTGATTTGGTGCCTTATATATGTAATAAATTGAAGAAAAATAAATTGAATTACAAACTTTGTTGGTCCATTATCAACCAATGTTAAATATGTTTCCTGGTGCTGGAAATGTAATATTCAGCTTTTAAATTTTCATTTTATTTCAAAATGTGATATCATATCGAAGCTGAAAATATCCATCTTACTGTGCGTGTGCTTATTATTTCATAAGAAGATCAGCACTTTAATAATCATTGTCCAAAATTAAACCTGTTTCCTACAAATCCTAGTCCACTCCATAATTATTTGAGTTTAAGATTAGTCTAATAGTTTGTGAACATGTGGCTGCATTCCTCATATTCTAACTAATTCCCCCCCACAGTAATGAAAGAGGGCTGTTGAATATGTGATCCATCAACAGAGGAGCAGCGTAAGAGAGAAGAAGTCAAAGCTTTAGAGCCTCAGCTGATGGTTTTGTTTTGTAATTTTTCCCTGACTGTTTGTGACTGATTGGATCATTTTGTTTTCAGATTTTTTTAAACATGTGCCTGTTGAAGCACATTCAGCATTTTGGTGCATTAGTCTTATTTTTCAGAAAATGGAGCCTATAATAATAATAATAATAATAATTTGTATTATTATTATAATGTAATTGTTATCCATGCATTGAATACCTTTAATTGCTGCAGACTGGCTGCACCTCCTCTGCCTCCCTTATTTAACTCCACTTTACAATTATGTTTTAACGATATGTTTGCTGTGATCATGTATTTATTTTTTTTTTTTTTTGAAGGTATGAGGAGAAATCATATTTAAATGCCTCCTGTGCATGAAATTATCACTGTACCTATAGCCTCTCATGGTTATTGGTTTCACACTGTTCACACCTGATACAAAGGGATAGCCAGGCCGGTTGATTTTGTTTGTTTGTTTCAGGAAGAAGTTCAAGTCTGTGTAGTTGTACACATTGAAAATATCACACTACAAACTTATAGAGACATTCACTTATGTTAGCAGTGGTGTTGATTATTTTTTTGGGTCCTCAACCTTTGAGGTCAAGAGACTCTTTGGAACAGTTCTTGGAATCATGGGGTCATAGCACAGAGGTGTTTGACAATGATAAGACCTGTACAGGAGAATGATGCTCTAGGGTCTTGAGGATTCTAGTGCTTCCTGTCTCACTGTATGGTTGAGAGACTTAGACAAGCACCAGCAACCTAAAGTCATGACTGGGTATCTTTGGAGGATCCCTGGGTACCACTAAATGACTGTCAAATGGAGAGACTAAGATGTGGGAATGCCATGTTCAACATTTTGGCCTTGTACCACATTTCTCTGGGCAGGATCAAGCAAACAGGCATCTTAAAGAAAAATTAACAGGTCTGTGTGAGCCAGAATTCTTGCTGGTTGGTATGTGTTCAAATACTTATTTGCAGCAGTAACATACAAATAAATTATTAATAAAAAAAATCATACATTGTGATTTCGGGATTTTTTTTAGATTATGTCTCTCACAGTGGACATGCACCTAAGATAAAAATTTTAGACCCCTCCATGATTTCTAAGTGAGAGAACTTGTAAAACTGCAGGGTGTTCAAATACTTATTTTCCTCACTGTATATATATATATATATACGAGGTCTGTTAGAAAAGTATCCAACCTTATTATTTTTTTTCAAAAACCATATGGATTTGAATCACGTGTGATTGCGTCAGCCAAGCTTGAACCCTCGTGCGCATGCGTGAGTTTTTTCATGCCTGTCGGTTGCTTCATTCGCCTGTGAGCAGGCTTTGAGTGAGGTGTGGTCCACCCCTCTCGTCTATTTTTTATTGCAAATAAATGTCTGAACGATTTGGATCTTTGCTGCATCAATTTTTTTCCAGAAACTGTAAGAGACGTCCAGGTGGACACCGTTCGAAAAATGAATATGGCTTTCAGGGACGATTTTATGGGGATTATAGTAGAGAAGCTTGAATCTTCGACTGGACTGGGTTGCTTGACACGAGGACATTTCACTTCAAATCGCAGAAGCTTCCTTTACGGGGATTAAACAGATTACGGGGTGTTACTGCCCCTTTAAGGACGGCCCACAATTGCTGAGAGAGCAGCGCGCTCCCAGCGCCAATGGACAAGCTGACACCCCACACAAATAACCAGATCATTTCCAACGTGAAAGCTTTGTTGATCCGGGACCTCGTCTGACTTTCACAAAAAGACAGAAGATGTGGACGTCAGCACTTTTTCCAGCACATTCCACCGTTACAGGAGTTTTTTTTTCATGGAAAAAGAAGCCGAGGGATGCGCTACGGAGCCGTTCATTACGCGGGACAAAACCACCTCGGTGTTGGTCTCACAGGACGGCTTAAAGGTGGATTTCAGATGGATTCCGGTTGCTTTCCAGTTGTGTGAATATCCGATTGTGATTGTGCATGAGCTGAACATGCCAGAACATGTCCTGTGAGGCTTCATCACGGCATTTCTTTTCGCCATGCAGCTCCGCCCCGACGCGCAGAATTCCTCCGCCTTTGTTCCTCTTTCCATGACAAAAACTCCTGTAACAGTGAAATGTGCCGTTCATTTCTAAACTGGACGCTGTCTTGATCCGGTATGTCCTCTGACTAGCACAGGAATTGTGAAAAGACGTGGACATGAAATATCTTGGCATCATACTGTCTGCAATGCAAGTCAAAGTATTTTCCATATCGTCCCAACTTCTTCTTTTGAGAAACTGTCTCCACCTCCATTTCCAACAATTGTAACAAAATACTTGTGACCAGTGAATGAGCCTTTGAAAGTGCCAATGGAGGTGGAAATTTTCATAGCATTCAAGAAGCTTTTGTGAAACATTTCTCTGCTGCTTTTAGCCATCTGCATTCACAATGGTTGCAGATTGCATTTGTGAGATGAAGCCCAGGTTCTCTTGTGTTTAATCACTTGGGTTTCACGTGTGTGTCACTGAGAGATGAGCAGATTTGTAAAGTGGATGCTGCTGTTATCGCCAGCAAGGAGTATAAAAATACTGTCTTCCCCAGAGGTGTGAGACTTTCCACAGGCTGACTCTTCCCTGCAGAGTGAAAGATGGTCCCCATTAAAGTGAGGGAGGCAATTAAAAAGAGAGGACCAGAGCCAGTCCCTCTCATCTGTAATCAGTATGTACAGTGATGCTGCACAGCAGGGCCTCGTACATTTTGAGGAAAGAAAAAGACTAAAAACAAAGTAATATTTAAGGTAAATGACAGTTCAGAAGAAACACAGAAGATGTGGTAGATGTTTTACAGAGTTTAATGTCATTACACTTGGCATCAGTTTGGAAGCCTGTATCTGTTTTGTTTAGTTTTTTTTGACTACTCAAACCCTTTGATCAAACTGTGCCTTTGTGATAATCCATCCCCAGAAATCTCTCTTTTTTATTTTATTTTATTTTATTTTTATTTTTTGATGCAGTACCATGCTGGTTCCACACAGTTGCTAGTTTGAAGTGTTGATACAAAGCAAGATGGATTCATGTTTTCATCTTCTAAACTCTGGCACTGACATCTGAACATCATTGCAATAACTGAGACTTCCAACTATTAAATGTTTTTCAGTGTCCTGTTGTTCTATTTCATGAGCCTGTGCCCACTGTGACCTCAGTTTCCAGGTGTTAACAACCAGCAGTTGTACCTGTGGTGGTCATCTGCTGCTATAGACCATCAACTTCAAGGGTCAACTTGTTGGACAATGTGATTATATCAACAATGAGCAAGATATTGAAATGAAACTCACTTATTGACTTATTGACTATCGTTGTACTAAATGGTTTTGGCCTGCAATTTCAGACTTGCACACAATTGCATTGGGCATCACACGTGCACAGCTGTCAGCAAAAAATGGCAATGTGCATGGATGGGTGTTTGAAACTGTGCACTGTTCTTGAATTCCTAACAGCAGAGGGTTGTGCACCCATGGACTTTCATTAGTTTATATAGCGCAACATCACAATAAAGCTGCCTCAAGGCGCTTCACAGAAGTAAGGTCTAACTTTACCAACCCCTAGAGCAAGCACACAGGCAACAGTGAGGAAAAACTCCCTCTGATGATGTTAAGGAAGAAACCTCAAGCAGACCAGACACAAAGGGGTGACCCACTGCTTAGGCTAATCTACCAAAAAGGTTTACAACACAGAACACAATGCAAAAACAACATGCACCATGCTCCATCGGGTGGGGGGATGGGGAGGGGTAGTCATTGGATCTGTTCCTACAGCTGGGTCCATCCCACATCCGCCACAGGAATCATCCAATCCAGTATGTGGATCCAGCTGCATCTCGGACAGAGAGAGAGAGGAAAAAAAACAGAATCCATCGACCAGAAAAACTACACTTAAAGTATAATTTGTCAGCATTAATCAACAGCACAAGAAATGCTAAGGTGATCACCGGCCACTAGCCCTAAGCTTCACTAACAGACCCAGGCTTTAGATAAAGTTAAGGCCAAGACCCGCTCTGTTTACTAATAAAATGAATTTAAAATGGTATGAAGCATAGTAACATACTATGCCAGTATGCTAGCCATATGAAAGGGAGAATAAATGCATCTTAAAGTGGATATGACACTTAAAGACAACATAGTCTTATTACATGTAACAAAGGTTATATAATTCGGTCAACCTAAGCGTTTTGGGAAAATGGACGCAATTCTCCTGTTATATATAACATTTGAACGTCCTGCCACTGAAAAATGTGCACGCCCCGTGATCAGCTTCCTGCTGAGCACCAACGCTAAAATACGTCACTACATGTAGACCGTATTGGCTTGCGTGCCTGGCGGCCATTGTTTACACTTTGTTTAGTGGCAGAGACTTTGATTAAACACAGCTCAAGGGGACTTGTTTGTAGATATGCCTGACCAGTGTGTTGCAGCATACTGTGCAAACACAAAGTGAAAGGTTTTAGCCTTTTCAGGTCCAGGCAGATGGATCGAAAGCCTCGCTGTTGTGCGATGCACGAAATGTCAGGCTGCCGCTCCCTCCGCTCGCACACACGCATTTGCTCCCAACAGCAGTATTAGGCAGTATTATTAGACGGCATTGCTTAAATTTTCATTGTTATGCAGATGATACCCAGCTTTATCTATCCATGAAGCCAGAGGACACACATTAGCTAAACTGCAGGATTGTCTTACAGACATAAAGACATGGATGACCTCTAATTTCCTGCTTTTAAACTCAGATAAAACTGAAGTTATTGTACTTGGCCCCACAAATCTTAGAAACATGGTGTCTAACCAGATCCTTACTCTGGATGGCATTACCCTGACCTCCAGTAATACTGTGAGAAATCTTGGAGTCATTTTTGATCAGGATATGTCATTCAATGCGCATATTAAACAAATATGTAGGACTGCTTTTTTGCATTTGCGCAATATCTCTAAAATTAGAAAGGTCTTGTCTCAGAGTGATGCTGAAAAACTAATTCATGCATTTATTTCCTCTAGGCTGGACTATTGTAATTCATTATTATCAGGTTGTCCTAAAAGTTCCCTGAAAAGCCTTCAGTTAATTCAAAATGCTGCAACTAGAGTACTAACGGGGACTAGAAGGAGAGAGCATATCTCACCCATATTGGCCTCTCTTCATTGGCTTCCTGTTAATTCTAGAATAGAATTTAAAATTCTTCTTCTTACTTATAAGGTTTTGAATAATCAGGTCCCATCTTATCTTAGGGACCTCATAGTACCATATCACCCCAATAGAGCGCTTCGCTCTCAGACTGCAGGCTTACTTGTAGTTCCTAGGGTTTGTAAGAGTAGAATGGGAGGCAGAGCCTTCAGCTTTCAGGCTCCTCTCCTGTGGAACCAGCTCCCAATTCAGATCAGGGAGACAGACACCCTCTCTACTTTTAAGAGTAGGCTTAAAACTTTCCTTTTTGCTAAAGCTTATAGTTAGGGCTGGATCAGGTGACCCTGAACCATCCCTTAGTTATGCTGCTATAGACTTAGACTGCTGGGGGGTTCCCATGATGCACTGAGTGTTTCTTTCTCTTTTTGCTCTGTATGCACCACTCTGCATTTAATCATTAGTGATTGATTTCTGCTCTCTTCCACAGCATGAATTGGCATGTCTCTTGCCTCTGCTTCGGCTCCGCCATAAACACCGTTGGCATTATTTTCGCTGCCATAATGCTCCTGGTTTGAATGTTCGTCCGAAAGATACGGCTCCAATCTGTAGGATCTAATCACTGCTGCGACATCCTCAGGAGCCGAGTCAGAAATAATGCACACTTGAAGAGGAGTCAGAAAAGTTCTTGATCTCGTCACTGTCCATGCTGAGGTCCATCTGTTCCTGTTGTTAATCGAACAGACAAAGACGGGACTCTACATGCTGTGATGTCACGGCATCACGTGACCGCTGATGGAACGCTACCAGCGCGCTTTCCAAGAAACACACTTTTGAGAAACTGTACAAACTTTATTTCTCAGAGATAATAATTAAAACCACTTTCAACTTACTATACTGTATGTATATTTTGATATTTATATCAGTTTAACCTAATTTTTTAGGTGTCATATCCACTTTAAATCTGTACTTGAAAGTCTCTACAGAATCTGATTGTTTCATTGATGAATGGGTGCTGTCAATTGCAACTGCTGTGAGGTTGGACGGGTGAAAATCAAGCCACAAAGAGTCTGCATGAGCAGGCCCGTAGGGGGCGCCCCACAGCAGCCACCGATGCACAGCATCAAGTGTATGGTCCTCGCAGAATTTTTGGAAAGTGGCAAAATTGTCAGCTGTGACTGATATGGGGTGACTTTGTAAAAGCTGCTTGCACGCTTGAAGCAGGTTCATTCTGGAAAAGACAGAATCCTCATGCAAACACAGGATGCACTGCAGCACCTCAAATTTTTACAAGCTCTTACCACACCCACTGTGTAGTTTGGATCTTGTGCTCTCTGACTTTTTACCCAAGGCCAAAATATGACCACCGGGTATTATGAAGACTGTGCCATCTATCTGCCCATTTCTCTGTCCATCTGTCTATCTGTCTGTGCTCAGCATAAGTGTAGTCCAACTACTGCCAGGGTCTTCAAATTCAGAGGGAGCATTCTTGGGACCCAGACCTTGGACAAGTTCAAAGTTGGCTAACCTTGACCTGTTTTAAGAGATCAAAAGGACACATTCTATTTCCTATTTTTATGCTCATACAGCCAAGGGTATTTTAGCTTTGCATTGTAGTTCCATTTCCCAGTCTGAAAGAACACCTGGAGGGACACCGTTAACCCTCTGGGGTCCGAGGGCAGTTCACTCACCTGGCATAAATGTTTTATTATTGCTGTTAACAGCTCTCCCTGCATCCCACAATCAAGTTTTATGTCTCTTTTTTTTCAGGAGAACCTGTGCTTTCAGAATATATATGTTTTTGTTGTGTTTTATAAGTGTAATAAAGGTTTACAATCAAAAATAGGCAAGGAAAAAATAAAGCGAAAAACAATTTTCCACACACATTTATTCAAAACACACAGTAAATTATAATAAACAACTGTTTTGACACTTTATAAAGGTAATTTGAGGTCTTGTGTGAAAGACTGTACAACAAAAAGGTTCAAACAATAAACACAAATGCACATTTTGAACAATATATACAAAATGATCTATGCATTTTGTTGTCCATTGATATGGTAAACAGTGCTTTACACAGAGAAAGCAACAGAGTTATCCAGTAACATTCACATGCAAACTAGTGGAGCAATCCTGATAGTTACATACTCTTTGTTTGCGCATGTGAGATTGTCATCAGAGGCTCTCCACGTGCTCCTGCTTTCACTGATCGCTGTGCATAATGGCACAGGGCACACTGAGTATGTACTAATAGTATGTACTCATTGGAGCACCCAGGGGGCTATTCAAATGGGCCAACTAGTAAAACATCACTCCTGAAAATGAGCTTTGGCTTTTCACGTGAGGTAAATCTGCCCTGTGATTGGATTCTGGAAAACCATGAGACGGTGAACCAATTCCGATTGGACACTCACATTGCGCATGTCATCACACTTCTATGAGGAGTACAAAGATGGCCGATGGCTGGCTCGAAAGTCCGCGGAGTTAACTTTTCAGCAAAAAAAAAAAGTAAGTTTCTATCTCATATCATTCAAAAGTTATTTATAATTTAGTAAAGCTTGGTCTTAGCCGTCGTATATGTCGGCTCCAGAGGGTTAAGCTCCGGTCCTAATGAATACTGAGCCACGTAGCATGTTTATTTTTTTTTTTGGTACGACTCCAGTTATTCAACAAACGTGGGAGAATAGTGGCTCTTAGAGGCAGAATATTCAGCTAACGAGGCTCATCTCTGAGAACGGCGCTAATTTCAAGAAGTTCAAAATTTAGCAACAGTGTACAAATTTAGTTTGTGTACAAGGTACTACAAGGATTTTAGAGGCATGTTTGTGGTGAGAACGAGGCTGTGAACTGCAGCCTGGTGCACGTATGCACACACAGGTTCAACTGTGCAGGAGTGCCTTTTTTTGCACTGCGTGTAAAAAATGTGACATCTTGAATGGATGCTGTGAATTGAAAACCCACACTTTAAAGGGACCAAGGTTGGAGAGTTGGACCAAACCCATGTCTAAACGTGCACCAACATTGCTTTTCATGGCACTACATGGATCATGTGGCTTGACGTGGATCATATGCAGCGACACGAGCCATTCGAGGCTGGATGGGGCTCAAATGACAGGTTGGTTGTGGCTCATTAGAGGCTGATACATGTGAGGTACTTAGAGGTGCATCGAGGCTTAGATTTATACATGGCTCATTATTTGAATAATCATTGACAAATCCATACGTGGCTCATTATTCATGGATTTATTATTTGGTGGGACCGAGGCTTTACACTAATGATGCACATTACAAGCAGCTGTGCAGTGCTGGCACCGAGAGAAGACACCTGATTTCAAAATCGTGTTTTGTTTAGTGTAAGTGTGTGGAAAAGGAAGGTGGCTACATGGAAACGTAATAACACTGTCTGGTAAAGATCATTCCACGCTTTAATCTTGCCACTTTTTGTGCCATTCTGTCAGCTTGAACCACTTTTGTGACTTCTCTTCCTTGTTGGTCTCCATGAAGCACATATTTATTCATAAGCCTTGTGTTGTGTGCATCCATGAAAACAAAAGTGATGCCTTAAGATAAACCAAACTTGATTTTCCGATTGTAAATGTTATCCTCTCTTTCTGTCCCTCTGTTCCCACATTCCTGGTGGGTCACCTTCCTCGCTATCCCCTGCTGTGATTGTGGCTTTCCTCTGCCCTCCATCATCTCCCTGTGGCTTTTCTGGATGCCTCTTTTAGGTAAGTACACTGTTTTACAGTATGACTCAGTCTGTCCTCCGCATCGCTGCAGCTGTTCTTTTCTCTCTTTTTTTTTTTTTTTTTTCTCTTCCGGAACACCCTTTCCCTCATTGGAGGTCAGGCAGGTATTTAGAACTGGACTTGACCAGAGTGCACTCGACAGTTAGCCTCGGGTTGTCCGAGGTCAGTGACTCATTCAGCACAACAGGCTGTGTCACTCAGAATTTGCATTGCTGCTCTCCTTTCCCCCACAATTCAAAGGATTCTTTCCTTTATTTATGGTATCTGCAAAATAAAGGAGTTTTTGTATGCTGTACTAATTAGTACAAGTGCAAATAATACTAGAAGGCACTCAGAGAGTGAGTACCTCCACCAAAGCCACACATTGATTAAACTTCTTCTGGATTCTGGATCCAAAATATGTTTTGGGATAAAATTCAAACTAAAACCCCTCATTTTCTAGGACGCAATCCATCTGCTTACCAAGTTTCAGACATCCTCTCCAAAATGTTTGTGTTAAATGTTATGTGCCAAACAGTCTTCTGTATGTCAGTTCCACGACATATTAATGACAGTCACTGTTGAAAACATTACCTCCTCGGTGGAGGTAGAAATCCTTTCTGCTGTAACATGGTGCATTCATGTGGTCCGGTATGAGCAAGATGCAGAAATGAAATGAAAAAGGCTCTAATCCTAGAATGACCTCACAGTAACACCAGCCTGTTTCACTGCAGCAGACGGGCTGCAGCCACACTGATGGACAAAATGTACTTCAAACTGAAATATTTATAGAAAGAGCCAGATAATCAGGAGAAATGACTATTGAACTATTCTTAAAAAAAAAAAAAAAACCTTGAGAGGGAATTAATGTTGATGTGCACAATTTTATGGTTTGAATTTGATTTTTAAAAATCCAGTGATTATTTTATTTTATTTTGGCTTTAGGTCATTTATTTTAAATATCACATATTTCCTTTACATATGCTGGATCAAAACTTTGTTCTGCCCTACATCCAGGAGTGGGCACACTTCAGTAAATCAGCTAATAGCTCATTAGTAGAGCATTTAGCTTTTCTGATAACCTTAATAAATTATCAATGAACCACTTATCTTCCACTGAATTAAAGTCTTTAAGATTCCAAAGAATACCTTTTAAGTTAATAAAAATATATATTATTATTACCATTATTTCACACAGTGACTCCCCCCCCCCCACACACACACACACACACACACACATGCACCCTGTGTGGTACATGCAGCATCCACTGTTCTGCATACAGCAGGTCTGTGTCACATTTGATCATTCCGCCCTCTGGTGGCCTTACAATACTCTATTGCAAAAATCACACTGGCTATTCTATTTTACAAAAAAGGTGCTCATATGCAAAATAGTGTTCATGCACAGAAATTCTTTTAAATTATTTATTTTTTATCCCTGCTGTCTGTTTTGTAGAGGGCATTATTTCACTGCAGTGTTGATTGGAGCGCCTTGGGGCAACTGTTTGTTGTGATTTGGCGCTATACAAGAAAAAAGTTGATTGATTGATTGATTGATTGCAGCTCACTGGTGGTTTGCAGCCTACAGTTCTCAGGTGGACAGCTCCTTTTTTTATTATTATTATCAAGAACCTTCGGGGACTCCTCATCATCTTCGCTGAGCACAGCTTCTGTGATTGATGAAGAGATTTCACTCAGAGACGCACTAAGCTTGTGTGCTCCGTTGTTGAAGTCCTCATTCTACCACCATGCTCCACTAGATGGAGTTGCATAGTCAATATTGGAGCAATAGACGTTTGGAAGAAAGTCGTGTGTGCGTGTGTGTGTGTGTGTGTGTGTGTGTGTGTGTGTGTGTGTGTGTGTGTGTGTGTGTGTGTGTGTGTTTATGTGTTTATGTCTTAGAGTTTCATCATGTTCAGCTGCTCTTTATGTTTGAGGCCAAAAGTAAGCATTTACTTTTCACAATCTTCCCATGTGATCACCCTCATTGTCACGACATATTATTGTTAAAATCAGCGATGATGCATACATGCATGATGCATGGAAGTGCAAAGAGTGTCACTACCTATTACCTTCAGTCAGCCACCACCGTGCCCTCTGACTTCAGCAACTGTGAAACGGCCTGTCTAGAATAAGCTTTGACAGTGATTTTCACACAGAAAATGAGGCATGCTGTTTAAAGTGCAGCAGCTGGATAATAAGGTGTCAAGGCCTTGAATGGCAAGCTGTGTAAGAATATGGAAAATTAATTATGTTGTGCTTTTTATCCATTGGAGTCTTTCGGATGAGTCAAACAGTGTTGGTTCAAGATGGGGAAATGTAATAAAAGAGTCGAGAATGCATAGTGTAAGTGCATGTGAGGTGTGTCCAACTCTGCTGTGTTGCTTAAGTTGGTGTCGCTGACCAAACTGTTGGGGAAAGTGTAGTGACACGGACCCACAACAGGGGGCGCAAATGAACGGTCAATAGATGAGCCAAAAGGTAACAATTTAATGTTGTGAATGTGCACAACAATTATACAGACAATCACAGAATCTGATAGCAGTCAATACACAAAGGTGACGTGTGGGCAGGCTCGAGGATAGAAGACGTCTGTCCTGAGAAGAGCCGGGACCACACAATTTCCACCGCCACAGAACCTGGTGAATACTGGAGCCGCCAAGTCCCGAATTCCCAGGTGATCACCGTCCCCGACTGTCGGATCTGGTACTGCTGGCGAGGAGCACAAACAGTGAGATGTGGGTGTGTGCACACCCAGTAACAAAAACAGTCAGAAGGTGGAAAGTCACCTCCACCTCTAATCACACACTCGTGCAGCTCCTGTTACACCACTTATCTGGTTTGGGTGTAAAGCGAAGCCGTCGCTGTCCACACCAAACGCCAATTCAGCAGATAAGGCACACCACAGGAAAGCGGCTGCAAAAAGAGTTCAGACTATGACAGTTTTAGATATAGCAGAGAATATTGCCTTCACAGGTAGATGATATCTCGGCAACGAGGTGGAGATGACGTCCGGTCTTTATGGAGTGAGATGATGTAGTGTAGATGGGCGACAGCTGTCAAGAAATAATGAGTGACAGCTGTCACCCCCGGCTGTGTCCGTGGCGGCAGCGCCCTCTCGTGCCTGAAGCCCGCACTTCAGCCAGGGCACCCTCTGGTGGTGGGCCAGCAGTACCTCCTCTTCTGACGGCCCACACAACAGGACCCCCCCCTCAACGGGCGCCTCCTGGTGCCCGACCAGGCTTGTCCGTGTGACGGCGGTAGAAATCGGCCAGGAGGGCCGGATCCAGGATGAAGCTCCTCTTCACCCAGGAGTGTTCTTTGGGTCCATACCCCTCCCAGTCCACCAAATACTGGAACCCCCGGCCCATCCGACGGACGTCCAGGAGCCGGCGCACCGTCCAAGCCGGCTCCCCGTCGATGATCCGGGCAGGAGGCGGCGCCGGTCCGGGAGCACAGAGGGGTGAGGTGTGGTGAGGTTTGATCCGTGACACATGAAAGACCGGGTGGATCTGCAGTGAAGCCGGGAGTTGGAGCTTCACTGCGGCAGGACTGAGGATTTTGAGGATCTTGTATGGCCCAATATACCTGTCTTTGAGTTTCGAGGAGTCCACCTGGAGGGGGATGTCCTTCGTGGATAGCCACACCTTCTGCCCGGGCTGGTAAGCAGGGGCCGGGGATCGCCGGCGGTCTGCATGGGTCTTCGCCCTCGTCCGGGCCTTCAACAAGGCAGAACGGGCGGAGCACCACACCCGACGGCACTTCCGCAGGTGGGCCTGGACCGAGGGCACACCGACCTCTCCCTCCACCACGGGAAACAATGGGGGCTGATACCCCAAACACACCTCAAATGGGGAGAGGCCGGTGGCAGTGGACACCTGGCTGTTATGCGCATACTCGATCCAGGCCAGATGTTCACTCCAGGCCGTTGGGTGTGCGGATGTCACACAGCGCAGGGCTTGCTCCAATTCCTGATTGGCCCGTTCTGCCTGTCCATTGGTCTGCGGGTGATACCCGGACGAGAGGCTCACAGTGGCCCCCAGTTCCCGGCAGAAGCTCCTCCAGACGTGTGAGGAGAACTGGGGACCACGATCAGAGATGATGTCAGTAGGTATCCCATGCAGACGGACGACGTGGTGGACCAGAAGGTCTGCAGTCTCCTGGGCCGTGGGGAGCTTCGGGAGGGCCACGAAGTGGGCCGCCTTGGAGAACCGGTCCACTATCGTGAAAATGGTCATCATGCCCTGGGATGGCGGGAGGCCCGTGACAAAATCCAGACCGATGTGGGACCAGGGGCGATGAGGCACAGGAAGTGGCTGAAGAAGTCCCTGTGCCTTCTGATGGTCTGCCTTGCCCCTGGCACAGGTGGTGCAGGCCTGGATATATCCCTGGACATCGGCCTCCAGGGACGCCCACCAGAAGCACTGCCGGACCGGTGACGATGACGTCCGGTCTTTATAGAGTGAGATGATGTAGTGTAGATGGGTGACAGCTGTCAAGAGATAATGAGTGACAGCTGTCACCCCCCGCTGTGTCAGTGGCGGCAGCGCCCTCTCGTGCCTGAAGCCCGCACTTCAGGCAGGGCGCCCTCTGGTGGTGGGCCAGCAGTACCTCCTCTTCTGGCGGCCCACACAACACAAACGGTGCCCCTTAAAAATCGGTCCACCCTGCCTTCACTGCGCATGCATCATCGGCCACGGTTCAGGGATTATCACCTCGAGTCTGCTTCAAACTGCACCAGTCATCATCTAGCTCAGCGACAGATATCTAAAGCTTTTATACAACAATAACTTCCACATAAATTCAGCATTATTTCATCATAAAAGATAAAGGAAGCGATCAGAGCGCCATGGCTACACGAGCTGCTAGCTCATGTGTTCACTGCTGTCGGGTTGAGTGGAGAGAGACGTCTGGACACAAATGCAGGACTCAAACTCACAGCACTGTAGTTTAAGATCGTTTACTGGTTGGTAAAGCAGAGTCCGGTATACACACACACACACACACACACACACACACACACACACACACACACACAAAACAGTCCAAGATCAGCAAGCAAATCAATAAGGCAATAAGGCATGGTTGAAAAAAACAGGGAGGTTGTCAAAAAACACAATGTGACAAGCAGGGCTAGAAAGAGACATGATCAGTGCTAGAAGCGAAGGCACAAAGCACAACAATCTGGCAGAGAACTTGTGCAACCAGTGAAGGTTATATACAACCTGGTGATGAGCTACAGATTGGAAACAGGTGTGTGGAAAGCTCCAGAGCAGGGTGTGGCCCAGACAGTGTACACCGCCCACCACCAAGTCCCAAGAGAGACAGACTAAAGAGATAGGGAAAGATAAATTTCAACAAGAGAAAACACACAGAAAAACAAATCAAGACTAAACTAAGCAGAATAAAAAGGTACAGATCATGACAACTGCGCATCCGTCATTTTAAAGCGTCCCAAACTTAAAATGGCCTCATTTCTGCTTAAATCAAATCAAATCAAATCAATTTTATTTATATAGCACCAAATCACAACAAACAGTTGCCCCAAGGCGCTTTATATTGTAAGACAAAGCCATACAGTAATTACGGAAAAATCCCAAGGGTCAAAACGACCCCCTGTGAGCAAGCACTTGGCGACAGTGGGAAGGAAAAACTCCCTTTTAACAGGAAGAAACCTCCAGCAGAACCAGGCTCAGGGAGGGGCAGTCTTCTGCTGGGACTGGTTGGGGCTGAGAGAGAGAACCAGGAAAAAGACATGCTGTGGAGGGGAGCAGAGATCAATCGCTAATGATTAAATGCAGAGTGGTGCATACAGAGCAAAAAGAGAAAGAAACACTCAGTGCATCATGGAAACCCCCCAGCAGTCTAAGTCTATAGCAGCATAACTAAGGGATGGTTCAGCGTCACCTGATCCAGCCCTAACTATAAGCTTTAGCAAAAAGGAAAGTTTTAAGCCTAATCTTAAAAATAGAGAGGGTGTCTGTCTCCCTGATCTGAATTGGAAGCTGGTTCCACAGGAGAGGAGCCTGAAAGCTGAAGGCTCTGCCTCCCATTCTACTCTTACAAACCCTAGGAACTACAAGTAAGCCTGCAGTCTGAGAGCAAAGTGCTCTATTGGGGTGATATGGTACTATGAGGTCCCTAAGATAAGATGGGACCTGATTATTCAAAACCTTATAAGTAAGAAGAAGAATTTTAAATTCTATTCTAGAATTAACAGGAAGCCAATGAAGAGAAGCCAATATGGGTGAAATATGCTCTCTCCTTCTAGTCCCTGTCAGTACTCTAGCTGCAGCATTTCGAATTAACTGAAGGCTTTTCAGGGAACTTTTAGGACAACCTGATAATAATTAATTACAATAGTCCAGCCTAGAGGAAATAAATGCATGAATTAGTTTTTCAGCATCACTCTGAGACAAGACCTTTCTAATTTTAGAGATATTGCGCAAATGCAAAAAAGCAGTCCTACATATTTGTTTAATATGCGCATTGAATGACATATCCTGATCAAAAATGACTCCAAGATTTCTCACAGTATTACTAGAGGTCAGGGTAATGCCATCCAGAGTAAGGATCTGGTTAGACACCATGTTTCTAAGATTTGTGGGGCCAAGTACAATAACTTCAGTTTTATCTGAGTTTAAAAGCAGGAAATTAGAGGTCATCCATGTCTTTATGTCTGTAAGACAATCCTGCAGTTTAGCTAACTGGTGTGTGTCCTCTGGCTTCATGGATAGATAAAGCTGGGTATCATCTGCATAACAATGAAAATTTAAGCAATGCTGTGTAATAATACTGCCTAAGGGAAGCATGTATAAAGTGAATAAAATTGGTCCTAGCACAGAACCTTGTGGAACTCCATAATTAACCTTAGTCTGTGAAGAAGATTCCCCATTTCATGAACAAATTGTAATCTATTAGATAAATATGATTCAAACCACCGCAGCGCAGTGCCTTTAATACCTATGGCATGCTCTAATCTCTGTAATAAAATTTTATGGTCAACAGTATCAAAAGCAGCACTGAGGTCTAACAGAACAAGCACAGAGATGAGTCCACTGTCTGAGGCCATAAGAAGATCATTTGTAACCTTCACTAATGCTGTTTCTGTACTATGATGAATTCTAAAACCTGACTGAAACTCTTCAAATAGACCATTCCTCTGCAGATGATCAGTTAGCTGTTTTACAACTACCCTTTCAAGAATTTTTGAGAGAAAAGGAAGGTTGGAGATTGGCCTATAATTAGCTAAGATAGCTGGGTCAAGTGATGGCTTTTTGAGTAATGGTTTAATTGCTGCCACCTTAAAAGCCTGTGGTACATAGCCAACTAATATAGATTGATCATATTTAAGATCGAAGCATTAATTAATGGTAGGGCTTCCTTGAGCAGCCTGGTAGGAATGGGGTCTAATAGACGTTGATGGTTTGGAGGAAGTAAATAATGAAAATCAAAATTAATAAAATAAAATTAATATAATCAAATTTCTGTTCATCTCAAAGATGCTGACCAGATCACTTATATGGGAAACCACCAAAGACCCCTGAAGTGATGCACTGAAGCAGCAATGTAGCAATGTTTCGTATTTTTCAGTGTTTTTATGTTTGTTTGAATTTTTTTTTCAATTCAGTTTTGTTGTAGTTAGATGAGTGAGTGTGTAAACCAGAGTCCATCATGAACCTGCATATTTTAGGTATATATGAATAACTGCACCGTATAAATAGCAGAACACCTTGCTCGAATTTAGACCAGGTTTTTGGTGGTCAAGGATGTCTCGGAAAGGTAAGTTATATAAGTTGGCAACTGGCCAGTTTTATATAACTTGCCTTCCTGAGTTGAATAAAAGCTTTTCTTTATGCTGCATTAACTTTTTTTAAGGCAGCAATTGAAATGAAGTTTTTAAGATGAACACTCGTAATTTTTACAGTGTAGTAATGACTGACCTTGTGGAGGTTTGTGAATAAATATAATGAATAATAATACAATGCTTTATACTTTGATGGAGCAGATAATGGAGCAGATAATTTTATAGCAAAATAGTGTATTTGATGGCACAAATACCAAATCTGGGATGATGAATCCCAAGGTAATAGTTACCAAATGTGAATGATTGACCACTTGAAAAGCCAAGGTGGTGGCCATTTTCCAAGATGGCCACCAAAATGGCCTACTGAAAATTACTTATTGCATAGACATGATCCTATCACAATGGATCTGTTTTACAGCATCAGTGAAATCAAAGATAGCATCTATCAAGCTTGACAGGCAGGACAAGCTGGATGCAAATGCAAAACGCAGGTACACAGCTCAGTGGAGGAAAAACATTCTGATCTTCTGCAATCGATGTACATATTTAAGTCATGTTTCCTTTTTTCAGTGCATAGAGAATGAAGCATTCCCTTAGTACTTAAAGTCTTTATTTCACCAGGAAGCGCTTTTGACATTCATAAGGCTTTACATAAGTGTCTTCAGTTTATCCAGGAGTAACAGGGTGCATTTGCACAAAGTCTGCAGAATGAAAACAAACACGTCTGGCGGCAACATTAATTGCCTTTGGGGAAACTTTTTTTGGTTCTTAAATTTATTGTTTTGTTGAGGCAGTGATCTGCCTTAATAAAAATCTAGTTTCTCTCACATTGATATTCACTATGTTCCACACAAAAAGGCTTTATACCCACCAAAACTGGTAACTGAGACAGACAGATTTCACATCAATGCTCATGTCCATGAAAGTCACTTGGAATAAAATAAACCTGACCGCCTTGTGAGACAGCTGACACTAACAGCTTAGAAGTCTGCAGAAATATTACAGTATTAGCCACAAGAGTTTAGGAATCCTCTCTCTGTATGGCTTCCCAAAAGCCTCCCTGCTGTTTGCCTTGAGATACATTATCGGAGGTGCCGTGGAAGCGTAGTGAAGATTGCTGTGAACGTTTCAGTCTTGCGTGCTTAAAGTAAGCATTACATTCACATGCCGTGAAGTCCATTCCGGGTGAATTTTGCCGTCCTCAGGGATGTGTCGAAGGTAGTTGTAATGGAAGTGCTGTAGAAATTCCCAAAGGGTCTCAGAAGCCAATCACAATGGAATCAGATGCTGCTCAGTCTTGATCCATGATGCAGTTCACCTGAATAGTGCAAAATGGTTGAATAACACCAACAATGGCTGTGGTGTTATAAACAGTAGCAAATCATCACTCAGAAGCATGTTTTCCAATGAGCTTGGATTCAATTCTCTCATTCCAAAACAACTGCCAATGACGTGAAGAGTCCTTTTTTTTTATTTGGTTTACTGCTACTTAAAAAGAAATTCTGAAAAAAAAATAGTTATGAATGATGCATAGTTTTGATCAGAATTTTATACACAGTCATCGCAGACATGACCATCATGACAGAATCAGAACTGAATTTCTTGACAAGTAAGTTCTAACAAACAAGGAATTTGATGTGGTGTTGTTGGTGCATAAACAACAATAGAAAGAAAAGGAAAAAAATTATTCTGTAAGAAGTAAAGGAGTCAAATAGACAATAGGCAAAGCTATGTTCACTTTCAAATAAATATAACATAGTGGAATGGGGCTGTGTAAGGCCTGCAGATGTACAGTACCTTTCAGTGCAGGGATGATCAAACCGAACTTTGTGGGAGTGGGGGAGGATAAATGGGGGTCTCTGGCATTATTTATAAGTCTAGCTGCAGACTGAAAGCTTTTTTTTGTGTATTGAGGTTTTAGTCCTGATAGACCTCAGCCGTTTGCCAAAGGGGAGGGTGACAAAGAATTTCTGTCCTGGGTGAGAGGGATCGGACACTATCTTCCTTGCTCACCTCAGGGTACCCTGGAGGTGTACAGGTCCTGTAGGGATGGCAGATTGTTATGGTCTGTTATGTAGATGATACGCTGCAGTCTGCTCCTGTCCTTAGCAGAGGCTGTAGCGTACCAGACAGTGATGGAGGAGGAAATGATGGACTCAATGATGACATTGTAGAAGTTCACCATCATTGTTTTTGGCAGGTTGAACTACCTTAGCTGCCATAGGAAGAACATCCTCTGTTGTGCTCTTTTGATGAGAGAACTGACGTTCAGCATAGGCGGAATGATTGTACAGTATCTACTACACATTGCCCACAATGGCAAGGACACAAGGGTAAGTTGAATTTTGGCTGTCAGATCTTATTTTTGCCAAAACATAAGTTCTCAAATGAATAAACAGTTGAGAACTTGTCAAACATTTGAGCAGCTTTTGTTGCCATCTATTGGGCGATGCAAGCATTTCAGGGCTTCTGTACATGTCTTACTTGACACCCCAAAAACTACAGTAAAAAAGGGATTTATAAATGTCAGAAATGGAGATCTTTGACCTGTCGGTATAAAAAAAATCAATTTTGAAAGCTTTAGGGTTCTTGAGTTTCAGGATGTGTAAGGTTTTGCCATACAGACAGACATAAGGACAGCGATTTCTGTTGACAAGCACAACTTAGTTGTATCCATCTATCTATCTATCTATCTATTGCAATGTGTAACTTAATGCTAGAAACAGGGTTCATAGCTGGGGCTAACGAGGGCCCAACATTACAGTGAACTGAAAGCAGCACAAAGAGCAGCACCAGCGCCCTTGCTGTGGTGCTGCTCCCAGATTATTTTAATAAACAGTTGTACTTGCACTCATCTGTGCATCCACGGGCCTATTGGTATGATGGTGAGATGTGATCCAGTCTAGTGTTGGTGCATTATCATGAGGCCACAGAAAGTGCCATAGACACCCAACAACGTAAAGTCAAGCACAAGTCAAGTTTTTCCTTGTATACCATAGGGTGCAGTATTAAAATTCACCTGACATAGATGGGTTCACAGTGCTGCACAGCCAGAGATGTCCATTAAGTGAGTAAGTACTATGCCTTTGCACCCTGTGCCTTACTTTGTGCTTACACTATCTGAAATGTAAATAGCAAAGTGGAGTTGGAAACTTCCCAAGTGCACTTGCACTGTGCACTCGAGACCATTAACCATACATTATCCAGATATGGGTACTCTGCTTTAATTTGATGAATTTCTAAAGTGAAAATGTCACCTCACAGAGAACTGTGGCTTTAACATGGTCTTATCTTTGGAATCTGGTCGAACAAAAGACACTGCCTTTTCTCTGTTTGCAAGTCCACTGAAAATTTGCTGTCCATTGCCTTGTTTGCACATCAGTTATTTATTTATTTATTTATTGCAGTTCAGTAACTTCTGTGGCTAAAGTATTTGTTAAAGAAAAAATGTCCCATCAAATGTGGCACCTGTTGCTTCAGTGTCAGTGGAGGTGAAGCATCTAATCACTTATATTTTAAAATGTGAGGCACAAATAATATGTTTGATCAAGTGTGAAGGTGTAGATTTAATAGTACATAATCTATGGCTTTAACGTTTTAATTCATATGTTACAGTGTATCATTACTTTCAATTTCAGATTGTTTGTAAGATTGACTTTTTTTTCTAAATTATATGATATTATATGAAACAGAACGTGACTAACTGAAATTTCAAGTATCAGACTGTTTTCTTTGTGAGAAGAATTCAGAATTTCACTATATATATATATAAAACATATTATAAAACAGCCCCCCCCAGAAGAACAGAAGACTAGGGCATGCCCATAAGCCATGTAAACGCTAATCAAATTAGCGCCTAAAGCTACTGTTTTACAACGTGACATACAGAGTAAAAGTAAGCCTTGTAAGAGAAAGAGGGTCCATGCTGATCATCTGAAATAGACTGACTGCAGATTTAAAGTGAAGCAGTGTGTTTGTCTATTTTAAAAAAACACATGGTCCTCTCGACGTGGGGAGTGACTATTGACTGGGCGGCCGGCTGCTGTCTCTCTGTCTGCCTGGTGTGAGAGGCTGGGCAATTCACAGCTCCATCCCCAGCTACACTGACAAACAGTTTCTGAAAGATCCTCTCAGCAAAGGTCCACTCTTTCTTCTGTGTTTTGCTGACTCGCACTTTTTTGGGCATCACACAGCACTTCACAAACACGACTTAAATAAAATAATAATAATAATAAAGCTGACTGCGAGGCTTCATGTTCAACCTCAATCTGAGATCCATCTGCTGAATTGCAAAGAAAGAGGGATAAAAAAATGCAGGGACCCAGTCCACCAACCTTAAAAAAAAAGGTTACATTTTAGAAGTCGGGGGAAAAAACAAAACAGAAGCCACATCCAACAGAAACCCATTTTTCAGCTTGGGACTCCGACGAGGGCAGTTGCATCTCCTCCACTCTCCCTATCTCTCTGCTTTTAACCTTCAAGTCCCTACTCCACCAGACTGTGAATTCCTCAAAACTATATTGGATTCTGGATCTATTGGACTACTATTGGATTATCCATGGAATTGATCAGCTGGTCTCTGAACGCTATTGACACCATTTTTTCTACAAGAAGGTCAGGACCGGGGGATCCTGCCTGCCCAGATGGAACGTATCCTGCGGGCTATGTCCTCGACTCCTGGAGTTCCTGGCGTGTGGCATGCTTGGCGCCTTTCTCCATTGAGGATGTCGAGGATTTATTCATTTTTGGTCTCATGGTAGCAGGGCTGGTACTTTTTGGCTTATGTGCTGCCCTGATCTTCCGGAAAAATGGCAAGATGGCGGCATGAAGAACCACGGGCCCTCGCTTGTCCGTCATGATTAACGAGGTTGGCAAGGCAGTGCATTCTCAGACTGCGTTGACTCTTGAACTCAGACGCAAATTGGATGACACGTTGGAGCTGATGCGTGCCTTGCAGTTGAAGCTGAAGGTTTCGGAGGCCGGTGAATATTCTTAATTCAATATTGGGAATATTCTTAATTCAGAATTGGGATTTGGCTATGCGAGTGGAACTGTTAATAGTGTTTTTCACTGCTTGGCTGCAACACTACAGGCTATCTACCATCAAGGTCAATTGCCCACTGTTTACCTCCAGAGGAATTTTTCCAGGCTCTGGTGAGATTATTCAGCTCCAATCTTATCTCAACCCACAAGGACAATAAACTGACAGACTTCCACATGGACTGAAGCATGCTCCAGTTTTCTCCTCTCACCTCTTTCCTACCCCTCCCTTCCTGTGGCTGGCCTCCATTCTTTCCCAAGCTGGCAGGCAGCGATAGTTGCAGCGGCTACCAACACACTCACATCGCCTCAATTGGAAAACGGACTGTTTCAAGTTTAGTGCACATAAACAGTGTCAAATGTATATGTGTTGTCCTAATTCTGATATGTGCCATTATTACGGTAAACAAGTAATAATTATAGATCAATTGCTGTTTGTATGTGGAATGTGAGTGTGGAAATCTGAAAGTTCTCCATTGAGGGATGAATAAAGGCTTATCTAATCTAATCTAAACTAAACATCCCATTGCCATTTCAGCAAAATGTCAAGATTTATATGCAGCTACTTTGCTGTTTGTGTCCAAATAAAGCTTTTTGCATGGGGCGCTCAGGTTGTCTGGATTTTTTATATTTATCTATTTTTTGATCCAGCACACCTGTTTTACACATCTTGGATGTGCCTGTGTCTTCTGATTTACTAAGATTTTGGCACAGAGACATTGTACCATTGCTTAGGGAGAGCCCTGGACTATTGATGTTGTTTTAAAAATGTAAAAGTACTTTTTATCCGATTGCTCGATTAATCGCCAGAATAATCGACAGAATACTCGATTACTAAAATAATCGATAGCTGCAGCCCTATAACCAAGTGAGTGGTCTGTATGGGGAATATCAGACCAAGGTGTTGGCAGTACAGACCAAGTGTCACAATTAGTTTATTTTATATATATATATATATATATATATATATATATATATATATATATATATATATATATATATATATATATATATATATATATATATATATAAACAGATATAAAGATGCAAATTTACAGTGTCACCCGAATATGCTGCTGACTGTGTTTGGCTCATTTGCTTTCTTCACGTCCACTAACTTAACAGATGGTCCGGTCGTTAGCTGGTAAGCTTTCAATCTGTGTGTTTTTTTCCGATGCTGTTTACATATTTATGGAGCATGTTCATGTTCTACTTGGTTTTTCTGATCGTGTTTTTAGTTTCCTGGTTTTTAACGAAAATATGTGTTGTGGACCGATTGTCATGGTAACTAGTCCGATATGGGAAAATATTGGACCTATATAGACATTTTATTTGGAACCTGATCCAAATTCTTGCACCTCACTGCTATTTGTATTTTATTCATTTATTTATGTACTTATTTTTGACTTGCAAATGGATGGATTTTAGCAAACATATTCTCATTGCTGTAAAAACACAGTAAAAGTCTTTGTCTTGGCACAAGGCCTTTTACATAAAAATGTTTTTATTTTGAAGCAACTTTAGCAACATGAACTATCTGAGATCTTGCTATCTTTGCTACCAGTAGCAGAGACCGGCATAGTGCTGTTATATCTACAGATGCCAGAACTTGCTCTTATGTATGTGTTTTATTTTTAATTTTTTTTCATTCCCTGAAGAATTGTTTCATATTGTTAAATTGCTGACATTCAGTATGATAGAAGAGGGCAATCCTGCTCTGTATTTGAAAATATTGCAGCCCTTTGTTCAGTCCTGAGCCCCAATGCAGTTGCCAAATCTGCTTACCACTACTTGCATATCACAGCTGGCACCCTATCAATTGGGATAGCAACTAACCAATTGGTAGGAATGTTATCAAATGTGTCCAGGCTTCTGATCCTCTCTCCTTCAGTGGTAAAACCCTGAGTAAACCCTCTTTTGATGTGAATGCCTCAAAAATCTATCTGTGCAAATATCAGCTGTGCAATTTTGTTCACTGAATCGTCCGTCTGCACAGTGATGAATCCTGAAGCATTTGTCACTGATCCAAGTGACATACTGGCAGTTGCATTTTGGATCTTGCGCATATTTTTATTGTCTCTCAATAAACTGTCAACAGTTGCTGGCATTGCCCCAGTAAACACTTCTCCATTATTACATTTTTTTTTGTGTTTGTCTAAAAGATGACTCACAGGAAACGAAACCTCTGCTGCAGCTCTAATTTGGTCCAGTGTCTGAATACGTTGTTGCTGTTGGGCATCACCACCTCCAACTGACCTAGTTTGCTGACATGTTGACAGCTTAAGATGGTAGTCCTCCAAGTAATTTGCGGTGTGATGTTGTGTCAGTTGCTCCCCCCTTTCTGTTTTGGCCGGAGATACATCTTGGTTTCAGATAAGGTTGACAGTTTGGTCTTTCACTAATATAAACAAAAACTTGTCTTCCCTTTCTACATGTCAAGTCAAGAATGGGAGCATCCACTACACCAAAGAACAACCTTGACTCCTGTATGCCAACCAGAAACCAATCCATCCCCATCTGTTAAAAGTAACATTCATCTTCTGCAGCCAGGCGAAATACTGGTCTCCTCTTGGCCTTGTCCAGCCATTCACTTTCACTTTCACTTTATTTATTCAGTGTCTCCAAAGGAGCAATGAGCTGTACAGCAATGGGTATACAGAAAAGCACAGAATAAAAGAAAAGAAAAGAAAGAAAAGAAAAAAACACACCAAACATTCAGTACACAAGGGGGACACAGTACAGACCTGGATCGATGGAAAAGGAACCGAGTTACCTAACACGATTTGCCATCAACCCTATGTATCTGCTTCTCTCCTCCGATCAGCATTCAGAACAGAGATAGCCACAGGTACAAAGGAATGCTTATATCTGTTACTCCTCACTGTAGGAAACCTAAGCCTCGCTCCAGATGGCAAAAAACAAAATTCACCATGGAGAGGGTGAGCCATTGGAGTCCTCAACACCATATGCTGGATCATGTACAGAAAAAAGTGCTATATGGCCAAAATGTCTTAGCTGATGCTCCCTCACAATGAAAGTGATACTTCTCATCTGTGTTTCCCAAAGTAACGGCTCAATTAACACAGTCATTCCAGTGGTACACATGGATACTCAAGATATCCAGCTGCCCCCTTCCGTCACACATCTACCCATTGTCTTCTAGATTCCATAAGCTCTTCACTCGTATCTTGCCATCACAAAGGCAAAGATCCAAGACACTGGAATGCCAACATCGACAAAAGTGAATGTCTCCACAATGTTAACATTTTCATAGAATACAGATACACGTCGGGTATTAATGTTCATAAATGGTTCTGCCAGTGTGGCATTTACCATTGCTATATATGCAGACAGGGGAAAAAAAGAAAGGAAAACAGAGGGTTGCAGAGCACTCCAAGAGCAGGAGATGAGAGAGAGAACAGAGCAAAAAAAGGGGCCAGAGAAAACCCTGTTCTACCTTTTTAAAAGGGACTGATGTCACTAAACTCCGCCCATTCAGGGTGTGTAATTTCACAGAAACTTCACGTGTTCAGAAGGGCATACAAAAATGATTCAGCTATTTAAACACATTAACTATTTTTGTATATTATTTGTTCTAAGACACTCAAATGGATTCATATTATTAATAGTCACTTAAACACATCCTTTGGATAAACAGAATACTTCATCATCAACATATTGATAATGCAGAAAGATCACACTTAAACACACATCAGTTACAAGGAACGCATGTCAGTAAAATGTAATAATTATATGCAAAGCATTTTGTTTGAATAATCAATGCAAACAACATTAGAAGTTTTTATATATGAATAAAACAATACTGATGCCTTTTTTATTTTAAGCAAAGGTCTTTTCTTTTACTTAGATGTAAAAATAATAGCTTGTTGTCAAGACTCAAAATTTTATGCCCAGGTCTTATTATGGGGGGAGAGCCTCTTGCACTGTCTGGAGAGTTCTGGCCTTGATGTGAGGCCATTAATGTGGGTTCTTTGGGCCTGGGGAATTCCAGATTGTGACGTGAAGCCATTATAATGTCATGTAATTCATAGTGACCGAAATTTAACCGATAAAAAGACAAGGGACTCCTTTTAAGAACTCTGAGTTACAGTTCTGTTTTTGCTGTGAGGCACAGTGTTGAGGCCCAAAGGGATGTCTCCAAGAGCTTATCTACAGATCTCCAGGTGGCACAGGAATTTCTCAGGTGGGAGTGAAAACACAGTCTCTGTCCTCAGTTCCAAACCTCAGGTTTTTGTTGAGACAGCATTAATGTATTTATTTAATTAGGGCGAAATGAGGTCATGTGCTACAACACCATAACGTCTGAAGGACAAAAATGTTAAGTTGAAAATCTACAGCTGACTGAACTGGTAATGTGCATAAGGTGTGTTTGGAGGAAACAGCTGACTGATTTTGCAAAACAGTCCCTCCATCCCTACAGTGAAGCATGATGGTGACAGCATCATGCTGTGGGGATGTTCTTCAGCAGCAGGAACTGGGAGACTAGTCAGGATTGAGGAAAAGATGAATGTAGTAATGTACAGAAACATCCTGATTCAAAACCTGCTCCATAGCGCTCTTGACCTCAGACTGGGGTGACGGTTCATCTTTCAGCAGGTTAATGACCCTAATCAGACAGTCAAGATGTCAAAGGAGTGGCTTCAGGACACCTTTGTGAATGTCCTTGAGTGACGCAGCCAGAGCCCAGACCTGTATCCAATTGAACATGTCTGGAGGTGCATCAACAAAGTATTGAGCAAATGGTGTGAATACTATGTACATGTGATTTCTTAGTGTTTTATTTTTAATATTTTTTCAAAAATTTCCAAAAAACAAAAACCTTTTTTCATGTTGTCTTTATAGGACGTTGTGTGTAGAATAAAATAAACCAAATAAACAAAATAAATAAACCATAAATACCATAATAACCACAAATAAACCAAATAAATAAACTCCCTTTTAGAATAAGGCTGTAACATAACATGTGGAAAAGGTGAAGTGTTGTTTCCGGATGCACTGTATTACCCAGTAATGTCCAAAATCAGAAGATAAATAAATTAAAGAAAACTTAAGTTTGACACCAATATCTTTCATGTCACGTATCCCTCATTCAAAAGTCCTCCTACTCAGAAAGGTTGTATTAAAATCATACCAGATCAGAAATACAACAACAAAATTAACTGTTAAGGGAATAAAAATACATTTTTCATACCTTGTCATATGACATGTACAAGCATTTTGATTGGTCAACCATGGACTTAAGAACCACTTGCTCAAAAAATATGGAATTTAGTATTTCTTGCACTACATTTTAGTGATCAATGATCATATTTCAATATACAATACTGGAGTACTTATTTTCAAAATGTTTTGGCAACAAATGATGCTCTGACCTTTATGAATTACATTACTGGTATCAGGTCATTTCTATGTTTTCATTTGGAAAGCCCATTGTAACCATGTATTTATCTTGCCAACAGTATTTTTGCCATCAGCCCAGTTTTTCACTCAAAACTCAGTATGACATTACCCACTTTACATGGTCAGTCGTCCCTCCCCCAGCAGTCACAGTAAGAACCAGCAATTACAATTTGTAATTTTTACTGTGTATCTACTTGGATCATAGTCCAAAGCTCTGCAGTAATAAAGAGGATCCTGACATAACCCAAATTATATAGAGCGGAATAAAGACATAATTGGACCATAAATATCTCATGAAAGAGGTTCAACCGGGGAAAATTAAACTTTACAAGCATTCCACTTGATGAAAAAGACTGATATCCATAGAAAAACTAATGTGCTGAAAAGTCATCTTAATCTACAACACCTACTGAAAAATTAACTTCACGAGTTAACTCTGCCAACGAAGTTGGGCAGAGGTTTTTTTTTTTTTTTCTCTCTTTTGTTTGTTTGTTTGTGAACAGCCTGGAACCCACCCACAATTTGTCATATATCATTTTTACAGATAATTCATATCCTGATGGAAAAGAACTGATTAAATTTTCCAGATCATGTATTAAAGTCAGGAAAAATCAGGGAAAATTGTAAAAATCCCTATCCTTTAACTTTGAACAAATTTTCAAAATTCATAACTCTGTCAAAAATGATTAATTTCTTTCATATTTGAGAGCATTATGTAGAGTGCTATCCTTCATAGACTGTAATCTGATTCAGATCCAGATCAAACTTTGTAAGATTTTGTGCCCATCTATATATTTATTGTTGTGTGGGCCGCCAGAAGAGGAGGTACTGCTGGCCCACCACCAGAGGGCGCCCTGCCTGAAGTGCGGGCTTCAGGCACGAGAGGGCGCTGCCATCACGGACACAGCCGGGAGTGACAGCTGTTACTCATTATGTCCTGACAGCTGTCACTCATTCTTCATCATCCCACTCCATAAAACCCAGACGTCATCTCCACCTCATCGCCGAGATATCGTACTTCAATGGAGGTAATATCCTCAGCCATTTGTGTTTACTTATAAGCTGTATATTGTGAGTGTTTGCAGGAGTACCGGTCCCTCTTCCTGTGGAGGCTGAGTGAGTGCAGGACGGCACTCTTTTCCTCTGAGGGATCACTGTAAATTCATCAGCATATTGAGTGAGAGGTGGAGGTGGCATTCCCACCGTTGTTGTTACTGGGTGTACACACACCCACACTTGACTGTCTTTGTTCTTCGCCAGCAGTACCAGATCCGACAGTCGGGGACGGTGATCACCTGGGAATTCGGGACTTGGCGGCTCCAGTATTCACCAGGTTCGGTGGCGGCGGAAATCGTGTGGTTCCGGCTCTTCTCAGGACAGACGTCTTCTATCCTCGAGCCTGCCCACACGTCACCTTTGTGGATTGACTGTAATCATATTCTGAGATTGTCTGTGTATTCGTTGTGCACCTTCACAACATTAAATTGTTATATTTTGGCTCATCTATTGACCGTTCATTTGCGCCCCCTGTTGTGGGTCCGTGTCACTACACTTTCACAACAATTTATAGCCAAGTGGTCTCTCTCTGTGTGTGTGTGTGTGTGTGTGTGTGGCTTTGATCATGGAGAAACTGTTCGGTATTGTTATGTATTTTGGGTCAAGGATGAACACCGCTAAAATAGAACGTTGATAGGACTAATATTTTTTGTAGAAACTACAGATATTAGCTAACAACACTGAAAGATGGATGTTGATATTTACATTCGGGACTCGCACACCAATTCAACAGAGGGCGGTAAGTCATCTATGTATTAAAAGTGAAATTGTGTATGTGTATACGAGGTCTGTTAGAAAAGTCAATTCAATCAATCAATTTTTTTTTTATATAGCGCCAAATCACAACAAACAGTTGCCCCAAGGCGCTTTATATTGTAAGGCAAGGCCATACAATAATGATGTAAAACCCCAACGGTCAAAGTATCCAACCTTATTATTTTTAAAAAAAAACATATGGATTTGAATCATGTGTGATTACACCAGCCAAGCTTGAACCCTCGTGGGCATGCAAGAGTTTTTTCACGCCTGTCGGTGACGTCATTTGCCTGTGAGCACGCCTTGTGGGAGGAGTGGTCCAGCCCCCTCGTCGGATTTTCATTGCCTGAGAAGCTGCTGAGAGACTGGCATTTATCCGGACATTCCACTGTTAAAGGAGATTTTTTTAATGAAAGACGTGCGGACGGATTGGCGCGTCGGCTCGCAGCCGGAGCGGCACGCCCGCCACAGGAAAAACACCTCCGTTGGAAGCCTTAAGGACAAGTTGGAACATGCCCTGCTGTTAAACAATTTCTCAGATACTCACTGAACTGAAAGCCACCAAAAGCCGACTGGATTTTACAAATGGTTATCAACACAGAGGTGTTTTTCCTGTGCCGGGCGCACCGCGCCGGCTGCGAGCCGACGCGCCAATCCGTCCACACGTCTTTCATTAAAAAAATCTCCTTTAACAGTGGAATGTCCGGATAAACTGCTGATTCCGACCTCTTCTGAAAGTTCTCTGTTCTCTCACGACGTCCTGGGACAACAGAGGCTTAAATTTGGAGGTTTTCAGCTTGAAACAGGATGACGACGTCGCCTCGGAGCGCTGCGCAATGTTCCGCTCCGTGGGAAGTCCTTACAGCGATAGAAACAATCCAAAATCTCTCATCAGCCGTTAAAATTTTCACCGAAAACCAGCTGAATTTCTCGAATGGTGTCCACTCGGATGTGCCCCACAGTTTTTGAAAAAATTTTGATGAAGCACAGCGCCAGTCTCTCAGCAACTTCTCAGACAATGAAAATCCGACGAGGGGGCTTGACCACTCCTCCCATAAGGCGTGCTCACAGGTGAATGACGTCACCGACAGGCGTTCAGGCTTGGCTGACGTAAAAACATATGAATCAAATCCATATAGTTTTTTAAAAAATAAAACGGTCGGTTTCTTTTCTAATAGACCTTGTATGTGTATGCTTGATTTTATTTAGTAAGTTCAGTGTAAGTACATAATATAATTGTAAATACACTAATAATACATGGATGACACAAGAAAGTGAAAACACTTATTTCCACTGTGGTCCATTTAAAAATCAAATGACAAAATAGAAGTTATAATGAAACAAAGTAATAATAATAATAATGATAAATTATTATTATTATCATTGTGTGTATATGATAACAAGAACATAAGCAATTTCTAAATACTTTAGGACAGTAAATTAACATAAAAATGATGTACTTAACAGGAAATAAAAGGGCTGAGTTCTTCCTCTAAAAACCATTCAGGTCTAAGTTTTTAAAACCATTCATTTACATTATATCTTAATCAATCATGCCCCAGTCACTCTCAAATTTGAACATAAGGTGCAGACTGGCACTCACTATCACCTGACAAAGTTTGATCTGGATCTGATCCAGATTGTGGACCTTTGAATTTAATATTGAAAAGTCCATTTAGTGTACATTTTGCATTATATCCCAATTAACATCCAAGTCTCGTGCTGTGTGAGTTCAACACAGCAGCAATGGAGGTTTTTCTTTTCCCAATTCTTTCCTTGTGTGTGCTTTTATATGTGTTCATGTACCGGACCAGCTTATGTGTGTTGTTGTTTGTTAAGTGTGTCATGAATCCTTGACTCCTTAAAAGTTCCTGAATGACTCTCATTTTTCTTTTTTGGATTTACCCACACCACCAAATTTGGATGGAGTTTCCAATTTTATGCCTGTTTTTTTTTAACCTTCCAGTTATCAGTGGGAGGTTTTTTTTTTTAATATGTGTTTATGTACCGGGCCGGCCTATGTGTGTTGTGTGTCGTTTGTTATGGGTCGGTCTTGGTTTGCTCAGCCCTGCTGTTGACCAAGGCAGGGATGTACATCTGGAGCTGGCCCCCGGGCGCCTAATGGCGACTTCTGCTCCTACTGGCAATTAGGATGGGTTAAATGCAGTAGACACATTTCATTGTGCAGGGAACATGTTCTTTTGTGCATATGACAATAAAATTCTTTTGAATCCTTGAATTTGAATCCTTTGAAACCATGTGCCAAAAAGCAATGATGAATTGTGCACAGCAAAGATAACCAATGTTCTGTGAAAATGATCTGAAAAAGAACTTTGACACCAAAAAGCTGGAAAAAACCCTGTTCATGCACTAAATACATACTCCTGACATTTGATCATATCTAAGTTATCTCATGAGAAGTCACTTCTAACAGGACTGTGATCTTGAAAATTTTTTCCAAGGTAAACAATTTTGTGGAATTGGAAACTAGTGCTGGTGGAGGTTTGCTCTCACTCTTATAACAGGAGTGTAAAATGCCTAAAATCAGCAAGGAGATAAACGTATCTTTAAAAAAAAGAAATTACATGATGTACAGTTGAGGAACTATTTGTCTTCTTTCATTACGGTGAAAAAAGCACCGTAATAACTGACAAAATGTTTGGTGATAGGGGACTGAATGTGTGAATATTTGTCGCACTGTTGGCTTATGATAGCCCTGCAGCGCACCGCGCACAGGACACATGTCGGGTTGGACACATGTGTTAGTGGGGGGGGCACTCTGTCATCCACGTGTGTTGCTTTGCAACGCCACAGTCGTGGGGACACTTAGACAAATATCACATCCAGCTCGAAAGTGGTCCCTTCCTCACAATATTCGTCCAGACTGCATGAATGGCCTTACATTTTCTAAGTGTCCAAAGAGTGGTGTTAGATGTTTGTGTGTGTCACCTGGAATTTGGCCGACACCTGCCGTGAGAGGGACTGAATGGGCTCTCACAGTGCACATTCTGTCTTTCGGCTGCTTGTGTGCGCGAAAAGTTGTACCGACAGGTGTACGAGGCATTAAAAGTGGCTCTGATTTTTCAAAAATGGCATGCAAGTCCTTCATGCACTCATCGGCTTCAATCCTGTTACAGTAGTGTTCAGAATAGTAGTAGTGCTATGTGACTAAAAAGATTAATCTAGGTTTTGAGTATATTTTTTATTGTTACATGGGAAACAAGGTACCAGTAGATTCAGTAGATTCTCAGGTACCAGTAGATTCAGTAGATTCTCACAAATCCAACAAGACCAAGCATTCATGATATGCACACTCTTAAGGCTATGAAATTGGGCTATTAGTAAAAAAAAGTAGAAAAGGGGGTGTTCACAATAATAGTAGTGTGGCATTCAGTCAGTGAGTTAATCAGTTTTGTGGAACAAACAGGTGTGAATCAGGTGTTCCCTATCTAAGGATGAAGCCAGCACCTGTTGAACATGCTTTTCTCTTTGAAAGCCTGAGGAAAATGGGACGTTCAAGACATTGTTCAGAAGAACAGTGTAGTTTGATTAAAAAGTTGATTGGAGAGGGGAAAACTTATACACAGGTGCAAAAAACTATAGGCTGTTCATCTGCAATGATCTCCAGTGCTTTAAAAGGGACAAAAAAACCAGAGATGCAAGAAAATGGAAAACAACCATCAAAATGGATAGAAGAATAACCAGAATGGCAAAGTCTCACCCATTGATCAGCTCCAGGATGATCAAAGACAGTCTGGAGTTACCTGTAAGTGCTGTGACACTTAGAAGACACCTGTGTGAAGCTAATTTATTTGCAAGAATCCCCCGCAAAGTCCCTCTGTTAAATAAAAGACATGTGCAGAAGAGGTTACAATTTGCCAAAGAACACATCAACTGGCCTAAAGAGAAATGGAGGAATATTTTGTGGGCTGATAAGAGTAAAATTGTTCCTTTTGGGTCCAAGGGCTGCAGACAGTTTGTGAGACGACGCCCAAACTCTGAATTCAAGCCACAGTTCACAGTGAAGACAGTGAAGCATGGTGGTGCAAGCATCATGATATGGGCATGTTTCTCCTACTATGGTGTTGGCCCTATATATCGCATACCAGGTATCATGGATCAGTTTGGATATGTCACAATACTTGAAGAGGTCATGTTGCCTTATGCTGAATGGGTGTTTCAACAAGACAATGACCCCAAGCACACTAGTAAACCAGCAAAATCTTGGTTCCAAACCAACAAAATTAATGCCTCGCAGATGTGAAGAAATCATGAAAAACTGTGGTTTTACAACTAAATACTAGTTTAGTGATTCACAGGATTGCTGAAAAAGCAGTTTGAACATAATAGTTTTGAGTTTGTAGCATCAACAGCAGATGCTACTATTATTGTGAACACCCCCTTTTCTTCTTTTTTTTACTAATATCCCAATTTCATAGCCTTAAGAGTGTGCATATCATGAATGCTTGGTCTTGTTGGATTTGTGAGAATCTACTGAATCTACTGGTACCTTGTGTCCCATGTAACAATAAGAAATATACTCAAAACCTGGATTAATCTTTTTAGTCACATAGCACTACTATTATTCTGAACACTACTGTATGTGTGAAGGGGCCCCAATGATGGGAATTACTTGTGAATAAATGAAGGTAGTTTTTTTTTTTTTTTTAAGTCCCTCAGTGTTTGTCTGCTCTGAGTTTGTTTCTCAGTCTGAGCTGGAGGATCCTGGCACTTTGTCCAGCCACTAACAACAAGAACAAAAACAACATGCTAAATTACACTGTTAACATCACCAACAACATGATGTCCTTCATTATGAGCTGCTGAGGTTACAGACGCAGGGAGATGACATCATCCTTTCAGAATAGTTCTCTACAGTAAGTCACAAATCTGGAGTTTTCAGATTTATGTAATTTGACAAATATGTCACTCAAAGAAAATAAAAATACATAAACTGAACTGATTGTTTTACACAAATTAAGTGTAAAGTAACGTTCAATGGCATCACGTTCGACGATGTCTTGATGACATCATTATACTGTAGTGAGTGTTGTCTATTTCAACTTGCTGAAATGGATCAGTTTTTGCTGCTCAAATATCCACAAGTGGAACTGAAAAGAAGTGAAGTCTGCATCGCCGAAAGAACTACTTGAGGAACAGCAGTGGGCACGGCCAAACCAGTGACCCGGTGTCACTCCTGGCAGTTAACCCTCAGAGAACACGGGCCCTGGACAGGAACCAAATCATTGATGCTTTTATGTTATGATGATGTCAATGGTTGGTGAAAGATTTTCTCTTTGCCTGCCGTTTGCATTTTCTCCCTGAGGCTATAGGCCACATGTTTAGATCTGTGGATATTTGTATTCAAGTGTAGCCTAGTTTTGTCTGTGATTTTGTTCATTTTGCATGTTGTTATTGAATGCTGCAGATGAGAATGCGGCCGTGTGTGTGCACGCCTGTGAGCATGACAGAGGTGTAGCAGAGAGCCATCGTGACACAGGAGCCCTTATTTCATAGCATATGAAATATGAATAGAATCCAAGTCAAAATACAACACTTTAAATTTTAAATTAACTCTGCATCTTTTATTTATTTTTATTTGATTACTTGGAGAAAGAAGAAATAATGCAGGAATAACAACAACCTAGTCATGCACTATTCTGAGTTAACACTATTTGATCGGTAAATGTACAAGGCAATGCGTGAGTTTTACAAGTAACAATCAGTGATGAGGTACTGCAGGACTACACATCCTCACTTTGATTCTTAAAGGCCTGTGAAACTTTCTTGATATTGCAAGAATATTTTCTGAAGGTTTTATTGTGGTCATCAATAGTTTATTGTTCTAAACAAAAAAGTGTGTGACAGTGGCCTCGCAACAAACACATTAAAATACATCTCCTGCACCAGACCCTATTTCAAACTGCTGTTGTCTTTGTTTTTGGTTCTCATAGTCCAGTCGTGTTTTTTGAATAGTTAATCAGAAACCATAGTCACTGACAAGTGCACTCAAATCAAACACGTGCTGTGTAAGGAGGAAGGAGTGTGGTGGTCGTGTTTGTGTGTGTGTTTTTTGTGTGCATGTGTTGAGGGAGAAGGATATTATGATTATGAAGGCGTTAAAAAAGAGTTTAAATGATCATATCAACTATTGTTGGGGGAAAAGGTGCCACTCCCTCAAGGCAAATAGTGGTGTAGTTTCAACTCAGCTGCTTTGAAAGCCTTCAGCTATGTAATGAAGTGATACATATTGGAATTGCATCCATTCACGACTTACTCCCGCAGTGGCCCAATATGAGTTTTTATCATTTTTCAAATCTTTCATTTCCAGTCCAAGCTGATATGGGACTCTTTCACCATCTAGGCTTTGGTATTGAGGGCTTGGAAAGTTGTACTTTTGTCTTCCTCTAAATTAAGAAAGCCACAGGGGACAGCCTTGAATGAGGGGAAGAGGGTATAAGGAAGGATAACAAATACATCTAATACTTCAGCCGTCGTGATACTGTTTCTCAAGAGGAGTGGGAGCTGGCATTTCAGCTAAATGGTGTGATTGGATTGGTTCTTTGTTCCAGCGCCTGCCCTGCCCACTCATGCCCCAAGGATTTCCATGCTTTCCATTTCTGCTAAAAGCATATCAGCTTTGTTTTTGGCTGCCAATTTGCCATTTGAGATAAGTTGCCTGTAAAGTGTAGGTTGCAGTGAAAGTCTTCACAGAGGGCGTACACTGAGACTGATGGGAAAAAAAAAATCATGAATAGAAGCCAGTCACTCTTTGGTGTGCGTGGTAACAGTTCTACGCTAATGACGTTATTAGAATTTATTGGATAATGCACCATGAAATATAGCTTTGCTCACATTTGACAATGTACCTGAAAGTATATATACTTCTCGAAAGTATTGGATCAGCCAGGTCAAATCAGACAGTTCAATTCAAACAACTCCTCAGTCATAAGAACTGGAAAGGGAAATTGGAATTGGCAATCAAATATACAAAAGACCCAGATTAACCTCTAACAACATTATGAAAAAGCGAAACTGTGGTTGAAGAAAGGATCTGCTCATGAGCCAAAATATAGATGACTCTGTCTTGACAGTGCATGAGCTGGCATCTCCAGTCTTGTTCCTGAAGAGCAACTTCAATTGACTGTCAAGACTGAGTCCTTTGTTTTTTTTTTTTTACTCATGATCCAAAATGTAGAGGACCTGATCTCGTTAGTCCATGACAGCAAAATGAGCCAAGAACTCCTTCAGAGTTGTCATGAATATTGGGTTAGCTTCCCTTGCTATTCTTGTTTTTGTACCGTTACTGTTTATATTTTTTATAACTGCATAATCTCAACAGATTAACCAAACACTAAGTAAGTATTGATGGAGTCCACAACATGTTCAATGACATGGAAATGTTTATCTATCAAAACCCTGGCTTGTCCAAAGAAACCTGGCTGTAAATGGATTATTTGTGTATTTGTATTCACAAAAATGCTTATCTTTAGTTTGTACAAGTACTTATGCAGGACTGCAGCAATTGATAATTTTAGTAACCGAGTATTCTATTGATTATTCTGGCAATTAATCGAGTAATCGGATAAAAAGTACTTTGGTGTTTTTAACAACATCAACAGTCCAGGGCTCTCCCTAAGCAATGGCACAATGTTACTGCGTCATCACGGAGATGGCGATGGGATGTGGTTTTCTGTTTTTTGTTTACCCCAAATTTAACCATCCATCCATCCATCCATCCATTTTCTTCCGCTTTATCCAGAGTCGGGTCGCGGTGGCAGCAGCTCAAGCAAAGCCGCCCAGACCTCCCGATCCACACACACCTCCCCCAGCTCCTCCGGGGGAACCCCAAGGCGTTCCCAAGCCAGCTGAGAGATGTATTCCCTCCAGCATGTCCTGGGTCTTCCCCGGGGCCTCCTCCCAATGGGACGTGCCCGGAACACCTCTCCAGCAAGGCGTCCAGGGGCATCCGGAAAAGATGCCCGAGCCACCTCAACTGACTCCTTTCAATGTGGAGGAGCAGCGGCTCGACTCCGAGCTCCTCCCGAGTGACTGAGCTCCTCACCCTATCTCTAAGGGAGTGCCCAGCCACCCTGCGGAGGAAACTCATCTCGGCTGCTTGTACTCGCAATCTCGTTCTTTCAGTCATGAGCTAAATCTCATGACCATAGGTGAAGATCGGAACGTAGATCGATCGGTAAATTGAGAGCTTTGCCCCCCTACTCAGCTCTCTCTTCACCACGATGGTCCGATACAGCGACCGCATCACTGCAGATGCTGCACCGATATGTCTATCGATCTCACGGTCCATCCATCCCTCACTTGTGAACAAGACCCCGAGATACTTAAACTCCTCCACTTGAGGCAAGGACACTCCACCGACCTGAATAGGGCAAAGCACCTTTCTCCGGTCGAGAACCATGGCCTCGGATTTGGAGGTGCTGATCTTCATCCCGGACGCTTCACACTCGGCTGCAAACCACCCCAGTGTACACTGAAGGTCCTGATTTGATGAAGCCAACAGAGCCACATTGTCCGCAAACAGCAGAGACGAGATTTTGTGGTTCCCAAACCAGACCCCCTCTACACCCTGGCTGCGCCAAGAAATTCTGTCCATAAAATAATGAACAGAACCGGTGACAAAGGGCAGCCCTGGCGGAGTCCAACGTGCACTGGAAACAGGTTTGACTTACTACCAGCAATGCGAACCACGCTCCTGCTGTGGTCGTACAGGGACCGGATAGCCCTTAGCAAAGGACCCCGGACCCCATACTCCCGGAGCACTCCCCACAGGGTGCCCCGAGGGACATGGTTGAACGCCTTCTCCAGATCCACAAAACACATGTGGACTGGTTGGGCGAACTCCCATGAACCCTCGAGCACCCGATGGAGCATGTAGAGCTGGTCCAGTGTGCCGCGACCAGGACGAAAACCACACTGCTCCTCCTGAATCCGAGGTTCGACCATCAGTTGAATTCTCCTCTCCAGTACTCTGGAATAGACCTTACCAGGGAGGCTGAGGAGTGTGATCCCCCTATAGTTGGAACACACCCTCCGGTCCCCCTTCTTAAACAGAGGGACCACCACCCCGGTCTGCCAATCCAGAGGCACTGTCCCCGATCGCGACACGCGATGTTGCAGAGGCGTGTCAGCCAAGACAGTCCCACAACCAGAGACTTAAGGTACTCAGGACGGATTTCATCCACCCCAGGAGCCTTGCCACCGAGGTCCTTTCTAACCACCTCGGTGACTTCGGCCTGGGTAGTGGATGAGTCCGCCTCTGAGTCCCCAGTCTCTGCTTCCTCTTCGGAAGACGTGACGATGGGATTGAGGAGATCCTCGAAGTACTCCTTCCACCGCCCGACAACATCCCCGGTCAGGGTCAACAGCTCCCCACCCACACCGTAAACAGTGCTGGTGGAGAGCTGCTTCCATCTCCTGAGGCGTCGGACGGTTTGCCAGAATCTCTTTTGAGTCTGACCGATAGTCCCCCTCCATGGCCTCCCCGAGCTCCTCCCAGACCCGAGTTTTTGCCTCTACGACCGCATGGGCTGTGGCACGCTTGGCCTGCCGGTACCTGTCAGCTGCCTCTGGGGTCCCACCTACCAATAAAGATAAGTAGGACTCCTTCAGCTTGATGGCATCCCTTACTTCCGCTGTCCACCACCGGGATTGGGGATTGCCGCCGTGACAGGCACCAGAGACCTTGCGACCATAGCTACGATCGGCCGCATCAACAGTGGAGGTGGAGAACGTGGTCCACTCGAACTCCATGTCGCCAACCTCCCCCGGGATCTAGGAGAAGCTCTCTCGGAGGTGGGAGGTGAAGACTTCGCTGACAGAGGGTTCCACCAGTCATTCCCATCAGACCCTCACGATATGTTTGGGCCTGCCAGGTCTGACCGGCTTACTCCCCTCCCAACGGATCCAACTCACCACCAGGTGGTGATCGGTCGACAGCTCTGCCCCTCTCTTCACTCGAGTGTCCGAGACATGTGGTTGAAGGTCAGATGATACGACTACAAAGTTGTTCATCAACCTCCAGCTCAGGGTGTCCTGGTGCCACGTGCACTTATGGACACCCTTGTGCTCGAACATGGTGTTCGTGATGGACAAACTGTGACTAGCACAGAAGTCCAACAACTGAACACCACTCGGGTTCAGATTGGGGAGGCCGTGCGTCCCAATCACCCCCCTCCAGGTTTCACTGTCGCCGCCCACGTGGGCGTTGAAATCCCCCAGAAGAACAATGGAGTCCCCAGTCAGAGCGCTATCTAGTACCCCTCCCAGGAACTCCAGGAAGGTCGGGTACTCTGCACTGCTGATCGGCCCATAGGCCGAGACAACGGTGAGAGACCTGTCCCCGACTCAAAGGCGTAGGGACGTGACCCTCTCGTTTACTGGAGTGAACTCCAACACATGGCGACTGAGCTGTGGAGCAATAAGCAATGCGACCCCAGCTCTCCGCCTCTCCCCGTGGGCAACGCCAGAAAAATGAAGCATCCAGCCCCTCTCCAGGAGTTGGGTACCAGAGCCCAAGCTGTGCGTGGAGGTAAGTCCGACTATCTCTAGTCGGTATTTCTCAAGCTCCCGCACAAGCTCAGGCTTCTTCCCTCCCAGCGAGGTAACATTCCACGTCCCAACAGCCAGGGGCTGTGAGCATGGACCGGGCCGCCGGTCCACCTGCCCTCGACCGCCACCCAATCCTCTCTGTACCCGACCCCATGGCCCCCTCTGCAGGTGGTGAACCCACAGGAGGGTGGGCCCACGTCGCTCTTTCGGGCTGAGCCCGGCCGCACCCAAAATTTAACAATTTATGTTTTTTTTTTTTTTAAGGTTGGTGAACTGGGTCTCTGCATGATTTTTTTTTTTTTATCCCTCTTTCTCTGCGATTGAACCAGTGCATTTCAGCTGGAGGTTGAACATGCAAACCTTGCAGTCACTTTTTATTATTATTATTATTATTATTATTGTTATTATTATTATTATTTTATTTGAGTTACCGTGTTTGTGAAGCATTGTGTGTTACCCAAAAAAGTGAAAATTAAAAAGTGAAACACTCAGTGTGAGTCTGAGTAAAACACAGAAGGAAGAGTGGACTTCTTCCAGAAACTGTCAGTGTGGCCGGGGATGGAGCTGTGAGAGCAGTGCTGAGCCACTCACATCAGGCAGAGAGAGGCAGCCACCGGCCGCCCCACGAATAGCCACTCCCCACGTAGAGCAGAGAGCAGGTAGCGGATGAAATGGTGTTAAAAAAACAGACAAATATACACTGCTTTGTTTTAAATGCACAGTAAACTATTTCAGATGATCAGCATTGACTGTTTTTCTCCTAAAAGGCATTAATTTACTCTGTGTTGCATTGGAAAGTGTTAGCTATCATGCTAATTTCATTAGCACTTATACAGCTCATGCATGTTCTAGTCTTCACACACAGGCCTGGCATATGTACTACAACAGGGGTGGCCAAGTTCGGTCCTCGAGAGCCACATTCCTGACACTCTTGGTTGTCTCCCTGCTCCAACACACCTGAATCCAATGAAAGACTCATTAAAAGTCTGCTAATGAGCCTTTCATTGGATTCAGGTTTGTTCTTTCTTTTCTTTTCTTTCTTTAATATTCATTTCATTCATTTAAAAGAAAAACAGAAAAGCAAAAACAAAGCACCAAAATACCAGAATGAAAAGGAGCAGAAAGAAGAACAAGTCTTATCTGCCCCTTTTAACAATTCTTTCAATATCCAGCATCATAGTCAATATTATTTAACAGATTGCATTTCTTTAACTTGTCACATACCACTGACCCATTTCATAATTATGACCATTAATTAATAGATTACATCTCTGACAGGTTACATTTAAACTTAAGACACTCCAAACATTATTAACACTTTACCTTTTTTTTTTTTTTTTTTTTGACTTTCTTGCAGCCCACTGACTTATTTCATAGACTTATTTGTTGGAGCAGGGAGACAACTAAAAGAGTCAGGAATGTGGCTCTCGAGGACCAAACTTGGCCACCCCTGTACTACAACTTTAAATGAAGCTTCAAGGCACAGAATTTGCCTCAAACCTTTTTTGTAATTGAATTAATCAAGTTACTCAACTAATCATTTCAGCTCTGTACTTATGGCCTTCAACAATGGTGAGCCAATTGAAATAATTGGCTCAGTTCCTGAATGGTAATGCAGTATGTTTGTATCCCCTTGAATTCAACCTAAAAGTCAACATGGCAGCTTCGTTATGTTGGTCGACAGGAACAAAAATTCTGTTACTCTCCAACTGCAGTGCATTCGGAAAGTATTCACAGCGCTTCACTTTTTTCACGTTTATGTTACAGCCTTATTCCAAAATGGAGTAAATAATTTTTTCCCCTCAAAATTCTACTCACTACACCCCATAATGACAACTTGAATAAAGTTTTTTTTAATTTAGCAAATTTGTGTGTGTGTGTGTGTGTGTGAGAGAGAGAGAGAGAGAGAGAGAGAGATCTCAGATTAATGACAAATTGTCTTAAATTTTCACCATCATTGTTAAGCAGAATAACTGTAATTTAAACTAGTGACAGGGTGTGAATGTATCATTTTCTACAGGATCCTCTGGGAGTTGGTTTATCTTTGCATAACAAACTTGCAATAAAAGTTATGTTTATAACTTTGTTTTAATACACCCAACCCAGATTACCTTTAGATAATATTCAAAGAAAGAACAGCAACAATATCAAACTGCTGCCCCTGGGTAAGCATCGGATTATAGTTCCTCTTTGTGTGTGTGTGTGTGTGTGTGTGTGTGTGTGTGTGTGTGTGTGTGTGTGTGTGTGTGTGTGTGTGTGTGTGTGTGTGTGAGAGAGAGAGAGAGATCAGCCTGAATGCATGCATATATTTACTTCCTCTGTACCTCTCCTCTCCCTCATGGGTATTATGTCTGTGTTATTATTGGCCAAGAGAACACCAGGGAGGTTTCAGCAGTGAGGAACAAACCTGACGTATTTATCCACAGGATGGAATTCCAGAGCTGACAGATGAGTTGTTATTGTTATTTTCCATCATGTTGGTACATTGCACCCAAGGTAATTTTCCAGGCTGCATAGTAGGTATCTTAAAGCTCGACATGAGCGCAGCGCGTTCTGCACCACAGGGCAGCAGTATTGTGGTTATATGATTGTAACGTTTGGTTATATGGCCTGCCTCTGTGATGCAGAGGGAATATGTGCAATAACATTTTAGATGACCTCGGGTTATAAGGTACAATATCTTTAGAGAAATGACAGCTTAAGACTTTTATTGGTTCACTTTGTCTTTCTCAGTGGGATATGCAGTAAATTAGATACAAGTGACATGTTCCTGTTTGTGTCAGCGAAACCTTTCAGTAAATAAAATGCTTCCAATTATTTCAATTGCTTTGCTCTTTCAAAAACTTTGTAAAGTGGCATTTACGACAAACTTCATAATAGAAAAAGATAAACATTTCTTTGTCTGATTCATAGATTTTAGACTGTAAAAATACACAGTTAATAATTTCACCTTCTTTTCCACTAAGCTGTGTTCAATATGGAAAACAGTCAGCCGAGCAGCAGCAGAGATTTGACATGAGATTTTATCATATACTAGATCTTCTGGATTCATCTACTCTCACATATTCCAAACAGTCGATGATGTCATTTCATTGGCTTTTCTCTATGTGTTTTAAAGAAGGCAGACGTATTGATTTTTTAAATGATTTATGCAGTCAGCAAGGTGATATATATCCATCCATCCATCCATTTTCTTCCGCTTTATCTGGAGTCGGGTCGCCGGGGCAGCAGCTCAAGCAAAGCCGCCCAGACCTCTCGATCCACACACACCTCCCCCAGCTCCTCCGGGGGAATCCCAAGGCGTTCCCAAGCCAGCCGAGAGATGTATTCCCTCCAGCGTGTCCTGGGTCTTCCCCGGGGCCTCCTCCCAATGGGACGTGCCCGGAACACCTCTCCAGCGAGGCGTCCAGGGGGCATCCAGAAAAGATGCCCAAGCCACCTCAACTGACTTCTTTCGATGTGGTGGAGCAGCTGCTCGACTCCAAGCTCCTCCCGAGTGACCGAGCTCCTCACCCTATCTCTAAGGGAGCACCCAGCCACCCTGCGGAGGAAACCCATCTCGGCCGCTTGTACTTGTGATCTCTTTCTTTCGGTCATGAGCCAAATCTCATGACCATAGGTGACGATCGGAACGTAGATCGATCAGTAAATCGAGAGCTTTGCCCCCCTACTCAGCTCTCTCTTCACCACGGCGGTCCGATACAGCGACCGCATCACTGCAGATGCTGCACCGATCCATCTATCGATTTCACGCTCCATCCGTCCCTCACTCATGAACAAGACCCCGAGATACTTAAACTCCTCCACTTGAGGCAAGGACACCTGAAGAGGGCAAAGCACCTTTTTCCGGTCGAGAACCATGGCCTCGGATTTGTAGGTGCTGATTTTCATCCCGGACGCTTCACACTCGGCTGCAAACCGCCCCAGTGCACGCTGAAGGTCCTGATTTGACGAAGGCAACAGAGCCACATCGTCCGCAAACAGCAGAGACGAGATTCTGTGGTTCCCAAACCAGACCCCCTCTACACCCTGGCTGCGCCTAGAAATTCTGTCCATAAAAATAATGAACAGAACCGGTGACAAAGGGCAGCCCTGGTGGAGGCCAACGTGCACTGCAAAACAGGTTTGACTTACTACCGGCAATGCAAACCAAGCTCCTGCTGCAGTCGTACAGGGACCAGATAGCCCTTAACAAAGGACCCCGGACCCCGTACTCCCAGAGCACTCCCCCCACCTGCAGAGAAGGTGATATATAATTCAATTCAATTCTGTTTATTTGCCAGACACTTGTCCAAATCCACATAATACAGATAGTACAAAAAAAAATACACCAGGACAGACCAGGACAATCAAACAGAAACAACACAAAAAAAGAACAAAATAAAAGAATTAAAATATATACAAACATTTTATCCAGTGCGCTCTCAGCCTGGATGTATACCTTGCGCTACTCACAGTTGGATTTGAGAGTGCCACCATGATATTATTGGAAGAATCATCCAGGCGTTGTATAAACTTGTACATTAAATTTCTTAAAAGTGCATGAAGTGTGCTTACTCCTACAGACACAAACATCTGGCTAGCACTCCCTCCTCTGGGAACCTTAAGTAAAATTCTTAAAGCATCATTGTATGCTCCTTGTAATTTCTGCATGCTGGAATTTTTGTAAGAAGACCAGAGGTGTGCAGTGTAGAGTGGTGTGCAGTATGCCTTGAACAGAGCCACTTTAACTTGAGTGGAGCAAAATGTAAATTTACGGGCTGTAGTGTTTGCCTGCACATATAACCTACAACACTGTCTGTATATGTCATCATCGTCATTCATATCATCTGTAATACAGTGACCTAGATATTTTATCTTTTTCAAACATCAAGAGGATTATTAGACAGTCTGAATATATATATATATATATATATATATATATATATATATATATATATATATATATATATATATATATATATATATATATATATATATACACACACACACACACAAACACACACAAAACATAGACCCACCTTTCCTAATTTAATAACAGTGCAAGTTGAAATATACTTTTAGTTTTTTGACACACAAATTTAACCACAAAAAAAATCAAAATTGTTTCCAGCCTTAACCCTTTAACAAATCATGATAGTTTATTTGGCATGATTATTCACCATGTGGGCCTGATGTATAAGAAACTAATATTACTTAGATAAACTAAAGAATCTCTCCACAATTTCACTATTAATACCAAGTTTTCACTATGTAGCCTTCAATGTGAAAGTGCCCATAAGTAGTAGAGTAGCCATATGGTAATTTTGGCCTAGTTACCATGGTGAAAGCTGAGGAAGAAATGTCTGACTTTTTGTTGTGATGGAAAATGACGACTTCTATTGGTGCCTTAACCTTTACTTTCAGTCAACGCTGGAAAAGAACTTCTCAAGTGTTAAAAACTTTAATTAGTTGCACAAAATACAGACCAAAAAGAAGAACATTAGTTTTGTCTCATATGCCTTTGTGCTTTTCTTTTTTTAGCAATCCACAGTCACTTTTCTGCTCTTCCTTCTTTGAGCACTTGTCAAATACAGCCTGATCAAAAAATGCAAATGAGACTGTGGCCCAGGAAAAAATCCTGGGCCACAGTTTAGAACTTGACCTGCGCTTGACTTTGACAGCATTCAGTAATACATTTGAAAATGATTACCAAATACAAAAGTTCTAAATCTAGCTGTCGTGAAACCCAGCAGGAGTAAAGTTAAGTAAAACCCAACAGGAGTAAAGCTGCACACATCACAGTGCAGGTGTCATTGCTCCTTTCCAACTGGTGTCAGCGTAGACATTTTTTAAAGGGGAACTATGCAACTTTGGCAATTTTTTTTTCACTGTTTTCTCATGTTTTTTGGTTGCATTCTTTTCTGTGGAGCTTCTCCAACAGCTCGGAGTGCATACTTTACAAAACTGTCATAAAATTCCCCCCCAAACAAACCTCCCTGCTTTCCAGGTGCATTTGTTTTAAAGTAGAGTCAATGAACAAACTCTGTAGATCAGCAATATACAGTACATAGCAAACAGACAGTTTATCTCAATATACTTACAAGTTCTTTATCTTTTTGCTCTCGTTTTTCTGAGAAAGCCAGACTGAAGTGTGACTCCTCGTTCAGTCACATGCTTTTCAATTTGCTTTTCTCTTTTCTTCATTTTCACTGACAGTGGTTTTCTTTGCTTTTATGCTGGCTTTGCAATGACATCAAACATGTAAGAAATAAAGCCATCAATAGCTTTTTCCTATAACTGCTAGCTCGCCCATGCCTTGATAGTGGGGAGGGGGGTATGTGTTGTAGTGCCATAAAGCAGTTTCTCACAAGACTTGAGACTCTTATTCAGAGGAAACCGGGTTGGTGATCCCAAAAGTTGCAAGGCTGGTTTTCTGTTACAAGATGTTTATAATCTCTAAATGATTTGTTCCCCACAAGAAGCCATTTAGAGATTATATTTACTCGGAAACTATAAAATTAAGGTAAAAATGTTGCATAGTCCCCCTTTAACTGGTGGAAGGTCTTGCCCTCATCTGTGCACCCGTGGGCGTGTTGGTCTTAAAATGAGATGCCCTAGGTTGGTGCATTGCTATCATAAGGCAGCAGAAAGGGACTATGGCCTTTGTTCATCATACTGCAGTGCAACGGATTTAAAAATAAGAATTAACAACAAAATAATAATAAAACATGAATGGAAAGTACAAACTCTTAATAATTCTGGTTTATATTATTTTTTTTTGTTTGTTTGTTTCCTCTGGAGTTGTTGGGCAGGCTCACTGAGACTCAGCTGTCACAGTATAGAGGTTCTGGGTGCGTGCTTGGATTTGGAAGAGATCTGGTGGTGGTAGGAAGATGAGAAAGAGGTGCTGTGGGAATAATGCACTCAAATGCTTTGCCTCAGGGCGCTGTTGACTGCTTGATGACAGGTACTCAACCCTGTAGCCAGAAGAAACTGAACGGTAGAGGTGTGTGTGCGGGGGGGATTTAATGTTCAGTTCAGACTTTAAACTTAATTAAACACATTCTGCATCATTCAAGAATCATCAGTGTACTTGGCAGAATAAGTTACAGAATTTTCAAAAGTTAATCAAAAAAGTTGACCAAACATATCAGATTGCTTCTCTGATATGCTTCAAACAAGAAGCATATCAGAACTTTGTGCTGCTTGCAGAAAGAAAAATTGAAACAGAGCAGAGCCACATTATGCAGCAACAGCAGACATGTGGTCCAGAATACCACCGAGTCTTCCCAAAGCCTTATGGTTTATTTCACAAGCAAAGATTTTAGACTAGAGATGTGCTGCCAACAGATGTTGTCTTTTGTTCTCTAGGATTTATTCATCACATCCAGCAAACATTACATCCAGATTGTGATTCAAAAATCCACAAAAGCCTACCATCATGAAGGCCAAATGTTTGTTTTAGACAGATTTAATTACATTCAAATAAATTTGAATTACATAGCAGTAAATCACATCATCAGTCGCCCTCAGGTGCTTCACAAGAGCAGAGTCCATTATAGGTGGACCTAGCTCTGTTGGGTGGCCACCTGCTCGAGCCACCCCAATAACAACAAAAACAAGAGCAATCGGAGATTTCGGCCATCTGCCAAGGGTTGATGAGGAATCAAGATAAAAGATGTGATTCACATCATGACGTGATCATGGTCTGACTGATCAAGATGTTGCAATGGGATATTTAATTCACAACATGAAAATAAATAGTGTCTTCCTGATCTTGGTTTTACTTTGTGATGCTGTATCCGTGAAGTCATTTTTGTTATGGGCTGGGGTGTTTGGCTGACTTGGTTTTTGTTTTCTGTTTCTCCCACCAGGTGGTATGCATTCAGGACTGAGTGGCTGAGCATTAGGACCTCACCCTGAACACCTGAGGCTTGTTATCACGTGCAGGTCATCAGGACTCACAGCTGTGGTGTATTTTGTCTTAATCAGAGATTGCTGCATTTAAACCTTGAATGCACAGTGTGTGATTGCCAGAGACTCGACCTTGTCAGCAGACGTGTGAGATTGACGTCAGGAGAACAATCTCACCATTACGCAGAGACGCTCCAGGTGAAGGAGGATTGGGTGAGGTCTCACGCTCTTCAGCACACTTCCTGAGGTAATTTGGTTTTGGTGACTTTTATGAAGTAATGACAGTGGATTTGGTGTCCCTCACACCTTGTTGTATCGAGCTGTCACGTTATGCTAATTGTCTAATCAGCTTCTGCTGCAGTGGAGATTTGAACTGAGTTGTTCCGTGCCTGCAGGGTGAGAAGCTGATGTATAGATTTAAGCCAGGAAGTGTTTGCTGATTGCGTGCACCTTTGAGTTGTGTCTCTCTGTGTGGAGTTGGACTCACCTCATGTTTTCTTTCTTCACAGACTTGGTTTGTCGCGGCCACCTGGGGGGGTGTCGGCGGGGTCCCTGGGTCCGAACTGCTGTGGCTCCGGACCGTTTGCGCTGTTGAGAGCGCGCCGTGTTTCCACCTCACCAGACCGCGGACTTTTTAGTTGTTTTGCACTTTACCCACTGTTATGTTTATTAAATTCTGTTACCTTTTCAACCGTGCTCTGCTTATTTTATGCTGTGTCCTTTCAAACGCTGGGTCGGTGCTCCGACCGCGTCCGACACATAACAATTTTGATATAATCCTTAAAAGTCTACAAAGTGAAATCCTGATCCAGAATCTGGATCCAGATCACCTCCAAAATATAATGGGGTCTTCCAAAGCCTACCACCAGTGTGTGGTGAAAATTTGGTGAAAATCCATGAAGTAGTTTTGACATGACCCTCAAAATCCAACAAAATGATGGCCTAATATTGATCTGTGGTGAAAGTTTCATCAACCTCCATGCAATAGTTTTGATGTAATCCTGCTAACACACAGACAGACAAATAAATAAATGCTGATCATTTTTATTACATCACTGGCGGACGTAATAAATAATAATAATAAATGCAGTGAACAAATACAACCACATAACAGTGACAAGCAATTCCATACCTTTGCCATATCTCTCCAAGCTGTGCTGTATACAATAAGAACAGCAACGGACTTAATACAAAACCCTGTGGTACCCCATAATTCATCTGAATGAGTTTTGAATTGATGTTGGTCTACAAAATGCATTGGTGTCAGTTAGATAAGTATGACGTCAATCGTGATAGAACCAGACCACCAATAACCAAAGTGGATTCCAACAATATACAGTGACAAAACTCTTCCACCTCATGGCAGTCTGCAAAAGACAAACCAAGGTCTATCCAACATTGTCAGTGTAAAATAGTACAGTTTAATTTCTGATTACCGTATTTTCCGGACTATAAGTCGCACCGGCGTATGAGTTGCACCAGCCACTTTATCCATTATAAAGAAAAATAAACCATAAATAATTTGCACTGGACTATAAGTCTCATGGACATACAGGTATGTTAACATGAAAAGTTCAGATGATAATATTGTGACGGCTATCGTTTTCGGATGCATATTTCACCAGTCGTAACTTGTAATCTGCAGAGTATGATTTTCTTTTTGGTGGCATTTTTTCAGGCCTTCTCCGTTGTCTTGTTATCAGTAATGTTGAAATTTTTATTTTTCTATGGTAGTCAGAAGTCGCAGGAACAGTCACACAAGCCTCGAGTGCCCTCTTGTGAGCTGCATTTTACCTACGGATATGTTTGTATTTTGCGGACCACATTGCGAGCCGAACCATGCAGCACCTACCTGCACAGCTCATGACCACCCAGCGGTGTTGATCCAGATCCTTCCAAGTGCAGACGCTAATCCTCCGCCGTCGCTCAGTGCTCCCATGCAGCTCTCAGCGTCAACTCTGCTCACACTGATATCCAAGGGTTGAAGCTGTTTTGTTAGCCGTCCCGGAATAAACACCGTATTCGTCTGCTTCAAACGCTTTTCACAATCATCGACGCCAGCTCCTTCCAAGTGCACACGCTAATCCTCCACCGTCGCTCACCCAGTGCTCCCACGCAGCTCTCAGCGTCAACTTAAACACTCTGCTCACACTGATATCCAAGGGTTGAAGCTATTTTGTTCGCCATGCCGGAATAACAGCAAGCACCGTGTTCTTCAGCTTCACACGCTGTGGGTGAGGTGAGGAATACGCGTCCAACGTTCTGCTCTCTGATTGGTTATCGCGACCAGCGTGACCTGTAGGGCGGCCGCCATACTACAGTGTCCATGATGCATTGCATTTCCTTTTCCGGTGGCCATTTTAAAACATAGATCGATTCTGTCACGTAAAATTGTTTTGTTACAGTAAATTAACTGAGATCCTACCGGTATATTTTTCATTTATAAGTCGCACCGGAGTATAGGTCGCACCCCCGGCCAAAACATGTAAAAAAGTGCGACTTATAGTCCGGAAAATACGGTACTTCAAGCCATCTTTTCATTGGGCTGCTTTACAACTTCTCCAAGACAGAACTTATTTCTACTACAAGTAACTCCTCCTTGTCCATCTCTGTTAAATCTGGTGTGCCAGTCAAGCATGTTGACACCTTCAAATACCTAGGCTCATGGATTGTGGACTGGGAAAGACTATAAGACCCGCAAGGCACAAGCTTGGGTAGCATGCAATAAGATGGTCCAAATCTGGCAATCAAATCTCCAAAACAAGCATAAACTCAACTTGTCAGGACAGTCATAGAACCAATTTTGATGTATGGCTCAGAAACCTTGACGCATAATGCCCGACTACACAAACGTGTCAATGGCTGCTACACAAATCTCCTCAGAAGGATACAGAACCTTTCCTCACATCCCATACTTAGACAAATATATGGGGACATTCCACTGCTAAGAGAGCGGCTTATTCAACACTGGGCCAAATTCAGTGGTCATTGCTACTGAGCAAAGATGAGCTAGTTTCAGAGGTAATTTTATTGAAGCTATCCAGGAACAGGAAATGTTCCTTCACTGATCTAGTCTACCATGACTCAGGAATCAACGTGGATGATCTGGGTGCAGCCATGGTTGACCACAACTGCTGGTGTTCGATTGTGTGCCGTATCTCTGCTACAGCCGACAGATGATGATGATGATGATGACAACTTCAAGGTTGGTAGTCAAAGACATTATTTCATACCTCCAGTTAGAATGAGGCTCATTGGTGGTCTGGTTAATCCTTTCCCGCATCAACTGTATATTGTGTTGATGTAAATGTCATCTCAGTATTCAGTCCATTTTCTTTCAAATTTTCCTTTAGTCCACATATGCCTTCCCTTCTTTTTCTGTGTACCCCCTATTCTCAAAGGAGCACTACCAATAAATAATCAGAACTTTGAGAAAAATTGTTATTATTATTATTATTATTATTATTATTATTATTTGTCTTTCGGCTGTTCCCGTTAGGGGTCACCACAGCAGATCAATCGTTTCCATCTCAGACCAACCACCTGCATGTCCTCTCTCAGCACATCCATGAACCTCCTCTTTGGTCTCCCTCTTCTCCTCCTGCCTGGTGGCTCCATCCTCAGCATCCTTCTCCCTATATACCCTGGGTCCCTCCTCTGCACATGTCCAAACCATCTCAATCTCGCCTCTCTGACTTTGTCTCCAAACCGTCCCACCTGAGCTGTCCCTCTGATATGTTCATTCCTAATCTTGTCCATTCTTGTCACTCCCAAAGAGAATCTCAACATCTTCAGCTCTGCCACCTCCAGCTCTGCCTCCTGTCTTTTTGTTAGTGCCACTGTCTCTAAACCATACAACATAGCTGGTCTCACTACTGTCTTTCCCCTTCACTCTTGCTGATATTCTTCGGTCACAAATCACTCCTGCCACCTTTCTCCACCCACTCCACCCTGCCTGCACTCTCTTCTTCACCTCTCTACCACACTCTACATTACTTTGAACAGTTGACCCCAAATATTTAAACTCATCTACTTTCACCACTTCTACTCTGTTGTGAAAGTGTAAGTACACGGACCCACAACAGGGGGCGCAAATGAACCGACAATGGAATAGGTCAAATAACACACTTTACTGTTGTGAATATGCACAACAAGTACAACAGATTACAATAATGGACAAAGTCAAATTCACACAGGTGTCGTGTGGGCAGGCTCGAAGATAGGAGACGCCTCTCCAAAGTAGAACCGGAACCACACGGTTTCCTCCGCCACCAGACCCCGGGAATACTGGAGCCGCCAAGTCCCGAATTCCCAGGTGGCCACTGCCTCCGCGTGTCGGACCTGGTACTGCTGGTGAGGAATAAAGAACAATTAAAGGAGGGCGCGTTCGCACCCAGGAATCCGAACGGCAGGTAAGCTGCCTCCACCTCTCGTTGGAAAGTTCTGCAATCACTCACAAAAATCACAAAAGTTACTGTCAAGCAGTCAGCTGAGATTATTACCTTCTCGGTAGAAACGATATCTCGGCAAAGAGGTGGAGACGTCGTCCTGCTGATATACTCCTGCCGATCAGATGATTGGTAACAGCTGTTGCAGGTGATGTGTGACAGCTGTCACCCTGGCTGCTCCTGTGAGGCGGCTGCGCCCTCTGGTGCCTGGAGCCTGCACTCCAGACAGGGCGCCCTCTGGTGGTGGGCCAGCAGTACCTCCTCTTCTGGCGGCCCACACAACATACTCCTTGTAACTGCACTATTCCACTGGGCTCCCTCCCTTTCACACACATGTACTCAGTCTTGCTTCTACTGACTTTCATTCCCCTTCTCTCCAAAGCATATCTCCACTTCTCCAGACTAGACTCAACTTGCTCTCTACTCTCACTACAGATCACAATGTCATCTGCAAACATCATAGTCCATGGGGACTCCTGTCTGATCTCATCTGTCAACCTGTCCATCACCACTGCAAACAAGAAAGGACTCAGAGCTGATCCTTGGTGTAATCCCACCTCCACCTTGAATGAGTCTGTCATTCCGACTGCGCATCTCACCGCTGTCACACTATTTTTGTACATGTCCTGCATTACCCTAACATACTTCTCTGCCACTCCAGACTTCCTCATACAATGCCACAACTCTTCTCTTGGCACCCTATCATAAGCTTTTTCTAAGTCCACAAACACACAATGTAACTCTTTCTGTCCTTCTCTGTACTTTTCCAACAGTATTCTCAGAGCAAACATTGCATCTGTAGTGCTCTTTCTCGGCATGAAACCATATTGCTGCTCACAGATCTTCACCTGTTTTCTAAGCCTAGCTTCTACTACTCTTTCCCATAACTTCATGCTGTGGCTGATCAGCTTTATGCATCTGTAGTTACTGCAGCTCTGCACATCACCCTTGTTCTTGAAAATAGGAACCAGCACACTTCGTCTCCACTCCTCAGGCATCCTCTCACTTTCCAAGATTTTATTAAACAATCTGGTTAGAAACTCTACTGCCATGTCTCCTAGACATTTCCATGCCTCATTGGAATGTCATCTGGACCAACTGCTTTTCCACTCTTCATCCTCTTCATAGCAGCCCTCACTTCTTCCTTGCTAATCTCTTTTACTTCCTGATAACAAGAAACACAATTTATTAGAATGTCCAAACAACATTAATAGCCATGTTGTATTTCATTGTGGTACTATTTTTGCAGTCATTTTTGTCCCTAACATCTAGTCCACATCTAGTCCTTAATCAGCATCTCAAGTCCAGCAATCAAGGTATCCATTGATTCCTCAAAGAATTTTAAGTCCAGTTTCATAGTTTTATCAAAATATTGTGAAACTATGCATATCAAAAAAAAGAAGAAAAAAAAGCAAATGTTATTGTTGCTACAGCTTTCTTTATCCTTTATGTGGAATGAGAAAGCGGTTGATTTTCCAAACCAGTCATTAAAGTTTTCTGGCAAAGATAAACATGCTTATGTTAATGATAGAGTGCATCTCATTCCATTGAAGTGTTTTAGATACTTTAAACTTCATCACAAAGTAAAATCACAGGCAAGGCACCTTGTAGTGCATTATGTGTAGTACAAATAAAGACTATGGACTTCTTAACACTTACCTCCTCATGCATTATTTATTGTTGACTTCATTGTTTACATTCTCTAGTGACAGTTTTTGGCCAAGAGGTGCGCACACTGATGTGCATCATGGCAACAACAATTTACAACAGGCACAAATACAACTGTTGTGAACAAAGTAAAGACACATATATATTGATATGTGTTGCAGTGTAATCCAAATGATGTGCCTTTTATGTATCTAAACTACAGACATCTTTTGTATTTCTAAAGCAACAACACAGAAGCAAATGTCTGTCTCATATTTTCTTTTACATTGCATTGTGTAAGGTTGTAAAGAGATGTGATACAGACTCAGGCGATTGTGGCATCTTGGTGATACTTTTTTTTTTTGCCAGCTCTTTGAATACACTTAATGTACTATACATTATTAGCATACGGAGTCCTGGAAGTGTCATTGCAAAATGTTTTGCATGTAGAGAGAATGTGCACACATTTTACTACATTGTCCACTCGTTTTATAATATTGTGCTCATGTTTAATTATATTGTGTGCTCATTTTACTATACTGTTCACACATTTTATTATACTGTGCGCTCATTTTAATTATATTGTGCACACATTTTATTATATTGTGTGCTCATTTTAATTATATTGTGTGCACATTTTATTATATTGTGCGCTCATTTTATTATATTGTGCCCACGTTTTATTATATTGTGCACTCATTTTTCGATAATCTGCACACATTTTATTATATTGTGTGCGTTTTATTATATTGTGTGCACATTTTATTTTATTGTGTGCTTATTTTATTATATTGTGCGCTCATTTTATTATATTGTGCCCACGTTTTATTATATTGTGCACTCATTTTTCTATACTCTGCACACATTTTATTATATTGAGTGCGTTTTATTATATTGTGTGCACATTTTATTTTATTGTGTGCTTATTTTATTATATTGTGCGCTCATTTTACTATATTGTGCACACATTTTAGTATATTGTGTGCGCATTTTAATTATATTGTGTGCACATTTTATTATATTGTGCCCACGTTTTATTATATTGTGCACTCATTTTATTATATTGTGCCCACGTTTTATTATATTGTGCACTCATTTTATTATATTGTGCCCACGTTTTATTATATTGTGCGCTCATTTTATTATATTGTGCCCACGTTTTATTATATTGTGCACTCATTTTTCTATACTCTGCACACATTTTATTATATTGAGTGCGTTTTATTATATTGTGTGCACATTTTATTTTATTGTGTGCTTATTTTATTATATTGTGCGCTCATTTTACTATATTGTGCACACATTTTAGTATATTGTGTGCGCATTTTAATTATATTGTGTGCACATTTTATTATATTGTGCACTCATTTTTCTATACTCTGCACACATTTTATTATATTGTGTGCGTTTTATTATATTGTGTGCACATTTTATTTTATTGTGTGCTTATTTTATTATATTGTGCGCTCATTTTACTATATTGTGCACACATTTATTATATTGTGCACTCATTTTACTATATTGTGTACACGTGTTATTATATTGTGCGCTCATTTTAATTATATTGTGCCCACGTTTTATTATATTTTGTGCTCATTTTATCATACTGTGTGCATGTTAATAAATATTAAAACCATTCACACAAGGAGTAAATATGTAGTCTTACCTGTCCTTTTCAGTGAGATCATTGTCTGAAAATAATTTAATTTGTTGTCCTTGCTGAGGGAAAAGTCCACGATGGTTCGAGTCTCAGTTGTACTAATCTGCAACTGGCACGGTCAAGTTAAAAGACTGTGGAGAAGCTGCAGACACCATGCATGCGTACTCATCAATAAAAGTGCTCCACCTGCCAATCAAAAGGATTCTGTCGGCAAAAATGAACCATTCTGACACATAGAAGAAAATATGCATCACCTATCCGAACCACTTGGTTGAAACTGGGCTGTCAGTAGCCTGTAAAAATCCATAAATTAATCCATAAATGAATGGGACTATTAAGATAATGGTTCCGGCGCTGTGATCACTTCCTGCTTCTTCTCCAGCATTGAGAGTCACCAGGAAGTTCCTGTTTTTTAGTGGCCCGCAGTTCAAAATCTGAATATTTGTCTCTTCAGTAACTGCACACCAGGAAAGGATGAATTTCAAACTGTTGTTTAATTTTAGTCTTAAATACTGAAAAAAAACATTACATATTGTGTCCCTACACTTTAATCACTCACTCTTCCGACTCACTTTTATCACTTTGATCTGACTGAATGCCATCAGTTCTGCTATGTAACCTGCAGGGGAGTGTGCTCCTATGTGAGCCGACCAACACTACATCTATAAAACATCACATAAGCACATGATACCCTAACTTTGGGGCCTTTTTTACAAGAACAGTGTGATAGTGATTAGATGCACAGTAGGAATAACGGATGTGTTCAAAGTGGAGGTGGAATTACATCAAGGATTGGCTCTGGGCTCTTTTTTGTTTGCAATCATGGACAGATACACAGATGTGATCAGACAGAAGTGTATGTGGACTGATGTTTGCAGATGACGTTGTTAACTGTAATGAGATCAGGTTGAAACTAGCCTGGAGAGGTGGAGATATGCTCAAGAGAGAAGGGGAAAGAAAGTCATTTGGACCAATATACAAGGTACAAGGAGTAGAGGTGTTGAAGGTCAATGAGTTTAACTACTTGGGGTCACCTCTCCAAAGTAATGAAAAGTGTGGCAGAGAGGTGAAGAAGCGAGAGCAGGCATGGGGAACAGGAGGTCAGAGGTGGCGACAAAATTGTATCTGCAAGACTGAAAGGTATATTTTCTAAGAAAGTAGTGAGACCAGCTATGTTGTACAGCTGAGAGGTGGCGGTGCTAACAAAGAGAGGGGGCAGAGCTGCAGATGTTGTTTTTGGAGTGACGTGGATGTACAGGATAAGGGATGAACAAGCCAGAGGGACAGGACAGGCAAGTTTGGACATGTGCAGAGGAGGGACCCAGGCTATGTAGTGAGATGGATGCTGAGGATGGAGACACCAGGCAGGAGGAGAAGAGGGAGGCCAAAGAGTAGGTTTATGGATGTGCTGAGGGAGGACATGTAGGTAGTTAGTGTGAAAGCAAAAGATGCAAAAGACAGGGTGAGATGGAGATAGATAATCTTACAAAGGCAAAATGTTACACCATATCTGTCAGGAAAATTGCATTATGAATCTACACAGCAGACCACATTTTCAGCATCACTTAAATAAAGGCACCTTGACACTTGCATGAAATTGATACCCACACTGCTGTGCAATTCGGCGTGCCAGTGTGCCGTGCTTGATTCCACACTATGCGCATGTGCGCATGCGTGAGTTTTTCCACGCCTGTCGGTTGCGTCATTCGCCTATGGGCAGGCTTTGAGTGAGCACTGGTCCACCCCTCTCATCGTTGTTTCATTGTCAGGAAATGGCAGAATGATTTGGGCTTTTTTTCCATCAGAATTTTTTCAGAAACTGTTAGAGACAGGCAGCTGGAAACCATTCGAAAAATTTATCTGGCTTTCGGTGAAAATTTTATGGGCTTCACAGAGAATAAGGAGTGTTACTACAGCTTTAAGGACGGCCCACAATGGCGCACGGTGCGCCGCGCTCCGAGCCGCCATTGAGAGGCAGAAACCACCACATCATTTCTAAACGGATCGCTGTGTGGAGCCGGGACCGTCGTGTGCAATTTCTCTGGTTATCACAATAGCTGGACATCAGCCATTTTTCCAGACAGATTTCACTTTTAACAAGAGATTTTGTCATGGAAAGCCACGCGGAGGCTTCGCGCATCACGACCAATTCGCTGATGAAGCGAGACAAAGGAACACCTCCGTTTCGGAGTGCCAGAGGACAAGTTATGACAATGTATGTTTATTATAGATGTTACACCTCACCATAATCATTCAGATACTCAGCACACAATGACACTCTGCTTTTTTGAATAGGTTGCACAATGTTTATGACCAGTTCATGCAATTAATGCGTGCCAGAAGTTTTGAACATTTCAAATTTTTCTTTGCACACTGGCACACAGCTGTGCACAGTTTAGACTGTTTACTCATTGGCACGCCAGATTGTGTGCCAGCGCATGGATCAAATTTGTGCAAAAATCAAGGTGCTGTAAGATGCTTGTCTATGTATTAAGAATTTTTGCATCAGTATTAACACAACATATCATGTATGCAATAGTCTTTGCAGTACTGCCGTATAGCTGTACCTCCCGACATCAGACAATGAGTGGGGACGTTTACCTTACAGGTGGGGACATTTGTGCAATATAAGAGCTGCCATGTAGCAGCGACACAACAATGCTACCTCACATCTAAAGAGCTTGTGCAAAGCTCTGATTAGATCAAGTCGGAACTGCTGAGAATTGGAGTCTGTAGTTTCCACTGCAGACCCACAGGAAAAAAAAGGGAGTTCTACATTTCTTTTTAAATGGATGAAACCAGCAGTCTCCAGGTATGTCGAGCAGCTGACAGGTCTTTTTGCAGTCGACCTCTAACATTAAAATGTATGAGCCCTTTTCCACCAATCTGGGCTCCATGAGAAAGGTATTTACTACAAAACCCAGATGGTAGGTAGTTGGAGGGTAATGCTAATTGGTTGAATTACCTCTTAACAAATATTCAGCCAGTGCCTAGCTGAATTAAAAAAAAAAAAAGACTTTTTGCTCACAATAGTTAAAGACTGACACATCTGCCTTTGGGAGCCATTTAGAACTTCACACACAGAGCAAATCAGTTGAAATTCACAGAAACTCACAGAAGACGGCACAACAAAATTGTGCTACATGGCTGGAAACTGAACATTTCCAAGTGAGTGCCCATTTACAGCCCACCCAGCTGTAAATGGGCACTGCTCTTGGCTGGCGAAGGGACTTACATTAGACTGGCATCCTGTGTCAGGGGAGTTGCAGATCTGCCCGACACTACAATACAGAAGGTACACCCTGATGACTGTCAGCAACCGTGGTGTTATTTGACGTGATTGTGGCAAGTCGGGTCCCTTCAATACTGACCAGTCACTGCTTGGGATAACATTCCTTTTATCATGCAAAAACAAAGCCCAGAACTACCATCCAGACGGTCCAGGTCGGATGACCGTCCACCATCCGGGCAGGGTTGGCGCAGGAACAGGAGGACACAACGTGCTCGAGTGAACTGGCTTCAGTCTGGAGACATGGAAGACCGGGTGGATCCGCAGGGAGCGAGGAAGACGGAGCCAGACGGCAGCCGGATTAACCACCCGGTCAGTCACAAAAGGTCCAATGTACCAGGGAGCCAGCTTCGTGGAGTCCATTTAGAGAGGAATGTCCCGAGATGAGAGCCACACCTCCTGGGTGCGTACTTCGTCCAAACTTCGCACTATGTGTAAAGGGGCCCTAATATTGAACTCACAACACATGAAAAACAACTGTCAGTAATTAAAATAAACTGTACATAAATTATTCCTCAACTAAATAAATAAGGCTCTTGTAGTGATGAGCATATTAAACACTCTAGTTTGACTATTTTGATATTGCAAATGTATTATGTTGAATTATTTTGGCTCTTGAGTGTACTTGTTATTGCTTTGAATGTATAACACTTTCCAATCAAAATAAAATGCATTAAGCCCCTTAATACTTTAGTCAAACGATGGTAAAAGAACTTTCAAGCTCTATATTCACATCCTGGTGAGGTGATTTCAGTGCATATATTAAATCAGCTGTATCTCCATAATGAACAGGTATTAAGCTCTGAAACCTTCAGGGTTGCTACTCCCGACGTTAACCTTTAAAATGGTATATTACACGGCACATTTCAGCACACTTCACATTTTCCCCTGGATGTGTTCCCCTCATACAAGCCCCTGTTAAATGCAATTCATTTGTCTAAGCAGTCTGGAGGTAATATCACCACATGATAAATGTTGTCATAGAAACAGTGGCACTATTTATTATTCCAGAATGAGTCAACTTGTGCATTTGTTTGAAAATGATAAAAATAAATAGTTGAATGTATGTCAACATGTTACACTCATTTCACTCATTTGTCATTTTGGATGTGTTGCTTAACAAAATTTGATAACAGGCTTTGCATACACAGAGCAGCGACACCCAAACTCAGTCCTTTTGAACACCTGACCTCTAAATTTTGCTTCCGCATGGCTCCTCATGCATGAATCCCAGATGAAATTTGATGAACCACACCTGATGCAACAGATGATTGGCTGAATATCTCTGATCAAAATAATCACATGGATTAGAGCAGAATGAAATAGAAAACACACACACACACACACACAGGAGGGCTATGCAAGGACACCACTAATGAAGTCAATCAGATGGACCCTGCAATCAGAAGTGGGTTGAACAGGGAGATGTGGAAATTGGACAGTACCAGTGACCTCAAGGTGCAGGGTTGGTGATTGCTCTTTTAGAAAGTTAGTCATTTACTCTCCTCTTGGACAGATTGTTATTTACATCATGACTGGTTCTACAGCCTTGTCTTTTTGAGCTACTGGCTTTGCTTTTTTTTTTTTTTTTTTTACTTTTGTGTAGCTCTTGTCAGTCTGTAGATTGCCCCCACTTTCATCCTGCTGTTGATTCTAGGGAGCGTAATATTACACATTATAATTATAATAATTATATAAAAGGAAAGGCTTTCATCAGCTTTTGAAGCTTACTTTTGTTGCATCATTTTGTGAGTGCACAATTTTCTTCTTACCTCCCAACCTTTTATTTTTTTTTCTGCACCTACCTTCCTTTCTATGTCTATCTCTATGGCTACAGTGGCTGCGGAGCCACAAAGTAGCCACCATTTCTGTCTAATTCTTTTTCTCCAATTAAAAGTACAACATATATATATATATATATATACATACACTCAACTTTTCGTTTTGCTCCCATTTTGTATGAGATGAACTCAAAGATCTAAAACTTTTTCCACATACACAATATCACCATTTCCCTCAAATATTGTTCACAAACCAGTCTAAATCTGTGATAGTGAGCACTTCTCCTTTGCTGAGATAATCCATCCCACCTCACAGGTGTGACATATCAAGATGCTGATTAGACACCATGATTAGTGCACAGGTGTGCCTTAGACTGCCCACAATAAAAGGCCACTCTGAAAGGTGCAGTTTTGTTTTATTGGGGGGGATACCAGTCAGTATCTGGTGTGACCACCATTTGCCTCATGCAGTGCAACACATCTCCTTCACATAGAGTTGATCAGGTTGTCAATTGTGGCCTGTGGAATGTTGGTCCACTCCTCTTCAATGGCTGTGCGAAGTTGCTGGATATTGGCAGGAACTGGTACATGCTGTCGTATACGCCGGTCCAGAGCATCCCAAACATGCTCAATGGGTGACATGTCCGGTGAGTATGCCGGCCATGCAAGAACTGGGACATTTTCAGCTTCCAAGAATTGTGTACAGATCCTTGCAACATGGGGCCGTGCATTATCCTGCTGCAACATGAGGTGATGTTCTTGGATGTATGGCACAACAATGGGCCTCAGGATCTCGTCACGGTATCTCTGTGCATTCAAAATGCCATCAATAAAATGCACCTGTGTTCTTCATCCATAACAGACACCTGCCCATACCATAACCCCACCGCCACCATGGGCCACTCGATTCACAACATTGACATCAGAAAACCGCTCACCCACACGACGCCACACACGCTGTCTGCCATCTGCCCTGAACAGTGTGAACCGGGATTCATCCGTGAAGAGAACACCTCTCCAACATGCCAAACGCCAGCGAATGTGAGCATTTGCCCACTCAAGTCGGTTACGACGACGAACTGGAGTCAGGTCGAGACCCCGATGAGGACGACGAGCATGCAGATGAGCTTCCCTGAGACGGTTTCTGACAGTTTGTGCAGAAATTCTTTGGTTATGCAAACCGATTGTTTCAGCAGCTGTCCGAGTGGCTGGTCTCAGACGATCTTGGAGGTGAACATGCTGGATGTGGAGGTCCTGGGCTGGTGTGGTTACACGTGGTCTGCGGTTGTGAGGCTGGTTGGATGTACTGCCAGATTCTCTGAAACGCCTTTGGAGATGGCTTATGGTAGAGAAATGAACATTCAATACACGAGCAACAGCTCTGGTTGACATTCCTGCTGTCAGCATGCCAACTGCACACATCCTTCTTCTTCTTGTGTGTTTGTGTTTGCAACAATCACCTAATCACCAATCAGCCATAACTTTGTGACCACTGATGGCTGGTGTGAATAATAATGATTATCTCATTATAATGGCACCTGTCACTGGGTTGGATGAATTAGGCAGCAAGTTAACATTTTGTCCCTTAGTGAAGCAGAAAAATGCATATATCATAGGAATCTTTCATTTCATGATACAAGCACCAAATTTGGCACAATGGTACTTCTTGGACAACACTTTGCAAAAAAGCTGTCAGCCACTTTAGTTTTCATGATGGTGGACGTTTTTTTCCAAGACTGCACTCGCAAATAAGTATATTCATCAAACATTTGCACAAACATGGTTTATTTCAAAGTAAATGACAACATTACAGCATTACATTTTTTTATACCAAATTTGGTGTTTGTATCATTAACTGAACAATTCTTAGATTCATCTGCAAGTAGTGCAGTTGCTTTTAAAGCAAGAAAAATGGGGGCATATTAAGATTTGAGTGATTTTGACAAGGGCCAACATGTGAAGCTAGATGACTGGACAGGACCATCTCCAAAATTCCAACTCTTGGTCTGTAATGTTCAGTAACTACCAAATGTGTTTGGGATTGTTTCAGTAGGAACCCAGTCCAGTATGCACAGCAGGCAGGGAAGTGGAGTTGACAAGCTAACAAACTAAACACATTTAGGATGAGCAGACACAGGCGCCACAGGTATGAATCACAAGGTAAGAATCAACAATCTAGTGAATGCAAAGGGGAACAGTGCTGTACTAAACAGTGACACAAATGAGCAGATGCATGACAGGTGGAGTGATTGGGGATGTGAAACAGGTGCGAGGGAGAACAGGTGACAGGGACACACCCACAAACACAAGTACAAAAGCAAGCATGAAAAGACAGAAAACTAAAGTGGAACTCAAATAGATAAGATATGGACACAGGACTGGACGATCAACAGATATGGCTGATTCTTGAGGAGTAGATATATTGTCTGAGGGCATTCATACTGCAGGTGATGTTGTATCACTTGTACAACTAAAGTAGTCTAAACACTGTTGTGGATTGTGTGTGCAGCCTGTCTTTGTCCCATTGTACAAACAAGCACAACATTTATGCTTCCTCTTTCAGTTCAACATCACTAGGAAATGCAAAGTGATATTTAATGGAGATGCATTGTCTTCTTCTCCAGGCTTTAATCCCCCACCAAGTGGTGTCTTCAGCAAGAATAATTGCTCCTGGCTTGTTAATGCAGTCATGACTTAATTCCTACAGTACCAGGGTGATGATGCTGAGCATCACCATCAGGGGACACTGTTGTTCTAAAAGCATCATTCCAGGGTAAATATATATTTTGCAAACACATATCCTTTCTGATATCAACCTTCCTCATTTATCACAGCTTGGGATTGGCACTATGCTAGTTTGCACTGACTGTGGGCCCCATTATGGCTACTTTTTCATCAAATTTTAAAAGCACTATCTAACAAGCCGTACATAGCCATAAGCAAATAAATACGTTTACACACAAGGAAATTTACCAGAAGTAAAATTATGAAACTGCATAAAAATATCAACAAACTATGAGAACTTGACCATTAAAACAGCACTAACCAAATATAAATTGTAAATGCTCAAAGATGACAGTTTATGTTCATTTGTTCAGACAGGAATGGCCACAAATTCAACTTTGTGTGAATATTCTGGTTTTCAAACTATTAGTTCCTGCATTCAGTTTTAATCGGTCCACCCACAGTCCACTACAGTTTGACTGAGATGCCCCACCTTAGCCTCATCTATTTATTTCACTTGCATATGTAAATCTGTGCAAAACTTTCAAGTGTGTGACCATCACTGTCCACAAACTTCCACATGCTCTTTACAGCATCTTGCATGCTTTGAAAATAATCCACTAGAGGGCATTGCAGGCTGTCTTAAAAGTCATAGTGGTAATTTTGTTTCTGGGTGATTCTTTAACTACGGGCACTATTGGCCTTGTAAATATAATTTCCACCACACCATTGCCTTACAATATAAAGCGCCTTGGGGCAACTGTTTGTTGTGATTTGGCGCTATATACATGTGCTCTGATGTTACTGTTTATCTCCATAGAAACTACCCAAACAATCTTTCATACAAACGTTTTAAAGGAACATTATTGTTGTGGTGGAAATTACGGCAATAGTGTGGGACAACTACATTTCGTTTAAAAAAATCACAACAGTTGTATGACATTGAATACCCCAATTATATTTTGATTATTTTACTGATATTTTATTCAGAGATATTTTAAAACATTAGAAAAAACATTTGTTTACTATTCATTTTATCATTGAAGATTATAAGTCTGGGTGTGGGACAAGCACAAAACGGCAATATTTGCATATAATGATGCTGAAAAAAGGTGAAAAAGTCATCATAGACTACTAGGACAAATTTCTTAAAACACTTTCATTGTAAAGATAACTATAAAAGTGTGAAATTTCCCCTTTTTTCTTTTTTTCATAAAATATGATCAAGGGACATAAAAGTGCCTGTAGTCTAAGAATCACCCTTCTACTGTAAAAGAAAGAAAAGCACAGACAATTGTGTAAATGGGCCATGTTACTGACACAGTTGACACAACAATTTACAAAACAAATATACAGGAAATTTTGCCAGTGCACAGGACGGGAGAGTTGCAGAAGTAGACACCACACCCATCTCTGGATGGAGCTGCACCTCACACAGAGAGAAAAAAAAAACAGAATCAGGCATCAGAAAGACAACAAAACCAGTATAATTTGTCAGCATTAAGCAACAAGAAAATCAGAAGAAATACTAAGGTGATCACCGGTAACGAGCCCTAAGATTCACTAAAAGACCCAGACTTTAGATAAAGTTGAGGCCAAAGCCCACTCTGTTTCCTAATAAAATGAATTTAAAATGGTAAAAGGCATACTACGTAACATACTATGCCACTATGCTAGCCATACGAAAGGGAAAATAATTGTGTCTTAAGTCTGAACTTGAAAGTCTCTACAGAATCTGACTGTTTTATTGATGCAGGGAGATCATTCTACAGAACAGAGGCACGATAAGAGAAAGCTCTGTGACCCGCCGACTTTTTATTCATCATAGCAACACAAAGTTGTCCTGCACCCAGGAGAACGCAGAGCCCGGGATGGTACGTAGGGTTTAATGAGGTGAGCTAAGTAGGGAGGTGCCAGTCCTTGAACACTTTACAGGATAGTAGCAGAACATTAAAATCTGGTCTCACAGGGACTGGAAGCCAGTGAATAGATGCAAAAATGGGTGTAATGTGGTGAAACCTCCTGCTTCCTGTCAAAACTCTGGCAGCAGCATGTTGAACCAATTGGAGCCCCCTAATGCTTGATTGTGGTAAACCAGAAAATAGAACATTGCAGTCGTCCAATCTGCAAGAGACAAATGCATGAATCAGTGACAGCATCAGCCATAGACAGGGTGGGACGAATCTTCGTTATATTTCGCAGGTGGAAGAAAGAAGTCCTCGTAATACCTCTAATGTGGAGGTCAAAGGATAACGCAGGATCAAAAATGATCCCAAGTTTCCTCACTTTGTCAGTGTGATGTATGACACACAAGCCTAGGCTAAACATTAGCTGGTCAACTTGATCCCCATTTCTCATTGGACCAAAAACCATCATTTCAGTCTTACCAGACTGTAAAAGTAGGAAATTGCTAGACATCCAGCTTCTCACTGATGCAAAGCAATCTTCTAAAGATTTTATGTGGATGAGATTACCAGCAGTTATCAGCGTGTATAACTGAGTATCATCCGCACAGCAATGAAAGGTAATCCCAAAACATCACAATATGTGCCCAAGGGGTGCTATATAAAGGGAGAAAAGCAGGGGGCCTAAGACAGACCCCGGTGGAACCACAAATTTCATGTCAAGGTAAGGTTGGAGGTAGTGTTACTGAACAAAACACAGTGAGTATGACTGTCAGGTATGATGTCAACCATGCAAGGGCACTCCCAGTAATCCCAAAATGATTCTCCAGCCTATCTCATAGAATATGATGATCCATGGTATCAAGTGCAGCACTAATATCTAACTGCACCAGAACCATAGTGGTGTCCGAATCGATGGCAAGCAGAAGATCATTCAACACTTTAGTGAGAGCCGTCTCTGTGACATTTTCTAAAGCAGACTGCAGTGGCTCAAAAAGATTATGCTCAGTAAGGTGGTTCACCTTTGCCGGAAACCACCTTTTCAAGAATTTTATAGAAAAATGATAGATTTCATGTCGGCCTATAGTTTTTCAATACACTAGGGTCGAGATTAGATTTCTTAAGTAATGTTTTAATCACTGCACTAGAAACAGATCCAGAAGTTAATGAGATATTAATAATTTCCAGCACAGTTGACCCAAGAGTGGGCCACAGGTCCTTAAACAGTTTTGTTGGTATAGGATCAAATGCTTTTTGCTGACATTATGAGTTTTGTCAGCATGCCGAGTGAGATACTATCAAATTCTATAAATCTAGGTAATACCTCAGTAATGGCGCCCACCTCAATAGCAGGGTGTAGTGGCTGGATTAAGGCATGCTAGGAAATGTTTAACCTAATGTCGTCTATTTTCTTCTCGAAGTAATGCAAGAAATCTTGTGCTGCAAAAGGACAGCGACTTACAGGTGGTTGTCCATGAATAAGTGTTACCACCGTGTCAAACAAGAACTTTGGGTTATGCTTGTTTATGTTGATCAAATCAGAGTAATAGGTCCGCTTTGTAGCCAGTAGTGCAGGCTTATAGTCTAAGATAGCATCACACCGCGCGAGGTAGAACACTTCTAATTTTGAACTATACCATTTCTGTGTGACCCCCAACAGCTAATAAACTAAACCTAGATTTATAAATAAGTGCAACACCCCTGCCTTGCTTCGTATCACGAGGGACGTGACTAAATGTGTACGCCAGTGGGCAGGCCTCAGAGGGGAGGACAACTCTAGGTTTAAGCCAAGTTTCACATAACCCAATCATATCTAAGTGATGATCCATAATTAGATCATTAAACAGCAATGATTTTGAGGACTGTGATCTTGTGTTAATGAGACCCAGATTAAGGACCTCAGTGGGGTTGACAGTTGGACTGTTTGGATTTAGGGGTGGTTCCAGAGTAGCATATATAAGATGCCTGGAAGTAGGTTTAGGTTTGAGACATTTCACGCTGGTTGTAGGTAGCAGACATGAGATATGTATTTGATATTGCTGGAACAGCAAATTGGCCATCCTTAATTTCAACGTCATCCACTATACAACCCCAATTCCAATGAAGTTGGGATATTGTGTAAAATGTAAATAAAAACAGAATACAATGATTTGCAAATCCTCTTCAACCTATACTCAATTGAATACACGAAAAAGACAAGATATTTAATGTTCAAACTGGTAAACTTTGTTTTTTTGCAAATATTTACTAATTTTGAAATGGATGCCTGCAACACGTTTCAAAAAAGCTGGGACAATGTATGTTTACCACTGTGTTACATCACTTTTCCATCTAACAACACTCAATAAGCATTTCAGAACTGAGGACACTAACTGATGAAGCTTTGTAGCTGGAATTCTTTTCCATTCTTGCTTGATGTATGACTTCAGTTGTTGAACAGTTCGGGGTCTCCATTGTCGTATTTTGCGCCTCATAATGCGCCGCGCATTTTCAGTGGGCGACAGGTCTGGACTGCAGGCAGGCCAGTCAAGTACCCGCACTGTTTTACTATGAAGCCATGCTGTTGTGACATGTGCAGAATGTGGCTTGCTGAAATACGGAGGGACGTCCCTGAAAAAGACGTTGCTTGGATGGCAGCATGTGTTGCTCCAAAACTTGGATGCACCTTTCAGTATTGATGATGCCATCACAGATGTGTAAGTTGTCCATACCATGGTCACTAACACACCCCCATACCATCACAGATGCTGGCTTTTGAACTTTGCGCTGGTAACAATCTGGATGGTGTTTTTCCTCTTTTGTCCGGAAGACACAGCATCCATGATTTCCAAAAACAATATGAAATGTGGACTCATCAGACCACAGCACACTTTTCCACTATGTGTCTGTCCATTTCAAGTAAGCTCGGGCCCAGAGAAGGCGACGGTGTTTCTGGATGTTGTTGATGTATGGCTTTCGCTTTGCATGGTAAAGCTTTAACTTGCACTTGTAGATGTAGTGACGAACTGTGTTAACTGACAATGGTTTTCTGAAGTGTTCCTGAGCCCACATGGTAAGATCCTTTACACAATGATGTCTGTTGTTAATACAGTGCCGCCTGAGGAATCGAAGGTCATGGGCATTCAATGTTGGTTTTCGGCCTTGCCGCTTATGTGTTAAAGGTTCTCCAGATTCTCTAAATCTTCTGATTATATTATGGACTGTAGATGATAGAATCCCTAAATTCCTTGCAATTAAACACTGAGAAACATTGTTCTTAAACTGTTGAACTATTTTTTCATGCAGTTGTTCACAAAGTGGTGATCCTCGTCCCATCTTTGATTGTGAATGGCTGAGCCTTTTGAGGATGCTCCTTTTATAACCAATCATGACACTCACCTGTTTCCAATTAGGTGTTCTTTGAACATTCATCAACTTTCCAAGTGTTTTGTTGCCCATCCCAAATTTTTGGAAATTTGTTGCAGCCATCCATTTCAAAATGAGCAAATATTGAATAAAAACAAAAACGTCTATCAGTTAAAACTTTAAATATCTTTTCTTTGCTGTGTATTCAGTTGAATATAGGTTGAAGAAGATTTGCAAATCATTGTATTCTGTTTTTATGTACATTTTACACAACATCCCAACTTCATTGGAATTGGGGTTGTCGTAATCAGTATAATTAATTATAATATTTCACCATATCTTTCATAGATAAAGGAAGCAGCATATGTTTGATGAACACAAAGAGAGCCATTAAAAAAATATAAAATATATCTGTGTCATACATGACCCTACTTAATCATTTTAGTTGCTAAAATAGCTCGGTCGCTTAAAGGTTGAATACGCCAAGAGAAGACCCCAACAAAGACCCCATGATTATCCATAGTATTGCTCCATTTCATCCATATTTGTACACTTTAAGAAAATGAACACAAATCAGGATGAAATTTACACTGGGTCCAGTCCATATATTTAGTGCTGAGCATCATTTAGGCTTATGGCTCTTATGGCTCAGAGACTGCTGCTTTGTTTGTTAGTTGGTTATGTACCACAGGCTTTTAAGGTGGCAGTAATTAAACCATTACTTAAAAAGCCATCACTTGACCCAGCTATCTTAGCTAATTATAGGCCAATCTCCAACCTTCCTTTTCTCTCAAAGATTCTTGAGAGGGTAGTTGTAAAACAGCTAACTGATCACCTGCAGAGGAATGGTCTATTTGAAGAGTTTCAGTCAGGTTTTAGAATTCATCATAGTACAGAAACAGCATTAGTGAAGGTTACAAATGATCTTCTTATGGCTTCGGACAGTGGACTTATCTCTGTGCTTGTTCTGTTGGACCTCAGTGCTGCTTTTGATACTGTTGACCATACAATTTTATTACAGAGATTAGAGCATGTCATAGGTATTAAAGGCACTGCGCTGCGGTGGTTTGAATCATATTTGTCTAATAGATTACAGTTTGTTCATGTAAATGGGGAATCTTCTTCACAGACTAAAGTTAATTATGGAGTTCCACAAGGTTCTGTGCTAGGACCAATTTTATTCACTTTATACATGCTTCCCTTGGGCAGTATTATTAGACGGTATTGCTTAAATTTTCATTGTTACGCAGATGATACCCAGCTTTATCTATCCATGAAGCCAGAGGATACACACCAATTAGCTAAACTGCAGGATTGTCTTACAGACATAAAGACATGGATGACCTCTAATTTCCTGCTTTTAAACTCAGATAAAACTGAAGTTATTGTACTTGGCCCCACAAATCTTAGAAGCATGGTGTCTAACCAGATCGTTACTCTGGATGGCATTTCCCTGATCTCTAGTAATACTGTGAGAAATCTTGGAGTTATTTTTGATCAGGATATGTCATTCAAAGCGCATATTAAACAAATATGTAGGACTGCCTTTTTGCATTTACGCAATATCTCTAAAATCAGAAAGGTCTTGTCTCAGAGTGATGCTGAAAAACTAATTCATGCATTTATTTCCTCTAGGCTGGACTATTGTAATTCATTATTATCATGTTGTCCTAAAAGTTCCCTAAAAAGCCTTCAGTTGGTTCAGAATGCTGCAGCTAGAGTACTGACGGGGACTAGCAGGAGAGAGCATATCTCACCCGTGTTGGCCTCTCTTCATTGGCTTCCTGTTAATTCTAGAATAGAATTTAAAATTCTTCTTCTTACTTATAAGGTTTTGAATAATCAGGTCCCATCTTATCTTAGGGACCTCGTAGTACCATATTACCCCATTAGAGCGCTTCGCTCTCAGACTGCGGGCTTACTTGTAGTTCCTAGGGTTTGTAAGAGTAGAATGGGAGGCAGAGCCTTCAGCTTTCAGGCTCCTCTCCTGTGGAACCAGCTCCCAATTCAGATCAGGGAGACAGATACCCTCTCTACTTTTAAGATTAGGCTTAAAACTTTCCTTTTCGCTAGGGCTTATAGTTAGGGCTGGATCGGGTGACCCTGGACCATCCCTTGGTTATGTTGCTTTAGACGTAGACTGTGGGGGGGTTCCCATGATGCACTGTTTCTTTCTTTTTTTGCTCCATATGCATCACTCTGCATTTAATCATTAGTGATCGATCTCTGCCCCCCTTCTCGGCATGTCTTTTTCCTGGTTCTTTCCCTCAGCCCCAACCAGTCTCAGCAGAAGACTGCCCCTCCCTGAGCCTGGTTCTGCTGGAGGTTTCTTCCTGTTAAAAGGGAGTTTTTCCTTCCCACTGTGGCCAAGTGCTTGCTCATAGGGGGTCGTTTTGACCGTTGGGGTTTTTCATGGTTATTGTATGGCTTTGCCTTGCAATATGGAGCGCCTTGGGGCAACTGTTTGTTGTGATTTGGCGCTATATAAGAAAAAAGTTGATTGAAGTTGATTGATTGATTGTTTGATCAAAATTTTTTCAAAAACTGTAAGGCACAACTGAGTGGACACCATTCAATAATTCAGCTGGTTTTTGGTAAAAAATTTTAACGGCTGATGAGAGATTTTGGTCTGTAAGTGTCGCTTTAAGGATGGCCCATGGCGCCTGACGGCGATCTGCGCTCCGAGGCAGCGTCGTCTCGCTGTTTCAAGCTGAAAACTTCCACATTTCAGGCTCTGTTCACCCAGGTCGTCGTCAGAGAACAGAGAAGTTTCAGAAGAGGTCGGCATGAGGAGTTTATGTGGACATTCCACTGTTAAAGGAGATTTTGTAATGAAAGAACGTGCGGGCGGATTCACATGTCGGGCCGGACCTGACCGCGGGGGTTCGCGACAGGAAAAACACCTCCATTGGAAACCTTAACGGACAAGTTGGAACATGCCCAGCTGTTAAACAATTTCTCAGATACTCACTTGTTGAAAGCCATCAAAAGCCGCCTGAATTTTACAAATGGTTTTCAACATGGAGGTGTTTTTCCTGTCGCGGCGCAGACGGATTTGCGGCGTCGTCACGGAACCGACTCGGCAAATTTGCCCGCACGTTCTTTCATTACAAAATCTCCTTTAACAGTGGAATGTCCGCATAAGCTCCTCATGCTCAACTTCTTCTGAAACTTCTCTGTTCTCTGACGACGACCTGGGTGAACAGAGCCTTAAAGCTCGAAACAGCCAGACGGACGCCACCTCCGACCGCGCCGCGCAGATCCGCTTTGTGAGCTGTCCTTAAAGCGAAAGAAACTCCACAATCTCTCATCAGCCGTTAAACTTTTCACCGAGAACCAGCTGAATTTCTCGAATAGTGTCCACTCGGATATCCCTCACCGGTCCTGAAAAAATTTTGATAAAGCAACGTGTGCCGTCTCCAGCAGCATCTCAGACAAAGGATTTCAGCCGAGAGGGCTGGACCAGTGCTCACTCAAAGCCTGCCCACAGGCGGATGACGTCAACCGACACGCGTGAAAAAACTCACGCATGCGCACGAGGTTTCAAGCATGTCTGGTGTAATCGCATGTGATTCAAATCCATATAGTTTTTTTTTTTTTTTATAAAACTGACGGTTAGTTTTCTAATAAACCTCGTATAATTGGTCCCCGTAGCAAGGCCTGAATATATGTAAAGCAAAATGTCTCCACTCAAATCACCAATAATCACTACTTTCTACATTTTATCGGTGCTCCGTGAGCGCGATTCAGTAAATTATTAATACATTTATTGGAATAAATTTATTAATAATTTAATAAATTTATTTAATTTATTGGTGCCTCCGTGTGAGGGTTATCCCATATTCGTTACATTTTATTGGTGTCCCGTGTGGAGGTATTAATATTCACTACATTTTTTATTGGTGCCCGCGTGTGAGGCTTTATTATTAATATTCACTACATGTGAAAATCAATGTTAATATCTGGTACAGCTGCCTTTGTTTGCAATTACAGAGGACAAACATTTCCTGTAGTTTTTCACCAGGTTTGCAGACACATTGCTTTGGTGAAAGGTTTGCAATGTGCACACATTGCAGCAGGGATTTTGGTCCACTCCTCCACACAGATCTCTACATCTTTCAGGTTTGGAGTTTCAGCTCCCTCCAAAGCTTTTCTATTGAGTTCAGGGCTGGAGACTGGCCAGGCCACTCCAGGACCTTGAAATGCTTCTTATGGAGCCCCTCCTTAGTTGCCCTGGCTGTGTGTTTGGGGTCATTGTCATGCTGGAAGACCCAGCCATGACCCATCTTCAATGCTCTTACTGAGGGAAGGAGGTTGTTTGCCAAAATCTCGCAATACATGACCCCATCCATCCTCCCTTCAATACGGTGCAGTCGTCCTGTTCCCTTTGCAGAAGAGCACCCCCAGAGTATGATGTTTCCACCCCCATGCTTCATGGTTGGAATGGTTTTCTTGGGGTTGTTCTCATCCTCTAAACATGGTTGGAGTTGATTCCAAAAATCTCTATTCTGGTCTCATCTGACCACATGACCTTCTCCCATGTCTCCTCTGGATCATCCAGATGGTCACTGGTGAACTTCAAACAGGCCTGGACATGTGCTGGCTTGAGCATGGGGACCTTGCTGCCCTGCAGGATTTTAAACCATGACAGCATCATGTGTTACTAATGTAATCTTTGTGACTGTGGTCCCAGCTCTCTTCAGGTCATTGACCAGGTCCTCCTGTGTAGTTCTGAGCTTTCTCAGAATCATCCTTACCCCATAAAGTGAGATCTTGCATGGAATCCTAGACCGAGGGAGATTGACAGTCATCTTGTGTTTCTTCCACTTTCTAGTAAATAATCATAACAGTTGTTGTCTTCTACCAAGCTACTTGCCTGTTGTCCTGTAGTCCATCCCGCCTTGTGCAGGTCTACAGTTTTGTCCCTGGTGTCCTTAGACAGCTCTTTGGTCTTGGCTATGGTGGACAGGTTGGAGTGTGATTGATTGAGTGTGTGAACAGGTGTCTTTTATACAGGTAACAAGTTCAAACAGGTGCAATTAATACAGGTAAAGAGTGCAGAATAAGAGGGCTTCTTAAAGAAAAATTAACAGGTCTGTGTGAGCCAGAATTCTTGCTGGTTGGTTGGGGGTCAAATATTTATTTGCAGCAGTAACATACAAATAAATTATTAAAATAATCATACATCGTGATTTCTGGTTGTTTTTTTTTTTTGTTTTTTTTTAGATTATGTCTTTCACAGTGGACATGCACCTAAGATAAAAATTTCAGACCCCTCCATGATTTCTAAGTGGGAGAACTTGCAAAACCGCAGTGTATTCAAATATTTATTTTCCTCACTGTATGTCAGAAGGGGGGGGAGGGGCATACCATATTCTGTCCCCACTGGTTGAATTGCGCCCATGGCTCCCAGACTTGACTTGAGAATATCATCAGGAAAATCAGTTTTGTTTTGTTTTTCTCTTGTATTATTACGGTATTTGAGAAAGCAGTTTCAGGGAAACCATGCAAATGTATGGCTGGAAACAATGGGATGGTGAAATGCCAAAAGCGGATATATAAGTGGTGAATTTGAGGGAATTACATTCAAACAGGATCCAACATGGATTTGTTTTTCGTCCATGTTTGGTTTATCAATTTTCCATCTTCCTTCTGCAGGCCAAAGGCATGTTTGACATGGATGAAGTGAAATGTTTGTTTATTATCCGTGAAGATGTCCCTGGCTTGAGTATTTGAAGAGTGGGTTGCACATTGGATGAGCCGTCTACTGTTGTCTGAAATATTCAGTGTTTCCAACATTATATGCCTTCTTACACATCTATTTGCTTTTCATTCATCACCCGGGCTCTTTTATTTCTAGTGTTTATCTCTGTCCAGCATCTGACAGGATTGTTGTACATAGAAATTTCCCAGCCTAATCATGCTTTTTCGTCATGATACCGTCACAAAATTTTTACACATTTTCATGATGCGGTCAAGTTTATTTCACTATTTTTAACCCTACACCTTCCCCTAGCACTGACCCTAACTCTAACCCCCATGCCCCCCGTATCGCCAAAATTTTGTAATACCATCACAAATGAATTTTGTGACCCTTCAAGAACATAAGTTGTATTGAATAGGAAAGATTTCTGATGGTTCTTGTCATCATTGTACCAAGGGAGATTGTCTCTTGATCAATTCCCGGACATGATGGTGGATGCAGAGATCACTAAATGGCCCGTGACTTGATGTGCACTGCTTCTGACAGATGCTGCACATGGTTGTTGTGGGAAGCTTCTGCCGGTCAGGATCTTGCTCTCTTTACGTCATCTTTCTCCTCTTCTCCTCTGTGTTATTCATCTTCTTTTTTCAAAGACTTCCACTCCCATGTGGTTCTTTGCTCACCACCTGGATTGGTCCCTCACCTGTATTTTCCAGTTCTTCCAGGCGATGGAGCAGTTATTGAGGTTATGCTTCAGGAGGTCCTTATAGCATTTCATCTGCCATCCTCTGTACTGCTTTCCTTCGCTCAGCTGGGAGTAGAGGATCTGTTTGGGAAGTTGGCTATCATCCTTCCTAACATTGTGACCCACCCACCGAAGCTGGTTCTTGATGATGAAGCATGCTATGCTCTGGAGTTGGGCTTCAGACAGGATGTTGATGTTAGTATTGTAGTCTTCCCACCTGATGCAGAGGATGCTCCTCAGGGAACATTGGTGGAAATGCTCGAGGGTCTTCAGGTGGTGACAGTAGGTGGCCCAGGTCTCAGATCCATACTGCAGGCTTGACATGACAACTCCAGTCTTCTCCAGCAAGTCTTGACAAACATCGCTCTGTGTTTGTGCCACTTCCAGTTGTGTGACAAAGCGTAACAGCAGTGTGCTTCACAAAAGCCTGGAAAAGAAACACAAAGTGAGAGAATTGAATAATAATATAGCAGAATAATGGCAAGATGTTGCACAACACAGTGGTATAAGCGGTTAACCTATTGGCATTGAGTCATGAGCATGGTTGCTACAGTTTGATTTCTTTATTGTCACACCTCATAAGCTTCATCAAAGGTTTCAAACATTTTCTGAAGACCTTCTTCTGGGAAAGTTGGCACACTGTTGTCATCTGCATACTGGAAACCAGAGGTTTCTAAAATATAATCAAATAATAGAGTATTTACTGCACTCTTGCCAGTTTACCAATTTATTGCTTTGACTGATTTCACTTTTGATCTGTGAAGAAATATCTCCTATATAGGCCCTGAAGCACATTGATGCTTGTTCTTGTTTCCTGTTTCCACTGCGTGATGTGGTTGAGAGTGTAGGACTTCTCTTGAATGGGATACTAATCCATTATCCACGGTAGCCTTCATGCCTGATGTGAGGGACAATCCTCTGGCACCATTGTTGGAATCCCCTGAGTGTCTTCAGGTGGCAACAGTAGCTGGTCCAGGTCTCAGATCTATAGAGCACGATTGGCATGATAATAGCTTTGTAGCAGATGAGGATTTTCATCTCGTTTCAAATGTCACTGCTGTTGAAAACACAGGTGTTAAGCTGGTCGAAGGCACTTCCTTCTCACTTTTGTCAGTGTTGGATCTTGTTGATGTTCTCCAGGACCTGGACGTGTAGTCACAGCAGGAAAATAAAGGGAAAGAGCAAGTAGTCAGGATAAGAACTGGGCCATAGTGTCTACAGAGGCAGTCAAGAATCAAGGAACAATATACAATACTTACAGCATAATCAGATAAATCATATTAGAAATAAGTACAATGTAAACAGCAAGCAGCCAAATTTCAAATTTATTAATTTACATAGCATCAGTCTACGACAGGGTTGTGTCAAAGTGCTTCACACAACACAACTTGAAAAACAGAACAAAATGAAGTAAAAGATTAAAAAGCATAATAAAAGAATAAAAACACAAAGTAAAAAGAATAAAAATCACACAATAACATAAAATACTAACAATAAAACAGGAAAAAGATGGGTCTTCAATCTAGACTTAAAAATCTCCACAGAGTCCTACTGTATCTGCGCAGGGAGATCATTCCACAGAGCCGGGGCACAATAAGAAAAGGCTCTGTGACGGGCAGACTTTTTATTCACCCTTGGAACACACAGCAGTCCTGCACCCTGCAAATGCAAGGCCCATGCCGGCACATAGGGCTCAACCAGGTCATCCAGGTAGGGGGGTGCCAGTCCATGAACAATTTTATAGACCGGTAACAGCACCTTAAAATCCGATCTCTGAGAGACAGGAAGCCAATGAAGGGATGCCAGAATGGGTGTAATATTGTCAAACCTTCTTCTTCACCACCATTATATCAGACAAAACATATAAAATCTATTACAGCAACACATATCTAACTGGTTTTTAAGTGACATAAATAAATGCTGCCAGATGAACTTTTGATGAACTTTTGAGTGCTCTGTGTACACTTTCAGGGACAAGTGATATCTTTTTTATTTCAACTTTGGCCACTTCCCTCTTCAGCCAAGCAGCAGGTGCTGTGAGCCCATGCTTGGCAGTCCCCACGGTCTCACGGACATGCTGCTGTCCTTGATTGAATGTTTCTTGTTTCGGTGGAAGGAAAACATATGTGCCTCTCGTGGGTTGTTCTGTTTTTTGTGCACGTCTCATTTTAAGTTGTTTTATGTATTCAAACAAATTTTAACACTTGGCAAAAATGAGTAAATGCACAGTCCTTTTAAAATGGTCACCCTAGTTATAAAAGCATGTGGTTGCGCCACTGTTTGCTGCAGCAACTGCAACCAAACACTTAACATTCCCCTTAGATCAGCCAGTCACATCAGTGTGGGAGAACTTTGGTTTATTTTTCTTTCCAGAACTGCTTGAAGTCAAGGGGACCTTTATAAAAGTCTTTTTTAATAGCACTTCATTGCATTCAAGTCAGAACGGTTATTTCTCTGATACCAAACTTAATTTTTTGACTTATTTTGTTTTTCAGGCAGTCAGCTTGTGTAGTTGTTCTGATGTTTTGGCTCACTGCCTTACTGCAAAACCCAGTTGCACTTGAGCTGCAATTCAAATTGATGGATGTTGTCCAGCATTTCTTTGGTGAGCGTAGAATTCATGCGTCACTCAGTGACTGAGTGTCTAGTTACTGAGGGCCTAAAGAAGCAACATTTTCTCCTACCATATGCCACAACTAAACAGGCATTCAGCCCTTTTTCGTTGAGGGTCTACCTGTGTGGAAAGGGTCAGGGACTTCCATTTCCTGGGAGTCCACATAGATGAGAAACTGATCTGGGACAGGAACACCACACACTTGGTAAATAATCAGGTCCCATCTTATCTTAGGGATCTCGTAGTACCATATCACCCCAATAGAGCGCTTCGCTCTCAGACTGCAGGCTTACTTGTAGTTCCTAGGGTTTGTAAGAGTAGAATGGGAGGCAGAGCCTTCAGCTTTCAGGCTCCTCTCCTGTGGAACCAGCTCCCAATTCAGATCAGGGAGACAGACACCCTCTCTACTTTTAAGATTAGGCTTAAAACTTTCCTTTTTGCTAAAGCTTATAGTTAGGGCTGGATCAGGTGACCCTGAACCATCCCTTAGTTATGCTGCTATAGACGTAGACTGCTGGGGGGTTCCCATGATGCACTGAGTGTTTCTCTTTTTGCTCTGTATGCACCACTCTGCATTTAATCATTAGTGATCGATCTCTGCTCCCCTCCACAGCATGTCTTTTTCCTGGTTCTCTCCCTCAGCCCCAACCAGTCCCAGCAGAAGACTGCCCCTCCCTGAGCCTGGTTCTGCTGGAGGTTTCTTCCTGTTAAAAGGGAGTTTTTCCTTCCCACTGTAGCCAAGTGCTTGCTCACAGGGGGTCGTTTTGACCGTTGGGGTTTTACATAATTATTGTATGGCCTTGCCTTACAATATAAAGCGCCTTGGGGCAACTGTTTGTTGTGATTTGGCGCTATATAAAAAAATTGATTGATTGATTGGTAAAGAAGACACAGCAACGACTCCACTTTCTGAGAATCCCCAGGAAAAAGAATATAAACCAGAGATTGCTCATGTCTTTTTACCGCTCTACCATGGAGGGCATCCTCACATACTGCCTCTGTAAGTGGTTTGCCAGCCGCACAGGGGCCAACAGAAAAGAGCTCCAGAGGGTTACTAAAATGGCAGAGATCATTGGGTGCCCTCGAACCACAATGGGGGATCTTCATGGCTCTTACTGTCTCAGAAGAGCCAACATCATCCTAAAGTGCTGATCCCCACCCCGGACACTCTCTGTTTGAGCTGCTGCCATCAGGCACATGGTACAGGGTCATTAAAGCAAGTACAGATATATTGAAAAACGGTTTCTAACCAACTGCTGTTAGAGCTTTGAATGCCACTGGAACCAAGCAACCAGGTCACATAACACACTTGAAATGAGGAAAATATTTATGTGCAATATCCACTGCCATTGAAATATCCACAGTTTTGTACATACTTTTCTTTTTTGCTACTATGTTCTTAAATATATTTTTTCCTTTTTCTTTTTAAATTTGTGCTCTGGACATACCTTGTTCATTTGGTTAAATTTTATGTTTATTTTTCTTTTCTTCTCCAGACCTTTCAAGTCTCCACGTGGTTTACTCAGGTTTATATTTGCACTGAAAGGCTTGCACCTTATCTTTAGTGGTACTTTATTCCAATGTCAATAAAGAATCTGTAGCTGTATATACTGTAATGCGAACCGTACACATGAAACATTTCCACTTTTAATTTTTTTGAGGAGGTGGTGGTCATGGGACTAAACAGGCAGACTGTTAACCAGAGCAGTATACTTCATTTGGCTCACCGTGTGAGCCAAATGAAGAGTCATGTAAGGTCCTTTTGGCAATGTCCTTTAGCTCCAAGTTGCAGATGATGGTGGTGCAGGGCATTATGCTGATGTGCACTTTAAACATATGTACAAGATGGACTAGTGTATAATGCAACAATATCTTGTGTTGTGTGAAAGCCACTGTTGCTCTGTTTCTTTCTGGCAGTTGTGTTTTGAGGATTGACCTGTACTGAGGAGAGAGGTATCTGCACTCTTGTGGGTGTTCTTCTTATTGACATTGTTCCTTATGGTGTGGACGTGGAGACATTCTCTTTTGTGAAGGATCACTATTGTTTCTTGTTTTCTGAATTTGGGTTACTCAAAGGCCTTTCACTCTCATTCTTGGGAGTTGCTGTCCATTTTAGAAATAACTTTAAAATCCAGCTCAAACTGACATATTTCAGTCATGTTCTTAAATAGATAGATAGATAGATGATAGATTTATTGTTTTTTTTTTGTTTGTTTGTTTTTTTTTTTGCCTCCTTGCACTCGGCCAAGACGGACGCATTTTTTCTCTCTCCCTCCCACCCTATCTTTCCTGCTTCTGTGGCGTGTTGTCTGTGAGGCTGCCAGCTTTGCTCTTCTGGAAAACGGCAAAAATGGATCTGTTAAAGTGGTCTCAATGCAATTGACACTATTTTTTCTACAAGACACTCGGGGGCGGAGGACCCGACCTGTCCTGCCAGGATGCATGTGATGGGCTATGTGATGGACAGTTGGCAGGTCATGTGCCTTTACACGCTGTCTGTGGAGGACGTCGAAGATGTGTATATATTTGGCTCGGTGATGACCGGCTTTCTGCTGTGTGGAGCGGGCATAGCGCTGGTTTACCGGAAAATTAAGAAGGTGGAAGCAGCAATAATTGTCCCGTCCAGGCTTCCCCACATGATTGATTTGATTGGAAGGGCAGTGTCAGCTTAGTCGGCGGGTGTTAACCGCACTTTGGAAACCATCTCTGGGAGGACGGCTGCACTGGAAAACCGCTTTGATCATCAGTAATTACCACATCTCCACTCCTATATTCAGATGTATTGAAAGCCACTGTGTTTCAGACTGTGGAATCTTTCAGGCGTCTGCTAATCTGGATATTCATTCGGCTTCCCAAAACACAGCTGCACTTCAAGGCCGCTGTGATAAAAACCTCCTGAAGAGGAACAACACTTAAGCCTCATTCCCTGGTCTCCTCCGCCCTTACCTTCTCCAGCTCTGACGTTGACTGTGGACAGTGGACTGTTCAGGGCTGGGCCCCTTTTCCCTCCAGGATGGACAAACAAGGCCGTTGACAGCGCCTAAAGGCTGCCTCCGGAGTGTTCTGTCTGATAACTGGACTTTTCAAATCTCGGTCATTGTCTTGTCATCTCCCGTCTCTCGTCTGTGTGTGTGATCATTGTTTTTTTTATGCTGATGGGTTTTTTTTTCCTTCATTGCTGCTGTGTGGTTCAAAGCAGCAGCTATGAAGGTTTTTCTCTCCCTAGTTTTACCTTGTGTGTGTTTTTTATGTGTTCATGTACCGGGCCGGCTTATGTGTGTTGTGTGTTATGTGTGTGTCATCTGTTGTCATGAGGCCGGTCATGGTTTGCTCAGCCCTGCTGTTGATCTAGGCAGGGATGTACATCTGGAGCTGGTCCCTGGGCGCCTAAAGGTGACCTCTGCTCCTAACTGGCAATTAGGATGGGTTAAATGCAGTAGACACAATTCATTGTGCAGGGAACATGTTCATATGTGCATATGACAATAAAATTCTTTTGAATCCTTGAATCCTTGAATTACAAGTGCAACAAAATTTCTTCACACCCAGTCACCTCAGACAACCAGATTTGTTGTGTTATTGACATGGTGAGGTTCTGCATGAAACCTTTTAGCCAGTTTCATGTTGCAGTGCAGCAGATGAGTGTAAGTATCATTCAGTTGATGATACAAGCACCACATTAGGTATGAATACTTCTGAGAAGTCCACTTTGCAAAAAAGCCATTCGCCACTTAAAACTCATTCACTCACTCATCTTCAACCACTTTTCCTGAATCAGGCTGGGGGTACTTGAAACTTTAATTTTTGGGGGTATAATGCTGACGTCATTGTTTCATCTGTTCACTCCATTCTGGCAGTTCCCAGTCTTCATTCACTGATATGGAAGCAAAGCAAACTCCAACACAGAGAATCTGTGTGTGTGCTACCCTTACCTAGGTTACGCTGTAAGCCAATGTGGTTTACTAGGGTGTGGTCATTGCCATCCACAACAAATATTTGGACCCATAGGTCACAGTTAGGCAACCATTGAGGTGTGTGTTCATCCAAAGGACATGGCTGACTTTAAAATTAAAAATAGTACCCTATACTACTAAACCTGCTGTAGACATGTACGCTTATTGCAAACATCTGCAATACATCTACAAAGCAGGAAATATTACCTGGATTTTATTTCAAATCCTCCCTCCCCCCTAGTCCACAGTACAATATTTAGGTAACAGGTGAAACATTTAAATAAAAGAGGATTATGCAAATAGATGCTAAAAATAAATATTTGGAAACATGTATATCTTGAAATCTAATAATAATATAATAATGGCTGGCATTTTGATTATTGTAATGCCCTTCTTTTTGGCATTAATCAGTCTTCTCTTGCTCACCTCCCCTTGGTGCAGAATGCTGCTGCTCATCTTCTAACAAACACTTTAGACATGAGCATATTACGCCTGTTCTGTACTCACTCCACTGGCTTCCAGTTTGTTTTAGAATTGATTTTAAAATTTTATTGTTTCTTTTCAAAGCTATTTATGGCCTTGCACCTCCCTACTTATCTGAAATTTTAACTTTGCGCACTTACAGTAGGACATCACGGGCATCTGGCCAGCTTTACTTAGATGTTCTGAGGTCACTGACAGAACTAAAATGTGAAAGATTGAATCTAATATATGACTAAGATTCCCATTATTGAGCTGACTGTTACTCAATATTGTCTTGCATCCAGCTCACAACACTGCAAAGATGTGAATGAGAGCCTGAGTAGAGGTTTTTGGCATCACTCGTTTTCGATAATGGCAGAATAATTTTCCACTTCTGTTTTCATTGCATGAAATGTATGTGTTGGGTATTTTCTCCTCCAAACATTCTTAAAACCTTTTATAAGACAAACAGAGTCAAGAAACACCAGTGAGACAGAAAGTCAAATTAATCACGCGCGGAGTGCAGTCCAGGCTGTACACCAAGGCTACACTAAAGTCTGGCCTGTGCTCCCGCTCTTTTTATTAGAGATGCCCTCATTACATCATAAAACTTGTCCTAAGGGGGGGGGGGGGGGGGACAACGCGAGACAAGTTTCTTCCCGTAACATAAACACATACGTCAATAAGCGCAGCTGTAAGGAAAAACAGTTTCTTTCTTTTACTCTTATCGTCGAAGGTCAGCACATTTCGTTCGTCTGTTGCAGTTATCAGCTGTTGTGCATCTGCCTGGAGTGTCCTGGTCTTCACACTAAGCATCACATCACAACGGTCAAAACAACCTTCAGTTCTTTTACTCCCAGTTCAGCCTGACCCCGTCATGCTTCACTCCCAGTCGTTAGCGGCTACAAAAACAAGTTGTATAATAATAATAAGTACATCCAGCTCTTCATTCCCAGTTCAGATTGACCCCAGCATGCTAAAACAAGGTTGAATAACACATACAGTCTCAGGGTTAGGTGCAAAACAGCACAACACCGTTCTCATGAGAAAGAAGACAAAAGTACAAATGTTTAACAGTGATAACATATATACAAAATCTTTAACATTCCCCTCCTGTTTATCGCCTGTTAAACATACAGTAGTAGTTATCACCTAACTTAGCACTTCTTTCTTGAGATTTTCACTAAGAGGTTCATCATGGTACGTAAAGCATCTATTTCAGTGTTTTGAGCTGCTACTATTTTTTCAGTTACATTCATGAACAGACCCAATCGATAATTCAGTGTTTCAATCATTAATGAATTTATTTTTTTTTCTTTCCCACTCCTATCCAGGGGAACAATGAATGTGCTATTTTATCTCCTACAGACCACAATTTTTGGTCCTTTGGTACATCCGAGCCCACATGTGATCATGTGGTAACACATCTGGGTATATCAATCTCCTCCGTCTGGTGCTGCCATTCTTCTCTGTGGAGGTCCTTGGCACTACCACATATGTATGGCCAGTCACCTGGGTAGGTGCACACACACCACCCCAATTTGGTGGGAGACTCATGTACAGTCTGGAACCACAAAGCCAATAGATGTCATCATACACCGGAGTACCATTTACAGGTGGTAGCAAAAACTTACTAACATAAGCACATGATTCATCCGTTCCCCTGGATAGGAGCCTGTATAATTACATCCCCGTCCAATGTGATGAAGATAAGTACCATCCACATATTATGTTTTGGTTAGGCTTAAATTATTTGATAAAACATACGTTTGGGTACACAGACGTTTCTTAATTTTACCTACAGTTTTATTCCCTGTCCCGTAAAAGCAAATTGGGAATGGCCGTTGTGATGACAATTTAACGTGATGATATTTTTGCGTTTCCCTTCAGTCTAGTCAATGGAGCAGCACTTGGGCACGCTTGTACGTCCTCTGTTGAAATCCCTATCATATAAGTGGTTGCACTGAGGCAAGTGGTGTTACATCTTATCAGATTTGCTGAGAACTGCTGCCCCCGAAATACAGTTTGATTATGCATCCGTATGATAAGACATTCTGTCACCCTAGCAGGGTACGGTTTAGCCGTCAGAGCTGGGTGTGTTGAGGATATAGGTATTTGCGAACAAACATAACAATTAGTAACGTAATTCCATAGCCAATAAATGAACATCTCTGTACCACAAATTAGTATGGTATATATGAGGGTGTCCATCTGTCTCATTCACATTATGAATAAACCTCTTCTGACGTTGCTTGCGTTGTTCTCTGGCTCGGTCCACAGTGAGCTGCAATTCTTGGGTCAACCACCAGGCCAGGTTTCTGAGGACCACGAAACACACTAAGATCACAACGCAACCGGCTGCCCTACCAACAGTCCGGCAGCGGTGGCGCTGAGCACGCCGCTCCGGGGTCTGCTGTAGTTCAGTCATGATTGCTAGGATACAGTGTTGTTAACCAACCTCACCTAATAGTGCAAGGATCTCCCTGCTTCACTGGCATTGAGACAATCTATTGCTAATTAAATAGACTCCCTTTGTAGCCAGACTTCCCCTTACACTGTGGAGGCAGCCAACACACGCTGTATCTTACAGTGATGTATCCACGTTGATCTCTCCGCTATCTTTACTGCAGTTGGTGTTGTTAACAGCACTTGGTATAGACCTTCCCAACAAGGACTGGACCAGTTCTTCCTCTTAATCACTCTGATGAACACCCAGTCTCCTGGCTAGACTACTGGAAGGCCGTCCTGTGGAAGATCAAAATTATTCGGCAGTAAATGTGTTTAAGTTATCTCTTTCTGTGTTAATGTCTTTTTCATAAAATTTGCTAATGTTTGTTCCTCATCTGCTGTTTTAGTATCCATGTCAAAATTGGTAGACGATATGGTCGTCCATAAAGTATCTCAAATGGTGTTAACCCTGATGGTGTTGGTGTTATTCTCATATACAATTTTACTAGGTCCAAACATTCAATCCAGGTTCGTTTTGTCTCTTCTATACATTTCCTTAATCTTATTTTTATTGTGCCCTTTGTCCTTTCCACTAATCCTGCACTGTGTGGATGATGAGCACAATGATTTTTGAGATTAATCTGTAGCGCTTCTCCTACGTATTGCACTATTGTATTAACAAAATGTGCTCCATTATCTGAAGAAACTGTTTCTGGTATTCCAAATCGTGGAATGATGTCTTTGCACAATGCCTTAGCCACTGTAAGTGCATCTGCATGTTTTGTAGGGAACAATTCTACCCATTTTGAGAACGCATCAATTATGACTAAACAAATTCCTTCCCTTCATGTTTACTCAGCTGTATATAATCCATATGAATCACTTGAAAGGGATATTGTGGTGTTGGAAATCTGCCTCTTTGGGGTCTCAAATTGCCTTGTGAATTGTGTTTTGCACATGTCATGCATGCTCTACAATGCTGTTTTGCATATGCATCGAACCCATAAAGACAAAAAATAGATTGCAATTGCGATATCATACCCCCTGATGAGACATGCGTCACGCCATGGCTCATAATAGCTGCCCATTTAAACATATTTTTTGGCAATATGGGTTTCTTTTGTGGTCATACGTACAAATCATTTGCATACGTAGCTCCTTTATTTATCCACATCTGTTTTTCTCTTTCAGTTGCCTGCTGTTGCATGTCAGCAAGCAGTGTATGACCTAAATGCAAATCTGGAGTAGTTTCCTGTACAACAAAAATAGAAGAAGCCGCTGCTGCCTCTTTTGCTGCTCTGTCAGCAAAATCATTTCCTTTTGAAACACTGTCAGAGCCTTTGGTGTGAGCCGCACATTTGCATATAGCAATTCGTTTGGGCAATTTCACAGCCTTCAGTAGTGCAGTTAGGAGAGTGGCATGAGTCACCGGCCTTCCAGATGATGTCACCACTCCACGCTCTTCCCACAGTTTTGCAAACACATGCACTGTGCTGAAAGCGTACTGGCTGTCTGTATAAATTGTTACAGCCGTACCTTTAAACAGATAGCAAGCTGCAGTTAAAGCAACTAATTCAGCTGCTTGTGCTGAAAATGACGATGGCAATGAAGCAGAATCCAATACTTCTGAATTTGTGACAACAGCATATCCAGATTGCGTTTGTCCATAAGCATTTTTAGTGGAAGAACCATCCACATACACGATTGTACTGTTTGGGATGGGTGTGTCCCGGAGGTCTGGGCGTGCTTTCGTACAGACTGTAGCTACATCAAGACAATTGTGCGGCTCACCATCCTCAGGTAAAGGTATCAATGTGGACGGGTTCAATGTTGTACATCGCTCTACCGTAAGGTGTGGTTGTGATAATAGCAAGGACATGCACGAAAGATGTCTTGCTGGGGACAAAAGGCTCATGTTTGTCTGCAACAGAAGTGCAGAAACTGTATGTGGAACTTTCAGTGTCAACTGATGGAATAGAACAACGTTACTGCTACTTTGAACAGCCATAGAGGCTGCAACAACAGCCTGTACACATGGTGGTAAAGCACTTGCTACTGCATCCAATTTAGATGAGTAGTAGGCAACTGGCCTCAATTTTGAGCCATACACTTGAACCAAAACACTAGTCATGAACTTATTCTTACAATCAACTGTTTGAATGAATGGTTTACTATAATCTGGTAGTGCCAAAACTGTGGATGACACTAACGTTTGTTTTACTTTTACAAAGCTTCCTCAGCATCTTTGTTCCATTCCAACATGGTTGACATTGAAATATCATCCTTGTACATCAAATCAGAAAGTGGACTAGTCAATTCTGCATAGCAGGGAATCCATGCCCTGCAGTAATTAGTCAGTCCAAGAAATGACATCATCTGCTTTTTGGTTTGTGGTTTTGGAGCGTGCAAAATTGCTTCCTTCCTGTCAGACAGGATCGTGCGCCCTGTGGCTGATAATTCATGTCCTAAATATTTTACTTTATCCCTACACAACTGAACTTTGTTTTTACTCACTTTGTGGCCATTATCAAATAAGAAACATAATAATGCTACTGTGTCAGTTATGCAGTTTTCTCATGTGTCAGAGGCAATCAAAATGTCATCAACATACACTAACAGTTGGCTATCTGCCGGTGGAACGAAATTGGCTAAACATGCTGACATGACTTGAGAATAAATAGTTGGACTCTCTGCGTAACCCTGCGGAAATCTGGTAAATGTATATCGTTGTCCTTTAAAGGTAAAAGCAAACCAGAATTGACTATCTGGGTGTACTGGCACAGAGAAAAATGCATTACTTATGTCAATTACTGAGAAACTATTAGAATTTGGTCTCAGCGAATTTAACAAGGTGTGTGGATCTGGGACACATGGTGCTCTTTTAATCACAGCAGCATTTACTGCCTGCAGATCTTGAATCATTCTCCATCCCACTGAGGGCGGAGCCTTTTTTACAGGAAATATGGGTGTGTTACATGGTGAATCTGGACATGGCACTATTACTCCTGCTGTTAATAAATTCTCTATTACTGGCCTGATTCCTTCAATTGCATCAGGTTTCAATGGATATTGTCTTACACATGGTCTGTATTCTGTTTTTGGTCTTATAACTACAGGTTGTGCATTTTTTATCAGTCCTACATCTGAAGAACCTGTTGTCCACAATCCTGATGGTACTGAAGAAAGAAGATCATCCTCTTCAGGACTCAACTGAAACACTCAGGATTGTGAAGTGGACACATCAATGTGTGTTCCAGCTGTCAGCACCAATGAGACATTAACTGGCACTTTATACAATTTAGTTGATGGACTGAACTCCGTTCGTGGTCCAACTCTGCTCCAATCAGAGGCTGACAAAGCTGTCATGACTGTCAGTCCCAAATCTTGCCATTCTGTCAAATATGGTTTACAAAGTGACACATGTAATGGCATACCTGTAAATCTCAATTTTAAAACATCTTCAGTGGCACCTGTTACTGTTATGACAGCTGTTGAGTTGCCATCATGAATCAAATCGGTCATTGTCAGCTTCACAGGTGAAATGTTTTTCAATTTGTTTTTCATACACTGGTGTTCCTGGCAATATGCCACTATTGACTCTAAATACACTCTCAAATCTGCATCTAAACTCTGTCCATGGTTCTCCTTCTTTCTGAGCTGTCCTGGTAATTTCAGTGTAATTTATTTTTGGTCCTAACACACCTTTTGCTCGTGTAATCATAGCTTCCACTCTTGTTTTCAAGACTGGATCATCATGTGGCAATGGTACGCCATCCTGGTCTGCAGGATTCCAGTCTCCGCGTATCTGACTCCATTTAGGGCCACATGCTTTCATCCACACCTGTTGGACTTCAGGTCCATTAAGGTGGTAAGATGTTCTAATGTTTTCTATATCCTGCATAAATCCCTCGATATCGACATGTGGCGATGGTATCATGTCGACTGCTGCTTTGATATCATCAGCATTCCATGTTCGATATACGAGCATGGTTGATAGCTGTCCTGCTGTTCCTGCACGAGGATTTGGTACTTCTATCATAGGATAGGCACCTCCCTGGTCACTGTGTTCCACCATGGGAGGGGCTGTGGGCACTTTCGCTTGACTGCGTGTTTGTGGTTTTTCTGGTTTTTCTGGTTTTTCACTTTTTACCTTAGGTTTTACTGCCAAATCATACTGTGGTGGCGGTACATCGTCATCCTCTGGTAGAGGAGATAAAGGTGTTGTTGTCACCGACGATCCAGCCGGCGGTGGTTGTTGAGGCTGTTCTGGCTCTCTGTGCTGAATTATCACATCTTCTTCTGCCTTACCTACAGCTTTCTTTTTCCTTGCTTTCTCTAATCGTCGCTTCTCTGCTCCCTTCCGTCTGTTCTCTGCTTCCTCCTCCCAAAATGCCACTAAATCTGCCCCTACTTTCTGCATCTTTTTCTCATCACCTTTATGTTCCTGTTCTAACTCCTTCTTTAGCTTCTGTATGCTGATCAGGTTCAGTTGTCCGTCAAAGTCATGTTTATTTATCCAGGTCTCCAATTTCTTTGTTGCTTTTGGATTTTTTGCTTCCATAAATTTCCAGTCGTCAGTGGATAAATTTTCCTTATTTTTTAGACGTCTTACCCCCCATTTTTATTATCCCTTGTTATAATTTGGACTTCAGACGGGGGCACACCTAGGGTGTTCTAAATCTGAAGTTTTCACTTTCTTTGGACGTGACAATTAATTTGCCGTCATGTGGTTGATTCCTTTCACCTCCCCGTAGGAAGCGGAATCACTTGCCTCTGCATCCACACACACGGTTGTCACTAACTGTTAAAGATTTTGTATATATGTTATCACGATATTTTTTGTCTTTATGGGTTCGATGCATATGCAAAACAGCATTGTAGAGCATGCATGATATGTGCAAAACACAACTCACAAGGCAATTTGAGACCCCAAAGAGGTAAATTTCCAACACCACAATATCCCTTTCAAGTGATTCATATGGATTATATACAGCTGAGTAAACATGAAGGGAAGGAATTTTGTTTAGTCATAATTGATGCCTTCTCAAAATGGGTAGAATTGTTCCCTACAAAACATGCAGATTCACTTACAGTGGCTAAAGCATTATGCAAAGACATCATCCCACGATTTGGAATACCAGAAACAGTCTATTCAGATAATGGAGCGCATTTTGTTAATACAATAGTGCAATACGTAGGAGAAGCACTACAGGTTAATCTCAAAAATCATTGTGCTTATCATCCACAAAGCGCCGGATTAGTGGAAAGGATGAATGGAACAGTAAAAAACAGACTTAGAAAGACAATGGAGGAAACAGGCAGACCATGGACGCATTGTGTAGATTTGGTAAAAATGTATATAAACATAACTAGTACCATGGGGTTGACACCGTATGAAACATTGTTTGGCAGAAAATATCGATTGCCATATTATGGACAAATTTGGGATGTACCTGAGGAAGCCAATTTGGCGGATTACATGAGAAAAATGTTAGAAGGACAACGAGGGAGAGTTCCAAACACTGATGATCCCATTTCTCCACAGGAGGACCCTAAAGTGGTACCTGGAGACTGGGTGTTGATAAGAAGCATCAAGAGAAAACACTGGCATTCACCTAAATGGGAAGGGCCCTATCAAGTACTACTCACAACACCCACAGCTTTGAAAATTGGGGAAAGAAGTACATGGATTCATTTAACTCACTGTAAGAAAGTCATTTCTGCAGACACAGACAAACAGTAAGAACAGTAGGACAAGACTAGTAATAGTGTGTGAGCTTGGTGTTAAGATCCAGGTTAGACACGAAAGCTAGCAGAAGACATTAAGAAGCCACTGTTCTGAACATAGGTGTGCTGTAGTGTGCAGAAATGGCGAAAGAAAAAAATAAAAAGAACGAGGGTTTCTGGACCCCATGGACAGTCCTTGTTATGCTACTTTTCTTTTTTGAATTGGGATTATTATTAAAAGCCATGAGCACGGGACATGATAATAAGGATCACATCCGCAGATTGCAGAGACCAAAAAGAAGTAACGAAGACCCCAGTCCGATAATAAATGCCACAGTACATAGCTGTGATGGGAATAATGCGTACCGATTTGGTGTACAAGCCTGCATTCCTAGAAATACTTCTGTGATCATCTCTGTACCATATAGTGCTCTTACCCATGGAATGCCGGATGGTGACAGAGGGACTAATTACGGAAATAGTTTCTCATGGTATATGACCAACGATCAACAAGATAGGAGATGGGAAACGTTGGTAGCCGATGAATGGAGTAGATGGACACCAAGATGGGCACAAACCGAGTGGGCTAAGTACCAGAGTCAAATTCTCAAAATGTATCAAACAGATGATAAGCTGTCTATAGTGGTGAATACCACAGAAAAAGGAACCATGTTCCCACCTGATATAGAGGGAGACTGTTGGTTGTTCCTCCTTTGGGTATACAAACAAGGAAAAGATCCGTATTTCCATTTCTTCCTCTGTGAAACAGATAGAGTACAGCAACCAATATTGACCAAATTAAGTACGTCAAAGGGGGTGTCCATACAAACAAAGGGGGTGCCCATACAAGCAAAGGGGGTGTCCGTACAAGGCACAAAAGACATGAAGGCAGATGACTGGTTCCTAGTAACTACAGGAATTAGTGGACAAAATAACAATTGGCTTTTAATGGCAGAACAAGCAGGACTAGCAGCAAAGAAGGACTGTGTTGTATGTATGGGACCCAGACCTATATTACAGGTAATACCGGCAGCATTACCCAAAGACTGTCTACTGACTGCTATGACACAGACATACATTGCGGCAAACAACAATTGTTCTAAGTGGGACAAGATCTATCCAGTGACCAAATTGACTAAGATTAAACCTTTATTCTCAATCAAAGTTGGGCATGCTAACCATACATGTGTACACTTGACAGGGACAAGTAAGACTTTGGGTAGCTTAAACCACACCGCCTGGTGTAAGAATGTGGTCCATAGTACTCCCACATTCAAACCTGTCGGGAGGAGTGACGTATGGTGGTGGTGTGGGGATAACAGAATCTTTGACAGACTGCCACGAAATGTGTCAGGTTATTGTGCATTAATATCATTATTGTTACCAGTTGAAGCCATACCCATGACCCCTGAAGACGTTACAACATATGCAGCCTCTCTTATTCCTGAAGATTGGCAGAAAGGCATAGCCAGACATAGAGTAAAAAGAGATTGGAAAGGAGTGGGAAATCCAACATATATTGACGCAATAGGAGTCCCCAGGGGAGTGCCTGACGAGTATAAACTGGTTGATCAAATAGCAGCTGGATTCGAATCTTCCATCTGTTGGTGGTGTTCAATTAATAAAAACGTGGACAGAATAAACTACATCCACTACAATGTACAGAAATTAGGAAATTGGACTGAGAAAGGATTTAAGGCTGTCCATTCACAGTTAGAAGCCACGTCCCTTATGGCCTTCCAGAATCGTATTGCTCTGGATATGTTGTTGGCAGAGAAAGGAGGTGTTTGTGCCATGTTCGGAGAACAATGCTGCACATTCATTCCCAACAACACGGCTGCAGACGGCAGTCTCACTCAAGCCATTGACGGGCTGAGGACGTTGAACAGGAAGATGAAAGAGCACAGTGGAGTAAACACCGAAGGCTGGGATTGGTGGCTGGAAGGGATGGGAAAATGGAGGTCTTTGATTTCTTCACTATTAGTGTCTATAGCAGTATTTGCTGCAATTCTAACATTGTGTGGATGTTGTTGTATTCCATGTCTCCGAGGCCTTGTAAATAGAATGATAACCACAGCAATAAGTCCAGGACCAGGAGGGGGTCCGGCATCATATCCACTTTTGGGGACAGACGACGACGAGGAGGACGATGGCTCTCCTGACCTGTACCCAGACCAATGGAAGTATGATGACCCAGACACCGATGATGGTGACAATGATGACATCACCTCTGGGGTGTAAGCCTATAGAGAGAACATACCATGATGAACCTCTTAGTGAAAATCTCAAAAAGAAGTGCTAAGCTGAGTGATGCCTACTGTATGTTTAACAGGCGATAAACAGGAGGGGAATGTTAAAGATTTTGTATATATGTTATCACTGTTAAACATTTGTACATTTGTCTTCTTTCTCATGAGAACGGTGTTGTGCTGTTTTGCACTTCACCCTGAGAATGTACGTGTTATTCAACCTTGTTTTAGATTTGTCTTCTTTCTCATGAGAACGGTGTTGTGCTGTTTTGCACTTCACCCTGAGAATGTACGTGTTATTCAACCTTGTTTTAGCTTTGTCTTCTTTCTCATGAGAACGGTGTTGTGCTGTTTTGCACCTGTCTTAACGCAATCCTGAGAATTCAATTTTGTTTTAGCACTCTGGGGTCAATCTGAGCTGGGAATGAAGGGCTGGATGTACTTATTATTATAATATAACTTTGTTTTCGCAGCCTCTAACGACTGGGAGTAAGAGAACGTTTTGACTGTTGTGATGTGGTGCTTAGTGTGAAGGAGTGTGAAGGACAGGACACTTCAGGCAGATGCAGAACAGCTGATAACTGCAACAGACGAACGAGATGTGCTGACCTGTGTAAAAGAAAGTGTTCTTCCTTACAGCTGCACTTATTGACGTATGCGTTTATGTTACGGGAAGAAACTTGTCTTGCGTCATCACCCCCACCCTTAGGACAAGTTTTTTGTTTATGTGATGAGGGCGTCTCTTAATAAAAAGAGCGGAAAAGCAGGCCAGACTTTAGTGTAGCCTTGGTGTACAGCCTGACTGCACTCCGCGCGTAAAATTTGACTTTCTGTCTCACTGGTGTTTCTTGACTCTGTTTGTCTTGTTAAAGGTTTTAAAAATGTTTGGAGGAGAAAATACCCAACACTAACGTTGTCCAAAGTATTACACTTTCACACAGTTATTCTATTTACACTTACACAAAACACTATTTACACAAAAAAAAACAAATTTTAATAACCGTACGCGTATTCTTAGGCCAGGGGAGCTCGCCCTCCCGTGAAATTTAACTAATGTCCTGCATTAGGGGACTCCGCCGTCCCTGCCAGATTTAACTGCTTTTTTACAGTGCACGTATTTCTACCCGGGATTTCCTTTATGTATTAAAACAGAGGAGTCCGCACCCTCCTTCGGAATTTAACTACGTGCGTCCCTCGCAACCATAGAGGAGTCCGCCCTCCTCGCGGATTTTAACTGCTTTACATTAACAGACGATTCCACGCCATCGCTTACGGAGTTTAACTGTTTATGTGATCTGATCACCACTCACTCAGTACTGTTACAAAGAAATTCTACTCACTGACTCGACCTCCTGTCTGTCTTCTTCGGGAAAATCTCGTCAACCAGACGATGCCAACGGTGGTCGACAATTGCAGACACGATCAATCGATCGGACCTTGGCCAAGGATTTACGTCTGGACTTGGCGACCTCCGCCGGACACCTCCGGTATTGTTGAGATCCCGGACGTAGCCCCCAGTCAATGTTGGGTATTTTCTCCTCCAAACATTCTTAAAACCTTTTATAAGACAAACAGAGTCAAGAAACACCAGTGAGACAGAAAGTCAAATTAATCACGCGCGGAGTGCAGTCCAGGCTGTACACCAAGGCTACACTAAAGTCTGGCCTGTGCTCCCGCTCTTTTTATTAGAGATGCCCTCATTACATCATAAAACTTGTCCTAAGGGGGGGACAACGCGAGACAAGTTTCTTCCCGTAACATAAACACATACGTCAATAAGCGCAGCTGTAAGGAAAAACAGTTTCTTTCTTTTACTCTTATTGTCGAAGGTCAGCACATCTCGTTCGTCTGTTGCAGTTATCAGCTGTTGTGCATCTGCCTGGAGTGTCCTGGTCTTCACACTAAGCATCACATCACAACAGTCAAAACAACCTTCAGTTCTTTTACTCCCAGTTCAGCCTGACCCCGTCATGCTTCACTCCCAGTCGTTAGCGGCTACAAAAACAAGTTGTATAATAATAATAAGTACATCCAGCTCTTCATTCCCAGTTCAGATTGACCCCAGCATGCTAAAACAAGGTTGAATAACACATACAGTCTCAGGGTTAGGTGCAAAACAGCACAACACCGTTCTCATGAGAAAGAAGACAAAAGTACAAATGTTTAACAGTGATAACATATATACAAAATCTTTAACAGTATGTACACATCACCACTCCTTGTTTTGTTTGTTTGCTTAGTGCTTGAAGTGCCATTACCATGCTTTTACTCAGTGCTGCAGTAATTTGGGTCAACCCATCATCTGTTGGCTTTGTTATTTGGGTATACATCTTGACAAACAGAGCAACAAATAAGTCTTCCATTATTTTGTAATTGATGCATACGTCAGAGGCCCATAGAAATGTTTCTTCCATTTACCCTTTAGGAATTTTTTTTTTTTTTTTTATTTCCAGTCTCTTGCTGTGAGCTGACCTTCTTTTCCTTTTCTATGGAGAAGAAATGGCATTTTAAATTGTGTACTACTATAAATACTGGTTGTGGAGGACTAGAGCATCCAAAATTTCATTTCCTATATATATATATATATATATATATATATATATAGGTGTGTGTGTGTTCTCCACTCAGATTGCAATAGCCAATCACAGATTAGCCTTTCTGTCCATCATTTACCTGTATTTTGGCATGCCTGGCGCCAGAAAGTTATGTTGGATCCAAAGGGATCCAAAAAGGCTAGGACCAAAAGTTATATTGGATCGGTTCCCACTGACCAATAACGTTAGAGCTTACTGCCAACAGCTAGCCAATCAGAGCACGGCATACAATTATTCATGAGATGACATCACTAATGACGTAGTGGAGGTCAGGAACTTGCTGACAGACGCTGGTTGAAAAAATGGCAACAAACATGTCAACAACAGCAGAAAATTGTTTGCTGAGTTCACACAGGAAGAACTGGTGGAAATATTGAACTCCAAGGATGCAAAAAACACTAAGAAGGTAGACAAGCATGATACTGATGTTTTAGAAGCATTCATATGCTGTTCACAACAAAATAAATTGATCTAATTTACTTGACTCTTTGTTGTTTGCTTAATTTGGGAGGGGGGTGGAGAAAATAACAATTGATGGATGGCAAGTCGTCCAACATAGAGAAATACTGGATTCAGAAAAATTATATTGGACGAGGCGTAGCCAAGTCCAATATAACTTTTCTGCATCCAGTATTTCTCTGTTGGACTCCTTACCATCCATTATTTGCATTTTATATATATACGAGGGCTGTCAATAAAGTAAGGGTCCTTTTTATTTTTTTCAAAAACTATATGGATTTAATTCATATGTTTTTACGTCAGACATGCTTTTCCACGCCTGTCGGTGACGTCATTCGCCTGTGAGCACTCCTTGTGGGAGGAGTCGTCCAGCCCCTCGTCGGAATTCCTTTGTCTGAGAAGTTGCTGAGAGACTGGCGCGTTGTTTGACCAAAATTTTTTCTAAACCTGTGAGACACATCGAAGTGGACACGGTTCGAAAAATTAAGCTGGTTTTCAGTGAAAATTTTAACGGCTGATGAGAGATTTTGAGGTGAGACTGTCGCTTTAAGGACTTTTCACGGTGCGAGACGTCGCGCAGCGCTCTCAGGCGGCGTCGTCAGCCTGTTTCAAGCTGAAAACCTCCACATTTCAGGCTCTATTGATCCAGGACGTCGTGAGAGAACAGAGAAGTTTCAGAAGAAGTCGGTTTCAGCATTTTATCCGGATATTCCACTGTTAAAGGAGATTTTTTTAATGAAAGACATGCGGACGGGTCCGCGCGTCGGGACGCAGCCGCGGCGACGCTCCGCCACAGGAAAAACACCTCTGTTGAAAGCCTTAAGGACAAGTTGGAACATGTCCTGCCTGTTAAACAATTTCTCATATACTCACTCCACTGAAAGCCATCAAAAGCCGCCTGGATTTTACAAATGGTTATCAACACGGAGGTGTTTTTCCTGTGCCGCCGCACCGCGTCGGGACGCAGCCGATGCGGATCTGTCCGCACGTCTTTCATTAAAAAAATCTCCTTTAACAGTGGAATATCCGGATAAAATGCTGAAACCGACTTCTTCTGAAACTTCTCTGTTCTCTCACGACGTCCTGGATCAATAGAGCCTGAAATGTGGAGGTTTTCAGCTTGAACAGGCTGACGACGGCGGCTGAGAGCGCTGAGCGACGTCTCGCACCGTGGGAAGTCCTTAAAGTGACAGAATCACCTCAAAATCTCTCATCAGCCGTTAAAATTTTCACTGAAAACCAGCTTAATTTTTCGAACCGTGTCCACTTCGATGTGTCTCACAGGTTTAGAAAAAATTTTGATCAAACAACGCGCCAGTCTCTCAGCAACTTCTCAGACAAAGGAATTCCGACGAGGGGCTGGACGACTCCTCCCACAAGGAGTGCTCACAGGCGAATGATGTCACCGACAGGCGTGGAAAAACTCACGCATGCGCACGAGGGTTCAAGCATGTCTGATGTAAAAACATATGAATGAAATCCATATAGTTTTTGAAAAAAATAAAAAGGACCGTTACTTTATTGACAGCCCTCGTATATATATATATATATATAGTACGTGCTGTCGATTTGACTTAATAATCTCAATATTACTTTTTTCACTCATCAAGGCAATGTAAAATAAAGAGTGAAAATAAAGTTAGGGCAAAAGCAACATGAGTTTCCACGTCCAAATTCTACAAATAATCATTCTGGACAGGCTTTGATTGTACATATTTATTTATATATTTATTTATTTTACCGCTTGACTATATATATATATATATATATATATATATAATTTCATATCATAAGAATAGAATTTTTTATTCTGCCAGAAGTGATTTTCTGCCTCCATTTATTTTACCATGAAACAAAGGGGTCGCTGACAAAACCCACCATTTAACAAAGAGTGACAATGAGTGACTGTGAAAAGTGAAGACTAAAGCTTTTCCCTATACAATCTTTCTTTGTTGTTTTTGAAAAGTGTTCCCAAAACACTGCACCTTTTCAAGAATTATCTGCTTCTACAAGAATTCACTCAGAATGGATGAAAATGCTGTAATACATATGCCAGGCCTGTATGTGGTGCTGTAAGGCTGCCACTGTTGCGTTCTGTTGTGTGAGTAGTTTCGGATTGACCCCAATAGATACAGGCAGTTACCACACAGGAAGTAACTAAAGAAAGGTGATTTTTTTTTTCATGGTTTAATAGTTCAGTCCCACAAACACATGGAGTTCAAAGGAGCATAACAGGAGTAAATGAAGAACTCAAATAAAAATGGAGGCCGGGGAAGGCAGCGATAGTACTGGGGGTCAGGCAAAGGCAATAACAATGACTTCACAAAAAGGCAACAAAGCGGGAGGTGTCATAAAATAATCCAACAAACTCAAAGGGAAACAGTAGAGTACAAAATAGTGAACATAAATGAACAGACGAGCGAAAGGTGGTGTGATTATGGAATGTGAAGCAGCTGTGTAGGGGAGACCGGTGACAATGACACGCCTACAAACACACAGAAACTGACAGGCACAAAGTGACACAAACTTCAAGGAACCCTGGGGTTGAGTAGCAAGCAACCACATAGAAAAACTAACTACCAAAACAAAAGGTAAAAACCCACAAGTAAAAGAAAAAAGACTAACAACTAAGTTGGAACTCAAACAGAAAAACAACATAACTAACAGATAAGGACAAGGGGCTGAACATAGTGACAATTAACACAGGCACACAGACAGGGGACAAATCACAACACCCACTAAAAAGAAGAGTGGAGCATGCCTTTAACTGTTGAAAGGAGCTAATCAATGTAGCATCAGCAGTGAGAACTTTACAAAGCAGAACACAGAGTAAATATAAAGTGTTTTAATCTGACGTGTTGTGTCCTATTGGCATGCTGTAATGTTGTGTCATCACAGCATGCGGAAAACGGTTATCCACACAAAACACTCTTGTTTTGAAAGACGATGTCTGGAAACACTTTAATTCCTTATAGTGGAAATTACTTGTGAATAAATGTAGAGTTTTCAATGCAGTCCCTCAGTGTTTGTCTGCTCCGGGTGCATTTCTCAGCCTCAGCTGCAGGCTCACCAGTCCCTTCATCTCTTTTCATCTCTTCAGCATTCTGCCAGCAGTGAAAATACAGTAAAACCCGCATATAATGGATTCAGGTGGACCAGCAAATTTTGTCTGTTATAATCAAAATCCGTTATATGTATAAAATGAAAAAAATACGGCACCAATTAAGCTGATGCATTCCTTTGATTAAAGCCTGCCCTTGAATCAGGACCTGTCTCATTTAATGACCGCATCAAAACTTCATCTGAAAAAACAAAATGGCTGCCTTAAATATGCGCTGGGCATTATGTGCATTAAAAACATTACATTTGGTCGAGTCAATCTTTTTTCTAAGTCCGCTGCAGAATGATACCTTAAAATCCTAATCCTGATTGATGCTTCTTCAACTTTGTGGCCATGCAATGATGACGTCCACGTGATCCTTTTAAAGTTCTCCACACGTCTGTCTCAATGTGCCGAAAAAGTGCTGATGTCCACGTCTTCTGCAATTTCTGTGGTAATCAGACGATGTTCAGTTTGGAAATTAACGGCACATTCCACTGTTACAGGAGTTTTTGTCATGGAAAGAGGAGCGGAGAAATTCGCGCGTCGGGACGGAGCCGCATGGCGCAAACAACGCTGTGATGAAGCTTCACAGGACATGTTCTGGCATGTCTAGCTCATCCACAATTTCTCGGATAGTCACACGACTGAAAAGGCACTGAAATCCGTCTGAAAGCCGTCCTGTGAGACCAACAAGGAGGTGCTTTTGTCCGCGCCATGAGCGGCTCTGTGGCGCATCCCTCCGCTTCTCTTTCCATGACAAAAACTCCTGTAACAGTGGAATGTGCCAAAAAAGTGCTGATGTCCACGTGTTTTGCCATTTCTGTGGAAGTCAGATGACGTCCCGGATCAACAAAGCCTTCACTTTGGAAATGATCTGGTTGTTTCAGCGGCGTTTCAGCCTGTCGATCGGCACTCGGAGAGCGCCGCGCTCTCAGATGCTGTGGGCGGTCTTTAATCCAGCTGGAGCACTCCTTAATCTGTGTAATCCCCATAAAATCGTCGCTGAAAGCCATATGAATTTTCCGAATGGTGTCCACCTGGAGGTCTCTCACAGTTTCTGGAAAAATTTGATGCAGCAAAGCTCCAAATCATTCAGACATTTTATTTGCAATAAAAATCCGACGAGAGGGGTGGACCACTGCTCACACAAAGCTTGCTCACAGGCGAATGACGTAACCGACAGGCGTGAAAAAACTCACGCATGCGCACGAAGGTTCAAGCTTGGCTGATGCAATCACACGTGATTCAAATCCATATGGTTTTTGCAAAAAATAAAAAGGTCAGATAGTTTTCTAACAGACCTCGTAGAGTCTCTGATCAGGAAGTGTACCAGTAGTCACCGACTGGACAATCTACTAGTAGAGTTTCCGTTGATTACAAGTTCTTACTTTCTTACTGTGATCACTTCAGCATGGTGTGGCTCTAATGTGAAGTTGATATGACAGATATTTTTCTAATTTCCACACTAAGGTATTGCTGTCATTCTGTGTCAAGATATCATCTTGTCATGATAATGAATGTCTTGGTAGAATCGAAGTCTCTACTAGTAGAGTCTCCGATCATAGTCTCACCTGGTAGAGTCTCTGATTTTGCCAGTAGATTCTCTGATTGGAGATTCTACTGGTACAGTTTCCGAGATTCTACTGGTAGAAACTCTGATTCTACCAAAACACAGACTATACTTTGACATATATATATACATACACACACACACACACACACACACACACAAAATATCCATTTTACAGACAATTTTCTTTGGACAACTCAGTGGACGGACACTTGAAAGTTTTTAAGACATATGTCTTGGACGTCATTCCCCTCAAACTTTCACATCATAATAAACCTCTTAAATTCAATGCAGCACATAAAGGATCCTTACTGTATAACTGTCAATGTGCTGAGTATTGCACAGACAACACAGTGTGTTGACTTCTCCTTTCCTGCAACTGAGATCACATCGTATTTAAAAGACAGAAAAAACTCACCTTTAACTCACAGCATCTGTCGCTGGTGGGCGATCTGTAATTGCTTTTATGTTATTTTGTCTGTTGCGTGCTCTCAATCAGACATTTTACAGACAACAAATTTCACCTTAGGTTTAAAACATTCTCTGCTTTTGATGTTATGGTGTTTGAAGATGATAGCACTTTATTACATTTTGGTAAACAAATTCAGAAGTTGTTTCAGTATGACAGGATTTTCACAGACTGACTCATGTCTTGAAGAAACAAAGTTTATGAACGTCGAAGAACTGGAGGCTTGAAGAAAGCTGCAATATTAATGTGATTTTTGCAGAAAACTGACAGTGCAGATGCAATATAATGCCACATATGTATTGGGAGCAAAGCTGTTATATTATTATTTAAAAAATACATTTAAATGGGACGTTCATGCATCCAAAATTGTAAATGTAGTTGTTCTGTTACCTCTTGTTTCTAGACAGAATTCCTCAAAACCTAATAACCAAACCTCATGCAAAGGGCAGCCTTGCCCCATTTAGTAAATGTAGTTACTTTTATGGTTAGATTTTGTTCTTTGCTCTTTGACAAGGCCCTCACGACACGCTGCTGTCTTGCTTCCTGAGTGTTTGTCAGACTACAGTTTGTCTTCTTAACTCAGTAATAACCATGAACTGTAATACCATCAGCAGATGTCAGAACACAGATAGAAAGCAGTAGATACAAAAAAAAAAAAAAAAATCAGGTGTGTTTGTGTGTTTTACCTGTTATTTCCCTCTTCTAACTCTTCTGTGCCAACATAATGGTCATGAGGTTTGAAGGGGTTACCGTGCCTAATAGCACAATAACAAAGGTCCATTGGCTATCTGATAGACTGTCTACTCCCTCTATCATTTAAATGTTGACACTGTTCTGCACGATGCAGTCTGATGTTTGCTGTTGCCAGAATCAATGTTCATTTTCTGGCAATGCATATATGCACAATACAGAATAAATCCAGTTTTTTATAACCATGCACAGTGATATCACACATGGGGGACTTAGTGTCATTCCGAACTGTCCATCCATCTAAAGCCCCCGTCACACACATAATCCAACACAGTCGGGAGGAAGGTGTGGTCAACAGTGTCAGAACGCATTGGGATTACCTCCTCCACACCTGCACGATGGCATCCAAAGCGAATGTAGACAACACAGATGACACACACTGCCCACAGACGGCCATAAAAGGCACTGAAGACTGCCTGATGTCCAAACACACTGGAGTGGGAGGGAACACTGTGTTCCTTACGCGCATCTGCGTGCACGTGTGGGGCTGCAATTATCACTCAGCCGTGTGTGTGTGTGTGTGTGTGTGTGTGTGTGTATACGCATAACGCTGCATGAGCCACAAAGCGCGCGCGCGCCACTGGACAGCTTTACTGAAAGTTTGCTGGCAGTGTGCCAAGCAGTCCCACGATGCATCAGACAGAGGCGTTCCAGGGAGCTTTTAATTTTTTTTTCTTTTTTACTCACTTCAGCAGCACATCGCAACTCTGGACACTGCCATAGTTGGATATTACATGGGATTTTTTTTTTTTTTTTTTTGGTGAGAGGATTTTAACCACAGGCTGCGGTCCTGGCTCCACATCCGGGCTGTGAAACACTCCTGGGCCGCTGTTGGAGGTGAGATTCATGTTTATTAATGCTGTCACAGCCTGGCGCAACAGTTCCATGTCATATCTCCTACAGAGTTAGAAGGTGATCATATATTTCAGCGTGAGATCCTTCCAGCTCTCAGCCTGACACATGCAATGAGCCTTACTGTGCACCACAGAGAGGTGCAGCTGCCCATGTCATATACAGATATGATGGAGACAATAGTTCACATTATTTGCGTTGCCCATGGGAAGGAATGGACAAATATCTGTACTGTAAGGTCTATTGTGGATATAACAGCCTGTTCAGATTTGCAACGGCATGTAACTAGGTTTAAGGATATGATTCCTTCTTTGTTATGTTCTCCAATGCCATATACCAACACAGTGCAGAGTAGCTACCTAAACTCTGAGTGAGATAGATTATCTTGTCAATAGTTTTACATCCTCATTGAGCACAACTTTGGATGCTGTAGCTCCTCTGAAAAAGAGAGCCTTAAATCAGAAGTGCCTGACTCCATGGTATAACTCACAAACTCGCAGCTTAAAGCAGATAACCCATAAGTTGGAGAGGAAATGGCGTCTCACTAATTTAGAAGATCTTCACTTAGCCTGGAAAAAGAGTCTGTTGCTCTATAAAAAAGCCCTCCATAAAGCTAGGGAATCTTACTACTCATCACTAATTGAAGAAAATAAGAATAACCCCAGGTTTCTTTTCAGCACTGTAGCCAGGCCGACAAAGCTCTATTGAGCCAAGTATTCCTTTAATATAACATTTAACTAGTAATGACTTCATGACTTTCTTTGCTAATAAAATTTTAACTATTAGAGAAAAAATTACTCATAACCATCCCAAAATCATATCATTATCTTTGGCTGCTTTCAGTAATGCTGGTATTTGGTTAGACTCTTTCTCTCCGATTGTTCTGTCTAAGTTATTTTCATTAGTCCCTTCCTCCAAACCATCAACATGTCTATTAGATCCCATTCCTACCAGGCTGCTCAAGGAAGCCCTACCATTAATTAATGCTTTGATCTTAAATATGATCAATCTATCTTTATTAGTTGGCTATGTACCACAGGCTTTTAAGGTGGCAGTAATTAAACAATTACTTAAAAAGCCATCACTTGACCCAGCTATCTTAGCTAATTATAGGCCAATCTTTACCTTCCTTTTCTCTCAAAAATTCTTGAAAGGGTAGTTGTAAAACAGCTAACTGATCATCTGCAGAGGAATGGTCTATTTGAAGAGTTTCAGTCAGGTTTCAGAATTCATCATAGTACAGAAACAGCATTAGTGAACGTTACAAATGATCTTCTTATGGCCTCAGACAGTGGACTCATCTCTGTGCTTGTCCTGTTAGACCTCAGTGCTGCTTTTGATACTGTTGACCATAAAATTTTATTACAGAGATTAGAGCATGCCATAGGTATTAAAGGCACTGCACTGCGGTGGTTTGAATCATATTTATCTAATAGATTACAATTTGTTCATGTAAATGGGGAGTCTTCTTCACAGACTAAGGTTAATTATGGAGTTCCACAAGGTTCTGTGCTAGGACCAATTTTATTCACTTTATAAATGCTTCCCTTAGGCAGTATTATTAGAAAGCATTGCTTAAAGTTTCATTGTTATGCAGATGATACCCAGATTTATCTATCCATGAAGCCAGAGGACACACACCAATTAGTTAAACTGCAGGAATGTCTTACAGACATAAAGACATGGATGACCTCTAATTTCCTGCTTTTAAACTCAGATAAAACTGAAGTTATTGTACTTGGCCCTACAAATCTTAGAAACATGGTGTCTAACCAGATCTTTACTCTGGATGGCATTACCTTGACCTCTAGTAATACTGTGAGGAATCTTGGAGTCATTTTTGATCAGGATATGTCCTTCAATGTGCATATTAAGCAAATATGTAGGACTGCTTTTTTACATTTGCGCAATATCTCTAAAATTAGAAAGGTCGTGTCTCAGAGTGATGCTGAAAAACTAATTCATGCATTTATTTCCTCTAGGCTGGACTATTGTAATTCATTATTATCAGGTTGTCTTAAAAGTTCCCTGAAAAGCCTTTAGTTAATTCAAAATGTTGCAGCTAGAGTACTGACGGGGACTAGAAGGAGAGAGCATATTTCACCCATATTGGCATCTCTTCATTGGCTTCCTGTTAATTCTAGAATAGAATTTAAAATTCTTCTTACTTATAAGGTTTTGAATAATCAGGTCCCATCTTATCTTAGGGACCTCTTAGTACCATATCACCCCAATAGAGCGCTTTGCTCTCATACTGCAGGCTTACTTGTAGTTCCTTGGGTTTGTAAGAGTAGAATGGGAGGCAGAGCCTTCAGCTTTCAGGTTCCTCTCCTCTGGAACCAGCTCCCAATTCAGATCAGGGAGACAGGCACCCTCTCTACTTTTAAGATTAGGCTTAAAACTTTCCTTTTTGCTAAAGCTTATAGTTAGGGCTGGATCAGGTGACCCTGAACCATCCCTTAGTTATGCTGCTATAGACTTAGACTGCTGGGGGGTTCCCATGATGCACTGTTTCTTTCTCTTTTTGCTCTGTATGCACCACTCTGCATTTAATCATTAGTGATTGATCTCTGAGTTTTTCCTTCCCGCTGTCGCCAAGTGCTTGCTCATAGGGGGTCGTTTTGACCGTTGGGGTTTTTCTGTAATTATTGTATGGCTTTTGCCTTGCAATATAAAGTGCCTTGGGGCAACTGTTGTTGTGATTTGGCGCTATATAAATAAAATTGATTTTATTTGATTTGATTTGGACAGTAGTGCTCATGCTTTCGGTTTGATAGCCTCTGTTCACATTCACTGTACATGATAATAATTCATAATTATTATCATGATGAAGCATGCCACATACATTTCAACAGTTCCTTTGTGCTCCGGGGGGGAGCGCAAATTATTATACGTGGCACGTGCAGGTCATACCGGCAGGCTTTGCCGTGCCAGATCCATTTTGAGGTTCCCTCGTATGCACTCAAATCATTTCAAATCCTGTTTTCCTGGCATTGGAATATGTAAGTCATGGTCAGATTGTCCTCAGATTGCACATGGACTGCCATCACATAGGTGTCCCGGAGGGTTTTGAACATGTGCTTCACACTCGGGGTCACCCGCCAATTTTGACTGTGTGGACTCTCACAGATAGCTGTCAGAACGTTTTGGAACTGAAACCCAACAGTTGTTGGATGTGCGCCGATTCGTTATACTGATGCTTTTCTGCGTGATTCTGGCTATGTGTGATGGGGTATGACTCTCAGAATTTTCATTGGATTTCGACCAAACTTTGGCATACATTCAACAATTTCATATTTCATAAAGTATATCATTCGTTCATAGTCTATACCTGCTCACTGCAATGGAGGTGGGCGGTGGAGCCTATCACAGCAGTCTTTGGCTGAAATGTGGGATACACCCTGGACAGGATGTCTGTCTATCACCAGGCCACATATTGATAGAGAAACACATTCACACCCACAGTCAATTTAAAGTCTCTATTCCACCTAATCTGCATCGCTTTGCATGTGGGAGGAAGCCAGAATACCCATGGACAACCCACACAAACACGGGTAGAACATGCAAATACCACACAGAAAGGCCACAGGTGGGAAGTGATCCCTCAACCTTCTTGCTATGAGGCAACAGTGCTAACCTCTAAGCCACTGTCGCCCAAAGTGATTTTATTTTGAGGACAGGAGCATACATTGAGAGTCTCGCCTTTGAGAGCAGCTCTTTTTTCACCACAACAGAATTTTGTAGAATTTTCTACTGTGGTCAGGAAAATGCTGGAAGATAAGAAATTCTTCAAACTTAATCTTAAAGGCATTACCTGAGTACCATCCATCCATCCATTTTCTTCCACTTTATCCGGAGTCGGGTTGCAGGGCCAGCAGCTCAAGCAAAGCCGCCCAGACCTCCCGATCCACACACACCTTGCCCAGCTCCTCCGGGGTAATCCCAAGGTGTTTCCAAGCCAGCCGAGATACATAGTCCCTCCAGCATGTCCTGGGTCTTCCCGGGACCTCCTCCCAATGGGACGTGCACGGAACACCTCTCCAGCGAGGTGTCCAGGGGGCATCCGGAAAAGATGCCCAAGCCACATCAGCTGGCTCCTTTCGACGTAAAGGAGCAGCGGCTCGACTCCGAGCTCCTCCAGAGTGACCAAGCTCCTCACCCTATCTCTAAGGGAGTGCCCAGCCACACTGCGGAGGAAACTCATCTCGGCCGCTTGTACTCACGATCTCGTTCTTTTGGTCATGAGCCAAATCTCATGACCATAGCTGAGGGTCGGAATGTAGATCGATCAGTAAATCGAGAGCTTTGCCCCTCTGCTCAGCTCTCTCTTCACCACGATGGTCCGATAAAGTGACCGCATCACTGCAGACGCTGCACCGAGCCGCCTGTCGATCTCACACTCCATCCGTCCCTCACTCATGAACAAGAACCCGAGATACTTAAACTCCTCCACTTGAGACAAAGACACTCCACTGACCTGAAGAGGGCAAGGCACCTTTTTCCGGTCGAGAACCATGACCTCGGATTTGGAGGTGCTGATTTTCATCCCAGATGCTTCACACTCTGCTGCAAACCACCACAGTGTACGCTGAAGTTCCTGATTTGATGAAGCCAACAGAACCACATCGTCTGCAAACAGCAGAGATGAGATTCTGTGGTTTCCAAACCAGACCCCCTCTACACCCTGGCTGCACCAAGAAATTCTGTCCATAAAAATAATGAACAGAACCAGTGACAAACAGCAGCCCTGGTGGAGGTCAACGTGCACTGGAAACAAGTTTGTCTTACTACTGGCAATGCGAACCAAGCTCCTGCTGTGGTTGTACAGGGACCAGATAGCCCTTATCAAAGGACCCTGGACCCCGTACTCCCGGAGCACCCCCCACAGGGTGCCCCGAGAGACACAGTCGAACTCCTTCTCCAGATCCACAAAGCACATGTGGACTGTTTGGGTGAACTCCCATGAACCCTCGAGCACCCGATGGAGAGTGTAGAGCTGGTCCAGTGTAGAGCTGGTCCAGTGTGCTGCGACGAGGACAAAAACCACACTGCTCCTCCTGAATTTAAGGTTGGACTATCGGCCAAATTCTCCTCTCCAGTACTCTGGAATAGACCTTACCAGGGAGGCTGAGGAGTGTGATCCCCCTATAATTGGAACACACCCCCCGGTCCCCCTTCTTAAACAGAGGAACCACCACTCCGGTCTGCCAATCCAGAGGCACTGTCCCCGACTGCCACAACCAAGACAGTCCCACAACATCCAGAGACTTAAGGTACTCAGGATGGATTTCATTCACCCCAGGAGCCTTGCCACCAAGGAGTTTCTGACCACCTCGGTGACTTCGGCCTGGGTGATGGATGAGTCTGCCTCTGATTTCCCAGTCTCTGCTTCCTCTTCGGAAGACGTGACGATGGGATTGAGGAGATCCTTCAAGTATTTTTTCCACCGCCCCACAACATCCCCAGTCAGGGTCACCAGCTCCCCACCCAGACCGTAGACAGTGCCAGTGGAGAGCTGCTTCTGCCTCCTGAGGCGTCGGACGGTTTGCCAGAATTTACTCGAGGCTGACCGATAGTCCTCTTCCATGGCCTCCCCAATCTCCTCCCAAACCTGAGTTTTTGACTCTGCGACCACACGGGCTGCAGCACACTTGGTCTGCCGGTACCTGTCAGCTGCCTCCAGGATCCCACTTACCAACAAAGACAAGTAGGACTCCTTCTTTAGCTTGACGACATCCCTTACTTCTGGCGTCCACCACTGGGTTCGGGGATTGCCGCCGCGACAGGTACCAGAGACCTTGCGACAACAGCTGCGAGCACCCGCATCGACAATGGAGGTGGAGAACATGGTCCACTCGGACTCCATGTCTCCAACCTACCCCCGGATCTGGCAGAAGCTCTCCCGGAGGTGGGATTTGAAGACCTCGCTGACACAATGTTCCGCCAGTCGTTCCCAGCAGACCCTCATGATACGTTTGTGCCTGCCAGGTCTGACTGGCTTCCTCCCCTCCCAGTGGATCCAACTCACCACCAGGTGGTGATCGGTCGACAGCTCAGCCCCTCTCTTCACCCGAGTGCCCGAGACACGTGGGCGAAGGTCAGATGATACAACTACAAAGTTGATCATCGACCTCCGGGTCAGGGTGTCCTGGTGCCACGTGCACTTATGGACACGCTTGTGCTCGAACATGGTGTTCATGATAGACAAACTGTGACTAGCACAAAAGTCCAACAACTGACCACCACTTGGGTTCAGATCGGGGAGGCCGTGCTTCCTGATCACCCCACTCCAGGTCTCACTGTCACCGCCCACGTGTGTGTTGAAATCCCCCAGGAGAACAATGGAGTCCCCAGTCGGTGCACTATCTGGTACCCATCACCAGGGACTCCAAGAAAGTCGTGTACTCTGCACTGCCGCTCGGCCCATAGGCCGAGATAATAGTGAGAGACCTGTCCCCTACCCCAAGGCGTAGGGACGTGACTCTTTTGTTCACCGGGGTGAACTCCAACACATGGTGACTGAGTTGCAGAGCAATAAACAATGCTACCCCAGCTCTTCGCCTCTCCCCGTGGGCAACGCCAGAAAAGTGGAGCGTCCAGCCCCTCTCCAGGAGTTGGGTACCAGAGCCCAAGCTGTGCGTGGAGGTGAGCCCAACTATCTCTAGTCGGTATCTCTCGACCTCCCGCACAACCTCAGGCTCCTTCCCCCCCAGCGAGGTGACATTCCAAGTCCCAACAGCCAGGGGCTGTGAGGGCGGACCGGGCCGCCTGACCACCCACCCTCGACTGCCACCCAATCCTCTTTGCACCCTGCCCCCTCTGCAGGTGGTGAACTCACAGGAGGGCGGGCCCACGTCGCTCTTTTGGGCTGTACAGGTACAAGTATTTAGTTAGTACTACACATACTTTTTGTATTATTAGTTGATGGTTTAGTACTGTAAATTGTATAATTCTAAAATGTAATTTTGTTAAAATTTTATAATTTTTAAGTGGTGACATTGACAATTCATGACATACTACTGAGTCATATGATGCTGACATTTTATCAGGTTGAAAGGAGTTCATGGTTATCGTGCAGTAGTGTCATGGCGGCATTGACTTATGGTACAGTTTAAGTCAAATGGCCAAAAGCTACATGTGATGGTAGGCTGGATTAAATAACTGCAACGCCTTTGAGGGATCGTCATGTATGTGCACTGTTGAATCAAAAGTGGAGGTTTTTGGGATTGTTTGGGAGATCGTAGCTTTGTTGAGGCCTGATTTGCTATGAATGACAAAACGAAAACATACTTAAGGTTTGAGAGTGATTCAGGAAACTTTCTGACTTAAGCCCCATCATTCTCATTGCTCCTTTAAATTAAAGATATTCCATGAAGAATTAGCTGTACTTCCTCAACAGTAGTGTGACTTATTATTTTTTGTTTGCATTTGTTTATTCTCTAGACAGTGTAGGAGGTTTTGTTGTTGTTGTTCTTGAATATTGAATTGAATTACAAACATTTTACTATTTTGGCTGTCAAATAAAAATTGTCAACACAGACAATTATCTCAGGCACTTGTGCAAAATTAGACAAGATCAGGTTGAGGGCAAAAATGCTAATTGTCCTCTCTGCATGATGTGTCCCCAGCTGTGAATGCTCTAATAAATGTGCTGTGTTAAATATGAAATTAGTCTCAGAAAATACGAGAAAATCTCGTACCGTGTCAAGGATGTAAATACCTCTTGCTTGTCATGATCTGGTGGACTACAATATGAGCAATGTTTGCTTGTTACCTTACTATTCTGACGTTCAATTTCAATTTATTTTCATTTATATAGTTCCAAATCACAACAGAATTGCCTCAAAGCGCTTCACACAGGTAAGGTCTAGTCTTTCCAAGGAAAAACGCCCTCTGAGGAAGAAACCTCAAGCAGACCAGACTCAAAGGCCACTTGGCCTCTACTGGTGGTTGGCTCTCACTACGGTATTGTATCACTTCCTGTTCCGGAACACAGTGGTGTTTTGCTGTATCTGTTAGCTGTTTAATCTGCGCAGTTATATTGATCTAGTTAACTAGATAACGATTTGTTTCACAGTGTAATCTTCACGTGCTTTAACTAAAGCACTCCCTCTGCTGAATCATCTCTAAATTATTTACACGTTATTCACTTTGCGTGTTTTTAGGAATCCACTAGCTTAGCGCAGCTACTAGCTCTTAGCCGGTTTAGCATGGCGGCTTCTCCTGTCTCTACCGCACTTTTCTGCTCTGGGTGTGAAATGTTTAGTTATTCCTCGGCCTCCTTTAGCAGTAATGGTACTTGTAATAAGTGTAGCTTATTCATAGCTTTGGAGGCCAGGCTGGGCGAATTGGAGACTCGGCTCCGCACCGTGGAAAATTCTACAGCTAGCCAGGCCCCTGTAGTCGGTGCGGACCAAGGTAGCTTAGCCGCCGTTAGTTCCCTTCCAGCAGATCCCGAGCAGCCGGGAAAGCAGGCCGACTGGGTGACTGTGAGGAGGAAGCGTAGCCCTAAACAGAAGCCCTGTGTACACCGCCAACTCGTTCACATTTCTAACCGTTTTTCCCCACTCGGCAACACACCCACCGAGGATCAAACTCTGGTTATTGGCGACACTGTTTTGAGAAATGTGAAGTTAGCAACACCAGCAACCATAGTCAGTTGTCTTCCGGGGGCCAGAGCAGGCGACATTGAAGGAAATTTGAAACTGCTGGCTAAGGCTAAGCGTAAATTTGGTAAGATTGTAATTCATGTCGGCAGTAATGACACCCGGTTACGCCAATCGGAGGTCACTAAAATTAACATTGAATCGGTGTGTAACTTTGCAAAAACAATGTCGGACTCTGTAGTTTTCTCTGGGCCCCTCCCCAATCGGACCGGGAGTGACATGTTTAGCCGCATGTTCTCCTTGAATTGCTGACTGTCTGAGTGGTGTCCAAAAATGAGGTGGGCTTCATAGATAATTGGCAAAGCTTCTGGGGAAAACCTGGTCTTTTTAGGAGAGATGGCATCCATCCCACTTTGGATGGAGCAGCTCTCATTTCTAGAAATCTGGCCAGTTTTCTTAAATCCTCCAAACCGTGACTATCCAGGGTTGGGGCCAGGAAGCAGAGTTGTAGTCTTACACACCTCTCTGCAGCTTCTCTCCCCCTGCCATCCCCTCATTACCCCATCACCGTAGAGACGGTGCCTGCTCCCAGACCACCAATAACCAGTAAAAATCTATTTAAGCATAAAAATTCAAAAAGAAAAAATAATATAGCACCTTCAACTGCACCACAGACTAAAACAGTTAAATGTGGTCTATTAAACATTAGGTCTCTCTCTTCTAAGTCCCTGTTAGTAAATGATATAATAATTGATCAACATATTGATTTATTCTGCCTTACAGAAACCTGGTTACAGCAGGATGAATATGTTAGTTTAAATGAGTCAACACCCCCGAGTCACACTAACTGCCAGAACGCTCATAGCACGGGCCGAGGTGGAGGATTAGCAGCAATCTCTGACTTAGTGCTTAGCTCAGATAAGATAATTATAGTGGGCGATTTTAACATCCCCACAGATGCTGAGAATGACAGCCTCAACACTGCATTTAATCTATTATTAGACTCAACTGGCTTTGCTCAAAATGTAAATGAGTCCACCCACCACTTTAATCATATCTTAGATCTTGTTCTGACTTATGGTATGGAAATTGAAGACAACAGTATTCCCTGAAAACTCCCTTCTGTCTGATCATTTCTTAATAACATTTACATTTACTCTGATGGACTACCCAGCAATGGGGAATAAGTTTCATTACACTAGAAGTCTTTCAGAAAGCGCTGTAACTAGGTTTAAGGATATGATTCCTTCTTTATGTTCTCTAATGCCATATACCAACACAGTGCAGAGTAGCTACCTAAACTCTGTAAGTGAGATAGAGTATCTCGTCAATAGTTTTACATCCTCATTGAAGACAACTTTGGATGCTGTAGCTCCTCTGAAAAAGAGAGCTTTAAATCAGAAGTGCCTGACTCCGTGGTATAACTCACAAACTCACAGCTTAAAGCAGATAACCCGTAAGTTGGAGAGGAAATGTCATCTCACTAATTTAGAAGATCTTCACTTAGCCTGGAAAAAGAGTCTGTTGCTCTATAAAAAAAGCCCTCCGTAAAGCTAGGACATCTTACTACTCATCACTAATTGAAGAAAATAAGAACAACCCCAGGTTTCTTTTCAGCACTGTAGCCAGGCTGACAAAGAGTCAGAGCTCTATTGAGCCGAGTATTCCTTTAACTTTAACTAGTAATGACTTCATGACTTTCTTTGCTAATAATATTTTAACTATTAGAGAAAAAAATGACTCATAACCATCCCAAAGACGTATCGTTATCTTTGGCTGCTTTCAGTGATGCCGGTATTTGGTTAGACTCTTTCTCTCCGATTGTTCTGTCTGAGTTATTTTCATTAGTTACTTCCTCCAAACCATCAACATGTCTATTAGACCCCATTCCTACCAGGCTGCTCAAGGAAGCCCTACCATTAATTAATGCTTCGATCTTAAATATGATCAATCTATCTTTATTAGTTGGCTATGTACCACAGGCTTTTAAGGTGGCAGTAATTAAACCATTACTTAAAAAGCCATCACTTGACCCAGCTATCTTAGCTAATTATAGGCCAATCTCCAACCTTCCTTTTCTCTCAAAAATTCTTGAAAGGGTAGTTGTAAAACAGCTAACTGATCATCTGCAGGGGAATGGTCTATTTGAAGAGTTTCAGTCAGGTTTTAGAATTCATCATAGTACAGAAACAGCATTAGTGAAGGTTACAAATGATCTTCTTATGGCCTCGGACAGTGGACTCATCTCTGTGCTTATTCTGTTAGACCTCAGTGCTGCTTTTGATACTGTTGACCATAAAATTTTATTACAGAGATTAGAACATGCCATAGGTATTAAAGGCACTGCGCTGCATTGGTTTGAATCATATTTATCTAATAGATTACAATTTGTTCATGTAAATGGGGAATCTTCTTCACAGACTAAGGTTAATTATGGAGTTCCACAAGGTTCTGTGCTAGGACCAATTTTATTCACTTTATACATTTTTCCCTTAGGCAGTATTATTAGACGGCATTGCTTAAATTTTCATTGTTACGCAGATGATACCCAGCTTTATCTATCCATGAAGCCAGAGGACACACACCAATTAGCTAACTTGCAGGATTGTCTTACAGACATAAAGACATGTATGACCTCTAATTTCCTGCTTTTAAACTCAGATAAAACTGAAGTTATTGTACTTGGCCCCACAAATCTTAGAAACATGGTGTCTAACCAGATCCTTACTCTGGATGGCATTACCCTGACCTCTAGTAATACTGTGAGAAATCTTGGAAATCAAATCAAATCAAATCAACTTTATTCATATAGCACCAAATCACAACAAACCATTGCCCCAAGGCGCTTTATATTGTAAGGCTGAGGGAGAGAACCAGGAAAAAGACATGCTGTGGATGGGAGCAGAGATCAATCACTAATGATTAAATGCAGAGTGGTGCATACAGAGCAAAAAGAGAAAGAAACACTCAGTGCATCATGGGAACCCCCCAGCAGTCTAAGTCTGTAGCAGCATAACTAAGGGATGGTTCAGGGTCACCTGATCCAGCCCTAACTATAAGCTTTAGCAAAAAGGAACGTTTTAAGCCTAATCTTAAAAGTAGAGAGGGTGTCTGTCTCCCTGATCTGAATTGGGAGCTGGTTCCACAGGAGAGGAGCCTGAAAGCTGAAGTCTCTGCCTCCCATTCTACTCTTACAAACCCTAGGAACTACAAGTAAGCCTGCAGTCTGAGAGCGAAGCGCTCTATTGGGGTGATATGGTACTATGAGGTCCCTAAGATAAGATGGGACCTGATTATTCAAAACCTTATAAGTAAGAAGAAGAATTTTAAATTCTGTTCTAGAATTAACAGGAAGCCAATGAAGAGAGGCCAATATGGGTGAGATATGCTCTCTCCTTCTAGTCCCCGTCAGTACTCTAGCTGCAGCATTTTGAATTAACTGAAGGCTTTTCAGGGAACTTTTAGGACAACCTGATAATAATGAATTACAATAGTCCATCCTAGAGGAAATAAATGCATGAATTAGTTTTTCAGCATCACTCTGAGACAAGACCTTTCTAATTTTAGAGATATTGCGCAAATGCAAAAAAGCAGTCCTACAAATTTGTTTAATATGCGCACTGAATGACATATCCTGATCAAAAACTGCTGGGGGGTTCCCATGATGCACTGAGTGTTTCTTTCTCTTTTTGCTCTGTATGCACCACTCTGCATTTAATCATTAGTGATTGATCTCTGCTCCCCTCCACAGCATGTCTTTTTCCTGGTTCTCTCCCTCAGCCCCAACCAGTCCCAGCAGAAGACTGCCCCTCCCTGAGCCTGGTTCTGCTGGAGGTTTCTTCCTATTAAATGGGAGTTTTTCCTTCCCACTGTCGCCAAGTGCTTGCTCACAGGGGGTCGTTTTGACCGTTGGGGTTTTTACATAATTATTGTATGGCCTTGCCTTACAATATAAAGCACCTTGCGGCAACTGTTTGTTGTGATTTGGCGCTATATAAATAAAATTGATTTGATTTGATTTTGATTTGATTTGAAACGGGTGACCCTCTGCTTGGGCCATGCTACACACATAAATTACAGAACAATTCACAGAACAATTCCCAGACGAATATACAAGAAATGCTATTGGCGCACAGGACAGGAGGATCGCCAACACGAACACAACTTCCATCTCTGGATGGAGCTGCACCTTAAACAGAGAGAAAAAATAGAATCAGGTATCAGAAAGACAAAAAATACTGTATAATTTGCCAGCATTAAACAGTACATCTTTTGGCTGATTCTCCCAAACTTGGTCTGTGGATGATTGTCGATTCCCAAATCACAAATCATCCACATAAAGATTTATTTTCAGTACAGATGAAGGTTGGTGGGATCAAAAATTCAAAATCTTTGTTTTTGTTGTCAGTTCAGTCTGGCCAAACTTTGCACACATATGTACTGTAGGTGAGCCCCAGAATTGTCAGGTGCATTCACTTTTGCTTAAGGTCACTCCTGGAGTGAAGGTCATTGGTGTTAAAGGTGTTTACCAATTTGCACCAAACATGGCACACATATGTTGCAGAACTGCCCAGGGAGTTGCAGAATTTCCCCAATCATTGGGATGAAGGTCACTGGGGTCAAAGGTCAAGACTTTTATAAGAAAGTGCACAAGAAAATTAAGAAGTACCAGGGGCTGATGGAGCAACTGGAGTAGATGTGGAAGATAAACCCCAAAGTGGTCCCAGTGGTTATAGGAGCAATAGTTGCTGTAACCCTTTATTACACTTTATTTCTTGTGCTGTACTGTTTATTGTCTGTCAGTCTTGTAATGTCCTATGTGTAGCAAGCCTCTGTCCGAGCCAAATTTCTTCCAAGGGAGACAAATAATGTAAAGTATAATCAACAAACAAAAGGTACACACACCCACGCACACATGCACATCTCAGCTTCTGTTAGAGCCCATCTCCAACTACAAGCAGTGTGTTTGTCGTTATGTCCTACCTCAGTGTCTACCCAAGGTTGTTGAAATGGAGCAATATCTCCACCTGGCGAGGATTCACCATTAATGCAGGAACACTAAAATTTCACCAAGAATGTAAGTTATGAATACTGTATGCAAAGTGGTGTCATCTCATCCTCACCTCATACTGTTGTTGTCTTCACTGTTGGCGGGCCTCACATATCTGCTTCTTCATTTATTTGAGTGACGTGTTCCCTATGAAAGTATTGACTAATTGGACAGCTTATATGGCAGAAGCAGAGGTCTTCATTGCTCTGAGCTTTCTTCTTGCAGTAGTCAGCCCTTCTGTCATTGTGTTTTCAGGTTCTATCCATAACTCACTCTACTCTGTGCTACTCAAAGCATGATTGTCTCAATTATTGTTGCACACTACCGAGTCCAATGATGTAAATCTCCCTGCAAAACAACTGTGTCTCATTTAATTTCAACTGTGATAGAAAAGTGACGTTTGGAACAGTGATGACTTTTCTCAGTTAAATATCAAGAACAACAGCCTTTATTTGCCACTGTGCTTACCTGTGACACCCCCCCCCCCCCCCATTTTAACCCATCTAAATAATTTTTTGGTTAAATGCAATCAAAATATGAGCTGCAGTTGGCAGCCAGCATCTGGCACCCAGTGACCAACTCTGTGTCTAGGGCACAAAAAAGAACAGAACCTAATATGCATATGCTTTGGTGGTGGGAGGAATCACACAAACATGATAACAACTTGTAAAATCTACACAGAATGAGGGCACTGGCAGAATTAATCCCTAGATTAGATTAGATTAGATAGAACTTTATTAATCCCTTGGGAAGACTCCCTCGGGAGAATTGAGGTTCCAACAGCATTGTGTAGCAGCACACAGGGTAAGAAGCACACAGAGTACCAAAACTAAAAGTAAAAAACAGGCTAGTCACTTCTCCACCATCAGATCAATATCCAAAGTTAAAGATGTGTCATTGGCCAGCCCTGTCCCAGTCATCACATTTTGATACAAACGACTAATTTTGACAAAATGTCAGTCTGTGATGAGACGGGTGCCCCTGTTGTCTCACTGTGTGATGCATATGGAAATACAAACCCTAACCCTAACCATAACCAAAACATGGATGACAGAGAGAGCCACGGATGGAGTGTAAATTTTTAAGGAGTAGGAAGTGTGAATGTAGGTAAACTGCATTTATAACACACTTTCATGGCCAAAGCACTTTACAGTGATGCCTCACATTCACCCCTTCACACACCAATGTCAGGGTGCTGCCGTGCAAGGTGTTCACAACCCACAGAGAAACCTTTGGATTAAAGACCTGGTCAAAGGGCCCTGAATAATTTTTCCAGCCTGACAGGGATTTGAACCAAGGATCCTCTGGTCATAAACCCACCACTTTAACTACTTGACCTCCCCCGTGTGTAGCCTTGACATATTAAAAATAAAATTCTGACTCATTTGTAATGTTGTTTGGCATGAAGATGGGCTGTAATTTGGCTTAATATTTGTATGTTGTGAAAGAATCCAGAAGAAGGTTTACGTAGCCCCATACCAACCACTGGCACTGTTGAAACAGTTTTGAACACAGAAAAATGCTTTCATAGCTGCCAAGTCAAACCCAGGAGAAGTTCACAGGCATTGCAGTGGTTCAAATATGTCAGTATTTACAATGTAAGATAGGTGTTGCTGCCAAACGAAAGCATCTGTTTGTTGTGATTTGGCGCTATATAAAAAATTGATTGATTGATTGATAATCTAAAACACTATCTTTAACACTGGAAGTGAACTTGTTATTTTACATCATGAAGTTGCTGCAATGAGTTTGACAAGGTGTGAAAGCATCACTAAAGATGACAGTGAGGAGTATTACCGCTACACCCCTGCAGCCTGGGCTGGGTGAATACACAGTGTTACCAGGGTTGAAGTCTATGACAAAGAGGGTTCTATAAAAATGATTAAATATTGAGGTTTTTGGGTAATGACAGGTTAGGTCAGATTGCATGTACTGTTGCCATGTGTCACTGCATCCATCACACAAGAGAACGACCATCCCCACCCGTTGAAAGTATCAATCTGTCTGCTATAGCCACATGAAATGTGGCTGTCCCCTTGGCCTTCTGCAGTCGCTCAGTGTTAACATTGAGGCACTTATGTGCAGGATCATGTCATATTCACGCTTGCATTCAATGAGTACATGCAGAGCTAGACGTCCTTCATTGAAGGACTTCTGGAGTGATGTCACACTGTTCCATTCACTGAGCAGCAAGTAGCTGGTACTGAGTACTCTTAACCCGTTTATGCCCAGATTTTTTTGGAGTTGTGGAAAAAGTTGCATTAGTACATTTGAGATTTTTTTATTGTGACTAGAAAATAACAGTGATACACTTTGGCAACAGTTGTTGCCAGTGGGGCAAAACTGGTTAAAGACAATCTTTGCAAGTACCTTCCCTGGCACAGAGAGCAGTGTGAAGCCCCTATAGTTTTTGCAATCCATGAAATCACCCTTTCCAGACTCTGACAACAACTCCTTCCTTTTCAGTCTATAGGGTAGATGCCTGTCTCCCAGATTGAAACAAAAAATGTTTGCAATGCCAGGAGAACAACATCTCCACCTGTATAGATAAGGTTAGTGCCAAGATCCCTATCATTCAGTCGGAAAGGGTCCAGCCCAGCAACGAGCCAAGTTGAGGGGTTCCTGCTGATTTTAGTCCCTGCCTGCAGCAATCGACTTTTGGTTATTCTGAATTCCTGCTGAGCTTGGACAGTACAATAAATGCAACATAGTGTTTGTGTTTCAATGCCAGAAGGTGTGTAGCATGACAATGAGAGAACACAGGTAAAGTCCAATCAGTTACTTATCATTCATGACCATACACTTTGAGGGACTTGTCTGATTTCTTTTATATTACAACTAATATCCAATACTGTAATGTTTATTAGTCTCCACCTGCTGCAATGTGAGAGTGCTGAAATTCTGCCAAATCTGTGTTTTTGCATCTGTGGCTCTTCCAAAGCAATTACTTGTAATTGACACCCAATACTGCCTTCACATGTTGGTGTTAGAAAAATCATCACACCAGTAGTTCTTATGCAAATCACTGTCATCTTCAGGCTTAGCATGATGTCATCAGATGCTGCCATTTTTCCATAATAAGGAGACAGACAATTTGTTTTAACTGCAAGATATAACAGAGTTAGCATTCTGCACAGCAACTATCTATGAAGAAAGATGGACCTGTATATATGTGGCTCACATATTTCTCTGACTGTTTGTCAGGTTGGCCTCAGCTATATAGATATGGCTTGTGCATGGCACGATGATGTGCATCCTTTATTACAAAAATTTTGAGGGTTTAATTTTCAAAAGCTTTATTTTGAAGTCATCATCATTATTGGCACAAGACGGAATGTTCTCGCACGCCAGCTTCGACAAAGATCGTTGACAAAGATGAGTCACTCTGCTTTAAACAGATGCTTGTCTCTAATGCATTCACGGTGGACAGAGGGAAGAAATAAATTCAAGAAATAAATAATACACAAACACTCTGACATATATGCAAGCTACAGACACACATACGCTTCCTGCTTCATTATCACAAGGCAAAACGTTCTCACGCACCAGCTTTGACAAAGATCGTCGACAAAGCTCCCACTTTTCTATTGGAATACATATTTCCTACGGGCACTGCACTAGTTATATTAAGCAAGGAATCTTTATCTCTGATGAGTGCTGAAAAGTCAACTTTTTGTGAAGTTTTAGTCCTTCCCTCACTGCCTGTCCTTTCTTCATGCAGTTGTAGCAAGCAATGCATGCTGACTATTTTTATTTATTGATTGATTGTTTTCAACTTTTGATGGTATGTACATCACATTGTTACCACACTCACAGCCACCAGTGGCATAATTTTTTGCCTTCTGCTCTTTGAAAATAACAGACCATCTGGTTTACCATCTTCCACTTATAGCCAACATGTGAATGCAGCGTAATCATCACAGACATAAGATATATTTGGGATTTAAGGACATTTCATATCTCTTTTGCTGTAGTCCAGACTGTGCTCAGCTTGACCTACTTTTTTGTGGGTCAGATCTGATTCAAATTGTGCTGCATTTCCAATTCAGCAGGAGTTTGTTATTCACACTGATGCTGACCTGTGTATGAGTGGAGAGGAACCGTTTAACTCCCTATGTGTTCAGAGACATGCCAGCTCGAAATGGAAGTAGGACATGAGGAGGACACTCAGTGAACTCATCTGAGAGCATGATGTCAAAATAAATAAATAAAGCTAATATATGAATAATAAATAAAACTAAATGAGCAGAAAAGCTCCATTTGTGATTAAAAATATTTGGGATACGCAAATGACAGCAAGCGCAAGAGAACATTAAAATGAAAAGAACCAACAAGCAAGCTGTGTCAAAATGTTTAGAAATTTGCATGAGATATAGATAGATAGATATGAACTTTATTGTCAGATCATGGGATCTGAAATTTGTTTCGTTGCACCAACATATCCATATGTTGGTGCATTTTTCTGCTCTTCTGGAGAATCATACTACGATACGTTTTTTGCACCTCATCCATATAGAGGTGTATTTTTTTATTTCATGCTAATGCAAGGAATTACAATGATGCAAATCAGTAAGAAGTCCTAATCTATAAATGTATGTCCCCATCTGCAAACATGCCTTTCCCTCTAGTTAGCATCACCTAATTAAATTCCGTTCCTGCACCATGCACGATTAACATACAGTTTACACACATTTACTGCTAATAATCAAGATCAGCATTACGTCCGCAGCACCTCATTAACATACCGTTTGTCAGCGAGGTTTTGGTTCATTTGAAATGATGCAGTCGCTGTCTGCATTTATATTGCTGATTAAATATTACGTGTCTGTTGATAATTATTTTACATTATTACTTATTTCTTGCACCAACAGCCAACAAGGGATTTGTTTTCAGTCCTATGTGTTCTTGTCTGGCTGTCCATGTGCAAATAAAGTAACTTGAAAAGTCAAGTCCATGAGCTAATGTCCAAATTTTGCCTACAATGACTTTTGAGGAATTGGTTAAAAATACATTTCTGGCTAGTATTAAACACAAAATTTAGTCAAATTGCTTTTCTATTGGTGACATGACCTTTGACCTTGAAAGGTCAAACTCTAGGTGATAACTGTTTAACTGAAACTGTATACAATCAGAGTATGAACTGATTGGATTTGGAGGATCAACACCTCCAAATACGAGACCATGGTCCTCTGTTAAAAAAGGGTGTGTTGTTTGATTTGGGTCACAAGGTAATTTCTGCCTCAAGTGGAGAAGTTCAAGTATCTTGGGGGGTTGTTCATGAATAGGGCTAAAATGGAGCATGAGATTGAGGCTGCCTCTGAGTTCCTGTGGACGCTGTACCGGGCCATTGCACTGAACAAAGAACTAAGCTAGAAGGACAGACTTTGGGCACACCTTTCCTCACCTATGGTCATAAACTGTGGGTAATAACAGAACAAGGTCACATATACAAGCATTGAAAATGAGAGTCCTCTGTTGGGTATCTGGGCTTACATCTGGGCAGGGTGAGAAGCTGGAATATCCATGATGGTCTTGGAGTAGAGCCAGTGCTTCTTCACATCAAAAGGAGCCAGTTGGGGTGGTTTGGGCATAAGGTGAGGATTGTCCCTGGTCATCTCTCTGGTGAGGTCTTCCAGGCACTTCCAACTGGGCCATGGCACACTAGAGGGATTATCTTTCCCAGGTGGCTTGGGAACAGATCAGAATGCACACACAGACAGAAACTGACACAAACGTAACTGCACACGACGCACGTCTCCCTCCCTCCATCCCTACACCCCCCCCCCCCCCGTGTCTCTCCACTCCCCTCACCCTGGCTTCCTCCCTGGCACCCTGGAGGCAGTGCGGTTTTACTGCTGCAGCCTCAACTCCTCAAGCTGGGTGGCACAGGCCCTCCTGCTGCAGCCTTCACCCACTTTGCCTCAATTTGGATGACGGACTGCTTCAAGTTTAGTGCACATAAAGAATGTCAAATGTAGATGTGTTGTCTTTAATTCTGATGTGTGCCATTATTATGTTCACTAGTACTAGTAATAATAGTGGATTAATTGCTGTATTTTGTCTGAGGTAATTGGAATGTTAACATAATTTTGCTATTATTGCACTCGTGTAATGACAATGACAATAAATGTCATCTAATGTCATCTCATCTCTAATACCCCAGGAAGAGTTACAGGACTTGGCTAAAGATAGGAAAATATGGAATGAGCAGCTTGGTCTTTCTGCATAAGCTGCAGAAAACAAATGAATGAATGAATATTTACAGTGAATATGGATGAGACATGGTGCAAGGCCACCCATGTGGGGATGGGGGATACAGAATCACACTGTCTATGCATATGTGCATCTGTTCCTCATATTTCTTTCAAACTATAACTTACGGATGCCTCGTCCAATTCATTTCAAAACTGATATGCTAACACTTGCCACATTGAATGTAAAATTTCAATTCATAATCATTTATTGGGCTTCCCCACTGTTAGAGTTAGATATGAATGTTTGGACCACATAGCATTGCATAGCATAGCTTTGGCTGTGCTTGTGTGTGTTCGTCCTTGTCTGGATTATGAGTGTGTTTTATACATGACTACTTCAGTTTCTTCCAATGGGGCGGAGTGGGGGGGTGCTCAACTGTGATGATGTTGCATGGATATACATAACAAGCTCTGCTGGCTGACAGCCAGTAATTGAGTGAAAATCCACCACCACATGAGTATAAAAGAAACTGAGGGCAAAGAAAATGAACTGTGCACTTCCAACAGTTGTGTGCATCAGGGTGGCACACAGACCTCAAGAGAGGAGAGTTTCTATGATTATGCCATCACACCTACAGAAAGTTATCTTCCATCCTGTTTTTACTGTTGCAATCAAATGATGTCCAAGGTCCATTCAGTGACTTCAAACATCCTCTGGGGTATAAGTCGCACCTGTTAAAAATGGCTGTTGAAGTTGTATAGAGTTTTAGTCACACTTTTTTCTGTATTATCAGCTCTTTATTTTTGAATTTTTTGTGCATTGTTGTAGTTTTCTTGTTGTTATTAGCAGTTTAGTTTTGTCTGTTGTTACCTGGGAAAGTCTGATATACGTAAATAGTCATTATAATAATTATTATTTTTAATAACAAATGTGTAATTTTTCAGTATATAAATCACAATAGAGTATAATTTACAGGTCCTCTCAACGTAGTAAAAAAAAAAACCACAGATTATTTACGGAAAATATAGTAACAATAATCCCTTTCTTAGTTTGTCTGTTCATTTTTGGATTCTGAAAATGGAGGGATTATATATCCAAGTGACTGAGATTTGTAAATCACTAATCACTAATCACTAACCCCTTAAATTCAAGCTAAAAGTCTACACAACAAACACGTATTGTTTAATTTCAGTTCCTTTGTGTGCAGAGTCATTTTTGTCACATGATAGTGAAACTTTAAATTAAAATCATCAGCAATTCCATACTGCAGATACCCAAAAAAGAAAAAGGTCCATCCAGATGCAATGATGTGCACACCTTCTGTTCCAGGCTGCACATTAGCCTCGTTGTTGGAAATGATAACACCAACCTGCTGCAACTCATCGATTATACATGAGTGACTTAATGTCATCTAAATGGAACATTGTCTTTCTTGGCTTTTTAATCTGTTGAGCACATGCACAGGCAGACCAACTAGACAGTTTCTGCATATTAATTTCACTTTTTTCAAGTGCAAGGTGAATAATTGCTTCAGTGTGCTGTTAATACGCCCCAGCAGTGTTTCTGTATCACCTCACCAGTGTACTAATGTTCCTTATGTTTTCCATAAGTGCTACATTTTTTACATTAGCAGAAATGTTTTGGCCAAAACTGCATATCTGTCCTACAAACGTCTTCATTTTGAAGCTGGTGCTGCTTTCAGCACACTTTTCTCACTGATGAAATAATCAGGGAACGCTGTCAGTCACTGTTGGCCTTTCAGAAAAGCAGCTCTACAGCACCAGAAGGATGAGGCCATTCATGCACAAGCTTGACGCTGATGTGATTTGATGGCTCTCTGAAAATGTTGCTACTCGTGCTTGAGCATGCTGTTTGGGAAGGTTTAGTTTCACCCGTGTTTGTTATCAAAACGTCAAGAGCACGTTTTACTCGAAAAGCCAGCGAATCACTGTGCAGAAGTGCCGAGTGCATCACACTATGCAACCTGCCTTTGAAGGCTCAGATTTAGTCAAGTTGATTATACAGTGCTGTGAAAATGGTTGAGCTTTTACACATTTTAGTCCATTTCACCCTGGGGGAGCCTGTCAATGTGCATGCCATGCTCACGCTCGCTGCAGCCCATTGCAACAATGATATATGTTTTTATGTATGTCCACATGAGGACAGTGAGCAGACACAGGTGCGTCACAGTGGGCAGTTGTTAGTTCATGTCCATCCAAACATGTTATGTGCTCCCCAGCCGTGACGTCCAGAACCACAGATCTCCACAGCCACTCCTGTGGGCTGACACACCCCCTGTCAGGTCAGCACACACACCAATGTGTCACTGTGTCTGTTTGCAAAGCCACACTCATGGGGCACTTAGACAAATTTCACATCCAGCTTGAAAGTGATCATCTGCTGACTGTTGTTGTGCTAATAGTGCAAATGGCCACATCCATGTGTGTCAGCTGGAATTTGGCCAACACCTGCCGCAAGAGGGATCGACTGGACTGTCACAGCGCACACTCTATCTTTCAGCCGCTGGTGTGCACAAATAATTGCAGCAACAGGTGTACAAGGCGTTAGAGGCAGTGTCGATTTTACACGTATTGCATACAATTCCTGCTTCATGCGCAATTTGACCACATTCGGAGTATATGTGAAAGGGCCTTAGTTTTGCTGTTACAACATAAAGAAAAAAAAATCAGCATCCTTGTTATTAACGTCTAAAGTGATACCTTTTAAGCTCCCAGTGAAAGCAAATCTCTGTAAAATTACATAAATAATTTAAATCAAGCTATCAATACCAAGACAATGGTGTGCACAAATATGTGCCCTCGTTACTGACTATCCATCCATAAATACATTTTCTGAACCTACTGATTACAGGTGAGGGTAAGGGGGTCACAGATCCCAAAAGCCACTGCTCAGATTGGATGGGTGTGATTATTTTTTTAAGCCATGGATATAATTTTTTTTTTCAGATCAGCAAAAAAACAAAACAAAACAAAACAAAACAAAACAAAAAACTTTGGTTTCATTTTCAAAAATAACTTAATGAGTCATATGAAAAAGAACTTTTGTCTGTGATCCTGAATGAAAACAAGGACTTCAATGTTTTACATAAAATTTTAAAAGAAAACACATAGTTGTTGGATTAAATTGCACCATGAACAGTATCAGTGAACAAGAAATAGACTGTCAAAATCATGAAATGAACAAAAGAAAAAAAGAGCAAAACTGATTTGAGCAAAACCATTTTCACTTATTTTTTCACAAGTTGAGGAAGTCTATATTGAATGATGAGAAGATAACAATAATAAATTAAGAATAAAAAAATAACCCTTTCTGGATATATACATTCATCCTATGAACCAATCCTGGTGAGCAGATGCTCAGAATCATTTAAGAATTTATTTATTTTGTCAGAGCTGTGGACTTTCAGCCTTCTCAGCTGTGAATACTTTGAATGCAACACTCGATTTATTGGGCTCACAGCTACACAGGGGAGAGACAATGGACACTTTGTCCTCAACCCCTTTAACATGAACAGACAGGCTGTGTGAGTGTGCAGAGACAGCAGGAGCTCCAGTCTCTGTGTGAGGCTGCTTTTTTGTTTGTTTGATTTTAAACAGGCTGTGTAGGCACCGAGCTGCATTTCTTCCACTCAGACTGTGGTTTTATTTACTCACTCACTTACTCACTCATCTTCAACCGCTTACTCCAATGGAGGGTCATGATGGGCTAGAGCCTATCCCAGCAGTCATAGGGTGGAGATGGGGTAGACCCTGGACAGGATATGGGGGGGCAACAGTGACTTTAGCAAAACTGAATTAAAATTAACACAGCTATCACATTAAAGGCAAGTCACCGTGACACAAAATCACACTTATGTAAATTCTGCAATTAATCCACAACTCGCACACATTGTGATTCATTGGGGTGATCCACTACACCATTCATTGAGGATTAAAATGGGCTGGTTACACTCTGGACAGACCGCCAGTCTGTCGCAGGGCTGACACATAAATATTCACACTCTCACGCAAATATATGGTAAATGTCGAGTGACCAGTTCACCCATCCTCCATGTCTTTGGAAGTGGGAGGAATCTGAAGGATCCTCAGGGAACCCATGCAAACACAAGGAGAACATACAAACTCCATCAATCAATTCAATCAATTTTATTTATATAGCGCCAAATCACAACAAACAGTTGCCCCAAGGCGCTTTATATTGTAAGGCAAGGCCATACAATAATTACGTAAAACCCCAACGGTCAAAACGACCCCCTGTGAGCAAGCACTTGGCTACAGTGGGAAGGAAAAACTCCCTTTTAACAGGAAGAAACCTCCAGCAGAACCAGGCTCAGGGAGGGGCAGTCTTCTGCTGGGACTGGTTGGGGCTGCGGGAGAGAACCAGGAAAAAGACATGCTGTGGAGGGGAGCAGAGATCAATCACTAATGATTAAATGCAGAGTGGTGCATACAGAGCAAAAAGAGAAAGAAACACTCAGTGCATCATGGGAACCCCCCAGCAGTCTAAGTCCACACAGAAAGGACCAGGTTGGAAGCAAAACTGGGTCCTTTTCACTGTGAGGCATGAGTAACAACAACTAAGCCGCCACTGTTCCACCCCTCCCATAGTACAGTACAACTAAATCATTTCCTTTACAGCCAATTTTTTATCAAGTCAGGTGATGGATTCATAAACATTTACAAGTCACTAAAAATGCCGACTTCATTTACTTCAATTATTATTAGTGAGCTGAATCTTTATGGAGTAGGCAGTTGTCAAAAACTGAATGACCATCCTCAAAGGTGACCAGTGAGGGAAGCCACCATGAGAGCTGTACAACATTGAAGGAGTTATGCACTGCAGAGATTGTAGACAAACACAAGCACAAGTAAGATGTCGGATGCAAGTTGGTGCAGGGAGATGGAGACATTCAGCTGAGGAACACAGAACGGAGAACAGGTCTACACAGAAAGACAGGCTGAAGAGCCAGGTGATGTGTCCTGAGCAGACGGCCGGGCGGAGCAGAATGGGGAGGGAGACCGAGTAAAGAGCGGCAGCCAAAGGTGTGCTAAAGCAGAGGCTGAAGGATGGCAAGCGTGGTACAGCAAACCAACAAATGGGCAGGGATCCTCAGCACAGGAAGAAACAACTACTCATGAAACACAAGCACAGGAGAATACAATTGATTAGTGAAAGTGAGCACAAACTTCAATACCAAATGGGCAACATTAATGATCTGTCCCAGAGCGGTCGTAGACCTGGAGTAGATATACTGCAGGTGGATGTGTTGATGAGTGGCAGGTGTGCAGGGAGATTGGTTAGCAGCCGGTCGGACTTCCACAGTGCGCTGCCCAAACACACACAGAGAGAGATAGAGAGCAGCACAGGAGAGCAGGTGACACATAAAAAAAGGGAAACATAGGGTATATTAATGGCCACATCTGTAACCATAACACTTTTCAAAGAAAGTGTGGGAGCAGCTGTGCACTGGAAGGTGTGAATGAGTGAAGATTGTCAGGAGATGCACTGATGGGAAGGTCCCATTAGACTAAACAACAACATTATCCAATGATCACAGTGGTAAGATCTTTGAAAAGCCCAAGCAGAGTGCAGTGATAAGCACATCCAACAGCTTTAACGGGTGCGAAATCAAAAACTCAAACTCAAGATAGGAATCCAAAAAAAAAAAAAAAAAAATGAGGATGTGCAGACTATTCTTCACTTACAAATGAAGGCAACATTTCAACCGCACAGATCTTCATCAGATGTTGCACAATCACCATTAGAAATTCAAACAAGTAATATAAAGATACAGTTACATTTATTACACAAGTGATTGAGAGTCAACCTGGGAGGTTGGGGGTGGGTGGAGGGTGGGTGGTATTCCAAGTGACTAAAGCAAAATCCAGGCTTAGTTTGATCAGCCTCACTTAATTACTTGAGACTTCAGTTCCATCATTTTGGTCAACAGGAATCATTGCTAAGTAACCATGGTAACCTATGCTTCTGAACTAGTGCGGTCCATAGAAAGCTAACTTCTCTAAGCTTAACCCAAAAGTCAGTTCCGTCGTGTTTTACCTCATGTTGTTGTTCATTCGGCTGCTCCCGGTTTTGTTTGGGGTCGCCACAGGGGATACAGCACAAGTTTTACGACGGATGCCCTTCCTGATGCAACTCCAGTTTCACCTGGAGAAACACAGACAGCCGCTGGTGTTCCAAAGAGGTCTCCCAACCAAGTACTAACCAGATCCAGCTCTGATGGGATCAGGCCGACACAGAGCAGACCAGCTGCATCGTGTTTCATCTCAGATGCATCATTATATTCACAGATTATGGAATGACTTTAGAAACATAATTCCAGACTTTTTTTTTTTCTGGCGATGTGACTTAGTAATGACACCAACACCGCCACCTACAGAGCCATTGTCCTGAGCACCCTATTCTATTGCTGCAATTCCTGGACAGCTTACCATCATCACATCCAGCTGCTGGACAAGTTTCAGCAAAGATGCCTGAAGAAAATCTTCAATATAAAATGGCAAGACAAGGTTTTAAACCTAGAGGTCCTGGGGAGATGTGGACTGCACAGCATTAAAAGCGTAATAGTTGAGGGCTAGTTGCACTGGACAGGACAAGTTGTCCGCACCAAAGACTCCAGCATACCCAAGATGCTGTTATATGGTCATCTGAAATGGCCGATGTAAACCTGGAAGACTGTTTAAATGGTTCAAAGACAACTTAAAGATGACTAAAAGCATGTGACACTGACATTACTACCTGGGAAGTAGATGCCCTTGATCGCCCACAGTGGAGACACCTGTGCCCTGCTGGTATTACAGCTTTCAAACATAAGAGAACAAGGCTGAATCTCAATTCTACAGCTTGGCCCTTCCCCTTACAACTCCCCCTCCGTTTTGCATGGGCACGAGAGACAGAGGGGTATCCCAGTTCTCTTTTTGAAGCGAGGCGGAGGAGTAGGCGGGGGGCTACAAACCACTTCAAATGGAGTGAATCTGGATGCACACTCCATTTAGAGGGCTAGGAGGAGCTTACTGCTGTCTCCAAAGAAACAAACATTGCGCCGAAGGAGTCACACAAATGTAAGCGGCTTTCATTATGAACTACACTGTTTAGAAAGATATAACTTGCCAAAAAACTTTACAGGCAATTGCTGCGACAGCAACGTGTATGCTGCTGGATGCATGTTGCGTATATTGTCATTCTGAAGAATATCATAACTTCGCTCGTGTGCTGAGGTGTTATAATGCACATACACATGAAGGCTATGATAAGACACTTTTATATCTCACAATGGAGAAAATCATGATAAATATATTGGGAAAGTGTAGTGACACGGACCCACAACAGGGGGCGTAAATGAACGGACAATGGATAAGCCAAAATATAACAATTTAATGTTGCGAATTGTGCACAATGGAATACAGACAAATGCTGTTTGAGAATGACAGTCAATTATACGAAAAGTGACGTGTGGGCAGGCTCGAGGATAGAAGACATCTGTCCAGAGAAGAGCCGGGTCCCCACACGACTTCCACCACCAACGGATCTGAAGAACACCGGAGCCGCCAAGTCCTGGGTCCCCAGGTGGCCACCATCTCCACCTGTCAGACCTGGTACTGCTGGCAGGAAGCAGAGACAGTTAATGGTGGGTGTGTGGATACACACCCAGTAAATCCTCAGACACTGATACAGTTCCTCCGGGAGGGAGCACCTCCACCTCTGAAGTAGGAACACACTAGCAGCTCCTGTTAACCGCTTATCTGGATGGAGTGAGAGGCGAAGACGTCGGTTCTCTCACTGAACGCCAACCCAGCTGAAACTGCACCACAGGACAACGGCTGCAAATAGATCAGACGTAAGTCACAGTTCAAATACGGCAGAGAATATTACCTAAGCGGTAGATGATATCTCGGCAGCGAGGTGGAGTTGCTGCCCGGCTTTTATGGCGCTGTGGTGATGATGAGTGACAGCTGGTGCTGTTGATGAGTGACAGCTGTCACTCCCGGTTGCTCCGGCGCCCTCTCGTGCCTGAAGCCCGCACTTCAGGCAGGGCGCCCTCTGGTGGTGGGACAGCAGTACCTCATCTTCAGCGGCCCACACAACAGGATAAGCACGTTAATTTGTATGTTCATAAATCTTCGGATAATTGTGATTCCTGCTGTTGGATTTCAAGGTCTGCAACGTGTATTTTGCAAACAAACAGGGAGCCCTGGGCACACCCGTCTCCTAATAAGCTTTCCAGCAGAAAATGAGGAGAAATTTCATCAATGGGAGTAAGTTGGAAAATATAGTATATACACACAAGAATATGTGTAACACATAACTTGATGTCCTAATAGACTGATATTATTTGTCAAGGAAATTTATAAAGGAAATAGGGCTGGATGGAGCAGTCAACAATTCCCAGGTCTCCAAAAAATGGGAAAATTAGAAAAAAGAAATATAAGTTTAACAGAACTAGATGTATCCCATAACATACATACATGTGCTGGCCAAATAATTAGAATATCATGAAAAAGTTGATTTATTTCAGTAATTCCATTTAAAAGTGAAACTTGTATAATGTATACATTCATTCCACACAGACTGATATATTTTAAGTGTTTATTTATTTTAATTAATTACTTATTAAATTATTATTATTATTATTATTATTATTATTATTATTATTATTATTACTATTACTACTAACACTTATTATTATTATTATTATTATTATTAGTTAATTAAGTACTGATTCATTTAATTAATTATTAATACCACAAAATTCTCTGACATGATTGCAATGCATCGAAGAAATCTGCATCTCCTTCTATTTCTTCACATTGACGCAGAAAGGTGATAAAATAAAAAGAGCAAACAAGTTGCACTTCGGTTGGCATGTTGACAAACAGTGAAGACATCACTTTAACCCTCTGGGGTCCGAGGGCATTTTTTGGACATTTCACTCGCCTGTTATAAATATTTTATTATTGCTGTTAACAGCTCTCCCTGCATCCCACAATCAAGTTTTATGTCTCTTTTTTTTCAGGACAACCGATGCGTTCAGAATATATATGTTTTTGTTGTGTTTTAGAAGTGTAATTAAGGTTTACAATAAAAAATAGGCAAGGAAAAAATAAAGTGAAAAATAATTTTCCACACACATTTATTCAAAACGCACAGCGAACTATAATAAACAACTGTTTTGACACTTTATAAAGGCAATTTGAGGTCTTGTGTGAAAGACTGTACAACAGAAAGGTTCAGACAATGAACACAAATGTACATTTTGAACAATATATACAAAATGGTCTATGTGTTTTCTTGTCCAATGATATGGTAAACAGTGCTTTACACAGAGAAAGCAACAGAGTTATCCAGTAACATTCACATGCAAACTAGTGGAGCAATCCCGATAGTTACACACTCTTTGTTTGAGCACGTGAGATTGTCATCAGAGGCTCTCCGTCTTCTTTCACTGATCACTGTGCATAATGGTGCAGGGCGCACTGAATATGTACTAATAGTATGTACTCATTGGAGCACCCAGGGGGCTATTCACACTGGCCAACTAGTAACACGTCACTCCTGAAAATGATCTTTGGCTTTTCAGGTTAGGTAAATTTGTCCTACGATTGGATTCTGGAAAACCATGAGACGGTGAACCAATTCCGATTGGACACTCACATTGTGCACCTCATCACAAAGCTTCTATGAGGAGTACAAAGATGGTTGATGGCTGGCTCAAAGGTCTGCAGAGTTAACTTTTCAGAAAAAAAAAAGTTTCTATCAAATACCATTCAAAAGTTATTTATAATTTAGTAAAGCTTGGTCTCAGCCATTGTATATAATGGCATCGGCCTCAGAGAGGTTAAGCGATGCAACATGATGATGTCAAACTCATGAGACGGGCAAAGGTTTGTTTTCCCCCCCACCCCAAGGCAGAGTGGTGTCTCAATTCATCGGCTAGAGGCATGCTTCTTCGCCTTACCCCTCATTTTAAAGGGGTAGGTGTAGGGGTAGGGCCAAGGGGAAGGGGTACAAAAGAGAATTGAGATTTGACCCAAGTGAATATCAAGAATAAAGGAGAGTAGCACAAGCAGGGTGTTCCTACGGGAGACATCTTCCAGTGCAATATCTACAGGAATTGTTGTGCCTCAAGAATTGGCCTCTTTTCTCACATGACGACTCATATCCATACCCTATTGCCTACTCATCTGATGACTCGACAAGAGTCACCAGCATACAAAATAGTAAGTCCCTTTGGCTGCTCCCTTGTTTGCACTTGGGGTCGCCACAGCAAATCCAAGGTGGATCTGCATGTTGAATTGGCACAAGTTTTACGCCGGATGCCCTTCCTGACGCAACTCCACATTACATGGAGAAATGTGGCAGGGGTGGGATTTGAACCCGGAACCTTCTGAACTGAAACCAAGCACATTAACCACTTGCCCACCAGCATACAAAATAAGTTACAATATTATGGTTTGCAGTGACAAATACTCAAAATAGGCTGACTTGTTTCTAGTCTTGTCTTCTTTTTTTGTTTTCTTCTTCTTTTTAGCTCCATCACTTATGGTGCTGAAGCTGGGTAGAGGTGTTGGCCAAGCAGTTACACATGCTTGTTCACAGTGTGGAAGGTTCCCGGTTCAAACCTACCATTGCCCATTCTCCAATATGGAGTTGCATCAGGAGGAGCAACTTACATAAAACTTGTGCCAGATCAGCGTGCCGATCCAACTTGGATCTGCTGTGATGAAAACAAGGGAGATGCTGCAGGGACTTACTTTTACTTATGGTAGTGGAGCTACAAAAATGGACTCTTCTCTTTGTGCCTCCATCTCCTTTGCTGCTTGATTACTTTACAACAAATCATCTCACACATAAGAATTTTACTGTCAAAGTGGATTTCACATGACTCCAGTGGCACTGACCATCTTGTTGTTGTTTGACATTTAGCTGCTCCCATTTGTTCTCACAGTGGAGCCAGCTCAGATCCGCATTGGGATTTGGCACAAGTTTTACACCGGTTGCACTTCCTGATGTAACTCCATTTTTTCCTCGAAAAAACCCTGGTCTTACCAATACGTCTCCCATCCAAGTACTAACCAGGACACCCTCTGCTTAGCTTCTGAGATCTGATGGGTTCAGGCTAACACAGAGCAGACTGGCTGCCTCGGTAAGTCCCTTTTGGCTTCTTCCATGTTTTACCTGGGTTTCCACAGCAGATCCATGGGGGATCTGCAAGTTGATTTGGCACAAGTTATATGTCAGATGCCCTTCCTGACCTAACTCCACATTACATGTAGAATAGAGAGGGGTGGTTTTTCCACCTAGATAGAAACCTTCCGCAATGGAAATAAGCGCACTTAATTGCTTGGCCATCCCAACAGTACTGACCAGAACCTATGGTTTTTGGGTGAATTATGGAGAAATTAAATGTGAGTGGGTGCCTAAAGACCTGTAAACTCTGTTCTACAGTCCCAGTTTGGTGGATGCTACAATCCTTCAGGACAGATCTCTTTTAAATGAATGGTAGTCTATTTTCTCATAATGTAATTTATTAACTGTCACTATGTGGAAGCAGGGGTGGTGGCCAAGTGGTTAATGCGCTTGGTTTCAGTTCAGAAGGTTCCGGGTTCAAATCCCACCCCTGCCACATTTCTCCATGTAATTTGGAGTTGCATCAGGAAGGGCATCCGGCATAAAACCTGTGCCAATTCAACATGCAGATCCACCTTGGATTTGCTGTGGCGACCCCAAGTGCAAACAAGGGAGCAGCCGAAGGGACTTACTATTAACTGTCACTATGTGACCTTTCCATTGGAATGCCTGGATCTGCAAGACAGAGTGGTTCTTATTATTCACTGTTTTATAATTGTGCAGGTTTCTGCACCATATTTTAAGCTTCTGTTGTGCCTTGAAGTCTCCCAACCTCCATGTTTAAAGTGTCTGCCTCTCTAGAGATAATTCTCATAAACAAAAACTATCTCATGCAAACATTTTCACTAAGAAATGCATTCAGTTATAGCTACAAGTAAAAAAAAAAAAAAAAAAAAAAAAAAGCATAACCACTCAACTGCAGCCGAGCAATTTAGTCACAGACGAGCAAAGTGGGATTCAGAAATGATGCCATTCATGGTGAGAGTGTGAAAGGTTTGTTCATGACAAACACAATTTTGCACTTAACACTATTGTCAGACCATGTAGGAACATTTGATTGATTTCAGCCTTTTCTTGCCAAACACAGTGTGATTTATCTGTATTTGCAGGTACATTGCTTTCAATATATTCTCAAGTTATAGAAGAAATAATTATTTTCATATCTGTAATCACAATCAACAAAATGTGTAATCACAAGTGGTAGTTAATTGGGTCAATTATTTTTGCATCTTGAGCTCATTATTTGGTGCAAATGCAATAAATCTGGCTTAGTTTAAGATTTAATTAGCTCCCTAGGCAAAACTATGTCAGATCCTGTGTCTCTGAGCTTTTTAGAGGAAAGTCCTCAAACATTGAACATGCTATACGTAACGCTCCCCTACCTAGATGAGGGAGCATTTTTTTAATTATGCTTTACCTAAATTAATTAGAACAGCCAAGAAGCAGTTGGAAGACGACATGAAGGCTGGAAGATTGGATGAGTTAAATAGTTTCTGACCCGTACTGCGGCAGTGAGGTAATGCGGTCTATACTTACAGCTCTACATAATGAGGGTGAACGGGGGTGTTTTCCACCCCTGAGGTTTTCATCCACTGTCAGGTCAGTGGCTGTCATCTTAGGCCAGGGTGTACACTTGTGTGTGTGTGTGTGTGTGTGTGTGTGTGTGTGTGTGTGTGTGTTTGTGTGTGTGTGTATATGTTACCTTTTACTGCTGCAACAGTATCAGTCACAGCTGTGTCAAAGCCAAATTTAAAACAGTGAATTGTAAAAGCAAAAAAAAAAAAAAAAATACTCTGTGGAATCAAACATTGTGACTACATTATAAGCCATACATACTATGTGTTCATTCTTTAAGGACTGCGTTGTTGATGCGTTGAGGTACATCCACAACAGATAGCGGAAGGATTTTTTTTTTGTCCTCTCCTTTTACTCTGCCATTACTGACAGGAGTACACTGTCAGCGCTAAGCATCCAGGGATGCTAATGTATTGGAAAGCAGGGTGGGAGGGAGGAAGCCACAAGCAGTAATTTTTGATGGTCTCAGATGAAGCTCGACTGGAAGAAGAAAACATTGCAGTTCCTTGACTGGCCACTTGATGGCATCTCCAAAAATGGGCAAGTTTCCATTCAAGTTCATGTTAAAATGTCCAAATTTAGAGCAGAAATAATCATGTTTACAACTTGGTACATCTGTCAAATTGGGGGTGTGGTCACTTTGAGTGACAGCGGCTGAACCCAGTGTCTCTGCCTCTCAGAACATCCGTAAACTCAGAGTTCGCTAGAAGCAACTGCTAGCTGTTGTGGATTTTCTTTCTGTTTTGTTTACAAACACCTGGAATAATTTGCCTTGTTGCACGGTGAAACATCCTAATGCATCATGTAAGATATATGCCCTTGCTGTAATATTCTTACTGAATGAAATTCTCATCTTATTTAACATTATATGCTAACAGCATTAGCATGTTTAGCAACTATCAGTAGCCTGATCCGTTAAGTCCATTTAATCAACGATTACTGAGAAATTAAGTGGCTCATAACTATTAAAGTCCACAATAACCCAAACCATTACAACAACCACCATGCAATCCCCAAAATTGTCATGGTTCGTGGTGGCTTGACCCTGAAGGTTGTAGGAGGCAAATGCAGACTCAAAGACACAGGTGTTGGTTTAAAAAAAAAAAGCTTTATCTGGTAAGCAGGCAATAGGTTCGGTATACAGGAAATCAGTCAACGTAGTGGAGGTACAGGCAGGTAGCAAGCTGAGGCAGAGTCCAAAAAACAAGCACAGTTCCAAATACACGGTGACAGGAGTTCACAGGGCTGAGACAGAGGCAAAGTCAAAAAACGAGCAGAGTTCAGGGATAAGATGAGGTGGAGGTCGGTAACACAGGCAAGGTCAGAAATATTACAAGGCAAAACAGGACTATCAATCAATTCAATCAATTTTATTTATATAGCGCCAAATCACAACAAACAGTTGCCCCAAGGCACTTAATATTGTAAGGCAAGGCCATACAATAATTACGTAAAACCCCAACGGTCAAAACGACCCCCTGTGAGCAAGCACTTGGCTACAGTGGGAAGGAAAAACTCCCTTTTAACAGGAAGAAAACCTCCAGCAGAACCAGGCTCAGGGAGGGGCAGTCTTCTGCTGGGACTGGTTGGGGCTGAGGGAGAGAACCAGGAAAAAGACATGCTGTGGAGGGGAGCAGAGATCAATCACTAATGATTAAATGCAGAGTGGTGCATACAGAGCAAAAAGAGAAAGAAACACTCAGTGCATCATGGGAACCCCCCAGCAGTCTAAGTCTATAGCAGCATAACTAAGGGATGGTTCAGGGCCACCTGATCCAGCCCTAACTATAAGCTTTAGCAAAAAGGAAAGTTTTAAGCCTAATCTTAAAAGTAGAGAGGGTGTCTGTCTCCCTGATCCGAATTGGTTGCTGGTTCCACAGGAGAGGAGCCTGAAAGCTGAAGGCTCTGCCTCCCATTCTACTCTTACAAACCCTAGGAACTACAAGTAAGCCTGCAGTCTGAGAGCGAAGCGCTCTATTGGGGTGATATGGTACTACGAGGTCCCTAAAATAAGATGGGACCTGATTATTCAAAACCTTATAAGTAAGAAGAAGAATTTTAAATTCTATTCTAGAATTAACAGGAAGCCAATGAAGAGAGGCCAATATGGGTGAGATATGCTATCTCCTTCTAGTCCCTGTCAGTACTCTAGCTGCAGCATTTTGAATTAACTGAAGGCTTTTCAGGGAACCTTTAGGACAACCTGATAATAATGAATTACAATAGTCCAGCCTAGAGGAAATAAATGCATGAATTAGTTTTCAGCATCACTCTGAGACAAGACCTTTCTAATTTTAGAGATATTGCGTAAATGCAAAAAAGCAGTCCTACATATTTGTTTAATATGCGCATTGAATGACATATCCTGATCAAAAATGACTCCAAGATTTCTCACAGTATTACTAGAGGTCAGGGTAATGCCATCCAGAGTAAGGATCTGGTTAGACACCATGTTTCTAAGATTTGTGGGGCCAAGTACAATAACTTCAGTTTTATCTGAGTTTAAAAGCAGGAAATTAGAGGTCATCCATGTCTTTATGTCTGTAAGACAATCCTGCAGTTTAGCTAATTGGTGTGTGTCCTCTGGCTTCATGGATAGATAAAGCTGGGTATCATCTGCGTAACAATTAAAATTTAAGCAATGCCGTCTAATAATACTGCCTAAGGGAAGCATGTATAACGTGAATAAAATTGGTCCTAGCACAGAACCTTGTGGAACTCCATAATTAACCTTAGTCTGTGAAGAAGATTCCCCATTTACATGAACAAATACATGACTAAGGCGAGAGGCTGGAAAGTGCAAAATGCAACAATCTGGTGAGGGACTGTGAGGGCTTAAATACCAGTGGAAGAATCAGGGAGTGAAATGAGGATCAGGTGTGCAGAAAGTGCTGGAAGGGGGCGTAACCGGGGAAGACAAAGGTGAGTGCAAGAGAGTGCTGTAAGACAAAAGCAAAGTGCACTGGGGCAAGATAATTGACAGAAAACCCAACGGTGCAAAACATGACGTGCTTGACTAACAATAATAAACATGAACAAAACAGAGGAGGCGGAACTAAGAACTAAGGTGGCGTGTCCAAGAGTGGAAAATCAGAAAACTAAAGATAATAATTAAAACAAGAGGACGTGATACAGGCAAGTGAATGCAATAAACTATTGACTGAACTGGAAATAAATGATGAACAAAAAGAAAACCAGAGACTACAGAATATAGGTAATGTTATGAATGACTAAACCACAAATAAATTAAAAACAGAGAATTATACCAGTAACAAAAGCATGATGCAAAGTAAAGAAACTAACCGACCAAAACCAAGACTTAAATGACAACATATAATGATATGAAAATTACACAGTAAAATCCTCAGAGAAAGCCTAGCACCAAATAAGGGGAAAACCCAGACATCCTGACAAAAACGTCTGATTTAATAAACATCTGAACTGAGGTTAGCCTGTTAGCTTAGCTGGTTTGGACTCAAAGGTAGGGGTGTGTTCAAGTTTCTTTCACCACTCAATGAACGGAGCCACCTGTGCTCCACCTCTTTATCCATTTATGGGTTTTTTGTGATGTTGCCAAAGTCTGTGCTGCCGCTTCATTTCATTTTAGTTATCTATAGAAAACCTATGGGTGACGTCATGTAGGCTTTCTCCAATACATATGTACATTCTGTGGGAATCACTAAAATATATGCTTATTGTGCCCCCTGCTGATTTGCTGCCGCAACATCAAAAAGTGTGTGTAGAAATTTTGACACTTATGAATTTATCTGTCTTTTGAAAGACCTTAGGAAGGAGAATTTGTTGTTTCTTCCCTGTCAAACTGGCTCCTTGTTCCTTGTTTGGATGATGCCAGTGCAAATGTCCCATCATGTTAGATCTGTTACCGCTAGTGCAATTCACAAGTGTCAAGCAATGCTTCCATATGGTCTCTTCCTTATTGATGACCTTTGCTCCGTTCTTATTGTAGTTGATGCCAAATCCAAAATATTCCCGCACAGTGGACTTGCTCTTATGGCTACACACGCCAAATCTATGCATCACATTTTGTGCATTAACTTTGGTATTTTTAGCTTATTCTGGTTCTTTTAATTCAGTCCCAATTAAAGTTCAGAAACAAACTATTTCTCAGATTTAAATTATTTAAAGCTGCGGTAAGATTCAGGCCTGGTCTCTCAGACTTCACACATGCAGGAGTTCGGCCATTGAGAGCCCCGAACAAAGAAACAGGAAGACTCCACATGTTGTAAACACTTACCAAACTCAGAAAAAGTAAGATCATTTCAGTAAGGTAATTAATGATATCAGGACATGATAAAGTAAAATCAGATATATCTAACAGTTTTCTTAGCTTGCCTCTCTCCATTTCCTCCTGGTACGTGACTCATCATTGATATACTGACAGTTTATTGGACACATACTGCCAAGAAAAGGGGTGACAGCCACATCCAAAAATCAGTGGCATGTATGAACCACTCCGTGGTTTGTGAATTAAGCAATTTGTATGTTCCTTTTTTTCTGTTCAGTTTTGCATTTCTAATCCAGCCCAGTCTCATGTTTTTTTGTTCGTCGTCTCGCCACAAAACACGAAATGATTCAAATTTTTGTGACAGGGTTTTTTAACTCACTATTACTAATCCTACTTCTACCCCCAACCCTAACCTTAACCATAACCTAATTCTAGTCCATCCCTAATCATAACCCCCCCCCGCTGCACTTTTAATTACATGCACCTGTCATGGAATGAATTAGAATAAATTTGTGAAAAACGAGTATCTCTGATTTCATTACCACGATCTAGAACAACATATAAGTCACACTGTGACAGACTGAGGAAACATCAGTAATGGATATAAAATTGTGATATTTGTTCATTTCCATTTTGTTCTGTACAAATTATTTTCTCATTCATTAAATGTTCCCTGTCAGATGATGTCCAGCAAGTCCGTCAGTAAGTTTGTGCATGGTCTAAACTTTAAACAGACATCAGATGCAGAGCTTTCCTGGCACATTTGTTTATCATTTTGTCCTGTACGTGTTCATAACTTACCAGTAAACATCTGGTAGATGTTAGTTTTGTCCATGCATTAACTGTTTGTCCTGTGTTTGCACCTGTAAGTGCTGCGCACTGTCCATTCATTATATTAGAGCTCCAAATTGACCAGAGGCCAATGGATTAGGATATTTTTGCCACTGGAGAAATTATTTCAATCAGGTACTAATCATTTACTCACTCCATCACAGTGTGACTAACCCTTAACCTTGAACTTTTTGTTTTTAACTTTATTTATATAACGCCAAATCACAACAAACAGTTGCCCCAAGGCGCTTTATATTGTAAGGCAAGGCCATACAATAATAACGGAAAAACCCCAACAATCAAAACGACCCCCTGTGAGCAAGCACTTGGCGACAGTGGGAAGGAAAAACTCCCTTTTAACAGGAAGAAACCTCCAGCAGAACCAGACTCAGGGAGGGGCAGTCTTCTGCTAGGACTGGTTGGGGCTGAGGGAGAGAACCAGGAAAAAGACATGCTGTGGAGGGGAGCAGAGATCAATCACTAATGATTAAATGCAGAGTGGTGCATACAGTGCAAAAAGAGAAAGAAACACTCAGTGCATCATGGGAACCCCCCAGCAGTCTAAGTCTATAGCAGCATAACTAAGGGATGGTTCAGGGTCACCTGATCCAGCCCTAACTATAAGCTTTAGCAAAAAGGAAAGTTTTAAGCCTAATCTTAAAAGTAGAGAGGGTGTCTGTCTCCCTGATCTGAATTGGGAGCTGGTTCCACAGGAGAGGAGCCTGAAAGCTGAAGGCTCTGCCTCCCATTCTACTCTTACAAACCCTAGGAACTACAAGTAAGCCTGCAGTCTGAGAGCGAAGTGCTCTATTGGGGTGATATGGTACTATGAGGTCCCTAAGATAAGATGGGACCTGATTATTCAAAACCTTATAAGTAAGAAGAAGAATTTTAAATTCTATTCTAGAATTAACAGGAAGCCAATGAAGACACTTGGCGTGATAAACGCACCATGCACACTGAAAAGGATCCTATGAGTGTGGAATCCAAGACACTGGAAAGAACGCATCAAGAGAAGGCTTTGACGTCTTAGAAATATTCTAATTTAACTCCTCACAAAATTTTTGGAACACAGTAATATTGTCACCTCCAGTCGATAACCATAACCTAACCCTAGTCCTTCCCTAATCATAATCCCCCCCCCCCCCCCCCCCCCCCGCTGCACTTTTAATTACGTGCACCCGTCATGGAATGAATTAGAATAAATTTGTGCTCCTATGATGAAAATTTTGCACTTTTTGTGACAATATCACAAATCAATAGATGAATGTATATTTCATGCTGCTGAATCACGACATGCTGTGAGCCTGGGCTGCAATCATGTTGGTCTTCAGGAACTTTGGTTAATCATCCATTTTTTTTTGTTTTTTGTTTTTTTTTTTGTCAGGTTTAAAATGTAAAATTGTGTGGTATACCCAAAACATACCCTGAAACATAACCTATACTTCTATTTCAAAACAAACAGCTCATTCTGTTCAAGAGAAGAGATGATTGTATCAGTGTCTCTTGAATGCCATTAAATTCTCCAAAGGATCATTAGGTGGGCTCTCTCTGATGGATGGTTAGCATTTGCTTAATCATCTTGCAGAGGATGTGAAGACCACATTATCTTGTTAAGAACTTTTATCTCAAAAAGAACTGGACTGGAAACAGACTTCAAAGTTTAGATGTTGTATTGAAAGGTGCCTGCAATGATTACAGAGAGACATCTAGCAGTGCTGGGGTCTTTAAAAAAAAACACATGCAACGTTTGAACAAAGAGCCCAGATTTTCTTCCTATGCTAACTTTTATTCCTGAGTCTAGGCCGGCCCCTTGTGGGCAGTTCTTAGACTGTCGTGAATTAGTGGCTATGTGATTGGCTGCAAAGTGAAGTGAGAAGCAGGTGTAAGAAGGTGCTCACGTTGCGTTCAGGCGGTATGTAAAAATCTTATGGTGTATGTCTCTGTGTCACGCAACAGATCAGAGTGTTCCATCATGCCATCCAAATAGATGGGAGTACTCTGGTTTTATGAATTAGACAGCTATATAAAGATCAGATAGTTGTGGTTACGTGAAGATTTTTCCAATTTCATGTAGCAACATTTTTTATACCCGTCTTAAGCCATCTATACTCTCTGTGCACCTCCCTAGTGTGTCCATTGTCAGTTAGATGAAGGTCAACTGCAGTATCCTGACCTGAGGTGTTGCTCCTCCTGTGCTAGGCCATATCCTTGTGCAGTGACTGTTTTCTCTGTACAGTATAGACGTCTGAGCACTCCACACTGCACTGAACACCATAAACAACATTACTCTTGTTGTGATGTGGAGTCTGACCCTGAGGGTGTACAAGAATCTGTCGCAGTGTGTTAATGGGTTTGAGGAAAACTGGTGTGTTGTTTTTGCCAAATATTCTCTTGAGCTTCTCGGACACTCCATCCACATACGGGATGATAAGATTGTTTTCTTGTCTTGACCTGATCTATCTGTCCTTACATTACTGGGTCTTTTTGCTGACTTCAGAAAGATCTAATATGGGTGTCAGCAAGTATTCAAAATCTTCCTTTATCTTATATTCAACAATCCTCTGGTGACAAATAAACTTTCAAGAAACACTGTTATGAACTCTTTGTCAAACACATTTGTCCTGTTTCCGTGTGCCATTACGTTTGGTATTGAGACCAGATCAGCAACCTTCTGGTCCTTGCCTAAATGCTACATATTTCATTTGCACAAACCCTAACCCTAACCCTAACCCTAACCTAACCTAACCCTAACCCTAACCCTAACCCTAACCCTTTCACAGATAAATACATTACTGTCTCATGTTTCTCCCAATTTTGCCAACCTGTACTTGTAGGAAGAGGATTCATTTCAAGGGTACGTGCCAACCCACTGGTTTATATAAGATGTAGATTTAAGGTTAAGATTCAGGCCTTCACAGATTATATCAACACAGTAGATAGTGAAAGCAAGTTTGCCAGGTGATACATCCAAGACATATTGTTGCCCTTCCTGGACTGTGCACGTATCTGAAATGATTGTGGCAACTAAGACATAAGATTTGTAGGAAACCCACGTACAAAAATGAGTATCTCTGATTTGATTACCACCATCTAGAACAGGTGTGGCCAAGTTCGGTCCTGGAGAGCCACATTCCTGACACTCTTAGTTGTCTCCCTGCTCCAACACACCTGAATCCAATGAAAGACTTGTTAGCAGACTTTTAATGAGCTTTTCATTGAATTCTGTACAAATTATTTTCTCATTCATTAAATGTTACTTGTCAGATGATGTCCAGCGAGTCCATCAGAAGGTTTTGTGCATGGTCTAAACTTTAAACAGACATCAGACGCAGAGCTTTCCTGGCACATGTGTTTATCATTTTGTCCTGTACGTGTTCATAACTTACCAGTAAACATCTGGTAGATGTTAGTTTTGTCCATGCATTAACTGTTTGTCCTGTGTTTGCACCTGTAAGTGCTGTGCACTGTCCATTCATTCCATTAGAGCTCCAAATCGACCATAGGCCAATGGATTAGGATATTTTTGCCACTGGACAAATTATTTCAATCAGGTACTAATCATTTACTTACTCCATCACAGTGTGACTAACCCTTAACCTTGGCATGATAAACGCACCATGCACACTGAAAATGATCCTATGAGTGTGGAATCCAAGACACTGGAAAGAACGCATCAAGAGAAGGCTTTGAAGACTTAGAAATACTCTAATTTAACTCCTCACAGAATTTTTGGAACAGTCGAAATGTGGATACTTTTCATAGGCATTGTACGTGCATGAAGTGGGTTCATCCTGGAAAAGACAGTTCTACAGCATGACAAAGCTCATCCACACGAGTCAACAGATGTATAATACATTGCTGTTGCTCAAATTATACAAGGTCTTACCACACCTGCTGTACAGTCCAGGTCTTGCACCGTCTGACTTTTTTTGTTTTTTCCCAAGCTGAAAGAACACCGGAAGGGACATGTTTCACTCATGATGCTGAGGTGCAAGTGTGCATCACTGTTCCCAAGAGACCACATCCAATTTTTTCACTGGTGGGATGCAAAAACCTGTCTGGTCTTGGTGTAGGTGTGTGGAAAAGGAAAGTAACTACGTCTAAAAATAATGACTCTATATATATATATATATATATATATATATATATCCTGTCCAAATAACACATCAGAACTGAGCCAAAGTTGGTATACATGTACTTTGACATATGGGGAGTGACAAAGGCTGTTGAGCACTTTAATAGTAATAGTAAAGGGAAGAGATACTATTGTGTGGACAGATTTGAGCCAAATGTAGTGCACACATACTTTTACATACAGGGAGTATAGTCTATTGCACACTGTAGTAGTAGTATCAGTAGTAATAGTAGTAGTTGTTAAGGGCAAAGACACTTTTTTGTACATTATCATAGTCAAGTGGTTAGTGTCGTACTTTTCTATTCTCGTCTTTTCCTTTGCACTTTTTACCTCTTCATTTTTGCAAGTAACAGTAGTAGTAGTATTAGTAGTTCTGTCTCTTCCTGAGGTAGATTCAGTTATGCCCTAATAGTTCTCTGGAATCTACGATATGCAAGAGGTGACACCTTTGTTGGTGAAGATTACATTTTCATTTAAATCTCTGAATAAAACCCACCCTGGGGCACATAATCAGCTAGTTTACAATAATTAGTAATTACTATGTTTCCGTTGTAGCAGTATTGCTGATTAAAATGGGGTATTTTCAATTGGGAGAACAGAAATTGAGTGGTGATCAGCTTCTTAAATCACTTAAATACCTTCATCTTGGAGCACGCACTGAAAATTCTGAGCACAGCTTTACAATATGCTACCCATTGCATCAAAATGTATGTCCATTTCAACATGTATCTGGACAAAAAGTCAGTACAAACACTGACCGCTGGTCCACTGGGCAGCCAAATACAGAGGTTTCTTGAGCAAACTGGCTGGATGCCCAAAAACCACCAGCAGACCATCATCCAGGGCTATTGACAACTCCTGCAGTGGACATATTTTTTTTCCTTGTAAATAAGTAAATCAATAAATAAACAATTGTACTGCAAGGTCAATGCATATTTTTTCAAACAATGACTGTGGGAAACTATAAGTTATCAATAGAAAATGGAACAATATATTGCAGGAGTAGCTGGCATGCTTTGATTTATCATTGCTGTTCTGCCTCCTTCAACAAGACACTTTATCTGCATTGTCTCAGTCCACCCAGCTATAAATGCATATTAGTCTCGGTTGGGGAGTGACCTGCAATGGACTTGCATTCCATTCAGGGGGAGTCGTAGATTCTCATCTGCTTCACGCTACAGAAGCAGGAGATAATCTCCGGGCCGATGGGACACAGAGCCCGGAAAGCATTTAGTTTTTATTTACTGTTTGATTTATCATAGTCAGCAGAGGCAGAAGCCCTTTGTTCTCTCCATTTAATAAGACTTCATTTCGAGTTGTGTCTGGATAGGTATATGATCCAGACACCAGCTGCCAATTTACAATGTAAAGCAATGATTTGTGGTTCAGCAAAACTCACCACAGAGAGATGATTTGCACTAGCAAATTAAATATGCTGAGGAAACAAGATATTTTGAACAAATTGGTTTTGTTTCCTGTTACAAAAATAACACAATTTTTTTTTTTTTTTTAATTCATGGCAGGATTAAATACGTTGGTGACAACGCAGAGATACAAAAAGACCCATTGTTGGTATTGTGTGGAAAGTCTATTGGGATAAAAGGCTCACCCCACCCCCACCACACACACACACACACACACACGCACACGCACACAAAGACACATTTTTGCAGCATGTGTTTTATTGAATGGTAACATGTTTCATATTAAAATATATTAATATCTTCTTTTTCTTCTTTTGGCTGCAACCATTAGGGGTCACCACAGCAGATCAGTTGGTTCCATCACACACTGTCTTCTGTCACACCAACCACCTGCATGTCCTCCCTCAGCACATCCATAAACCTCTTTGGACTCCCTCTTCCCCTCCTACATTCTTCTTCCTATATACTCTTGGACCGTCCTCTGCACATGTCCAGACCATCTAGATCCTGCCTCTCTGTCTTATTAACAGTGTTGCCACAGTTACTTTGAAAAAGTAATCCAATTACTGATTACTGATTACTCCTTGAAAAAGTAACTTAGTTACTTTACTGATTACTCAATTGTAAAAGTAACTAAATTAGATTACTAGTTACTTTTTTAGTTACTTTCCCCAGCTGCCGACAACAACCCTCTGCCACCTCAACATGACAATGATACGTGTTTTGCCAAAACTCACTTTATAGTCACCCTTTCTTGACTTCAATGAAAATAAATATTTGTTTAATAAAAAGTAAAATAAAGACCTCTTTCTTGACCTCATATTTAACTGTTGACAGCACTGTAACAGTAAAACTTGCAATTTCTAACCTACATTGTTTATAAATGTAACTATTAAATTCTTTCTAATATTTTTCTAACATTTAAATAAGTAGTATTATTAGTTGTAGTAAAAAAGGCTTCAAAACTGGACCTTTAATCTAAGGGTGTTGTGGGAGGGGGGGCAAATCCTTGTCCCACGCCCCCATTCCATCTGGATTCGCCCCTGCTTTGGCGTTGGAGCACAAAGAATGGATAACATATTTATGCAGAAAACATGATTGGATTTACAGGTAAGAAAGTTTTATTGCATTTTCACATCATGTGGTCCTCAGAAAGAGAGTTTAGGTGCATTTGAGTGGAAAATAGTGTTAGTTGTTGACGCGTCGCAGAGGATCAGCTGTTTTTAGCGAGCAGATACGGAGCAGCTCAGCTCAGAATTCAAAATAAAGGAGAAAAAAGCATAAAAATGTCTTTGTAAAGCTCAGTGCAGGTGTGCTGTTGTCACTGCTCTTTAACAGGTGAGGATGAGTCGTACCTGCTGCAGAAAACCACAGATGAAAAGCTCACAGCTCGCTTAAAGTGGGCAGTTCAGTCAAACCCCAACTCCCTGCCCACGGACCAAGTTTAATGCTGCTGTTGACCCATAATGCAAAAATAATAGTAACGCACAGTGACTTGGAGAAGTAACTTTAATCTGATTACTGATTTGGAAAGATTAACACGTTAGATTACTCGTTACTAAAAAGTAGTCAGATTAGAGTAACGCGTTACTGTTTATTAACACATTTAATATGATAAAAATAATAATAAGACAAAACAAACAATGGAAATCGGCTTTTTGCCATTTCATGGTTTGGCAGCATGGCGGCTAAGTGGTTAGCATTGTAGTCTCACAGCAGGAAGTTCCTTGTTTTGAATCTAGCCTGATCCTTCATGTGAAGTTTTCCTGTTGGTGTGGGTTTCTTAGGTTAGCTGAATTGCAATCTTTAAATTGATTGTCGGTGTGAATGTTTATCTGTCTATGCTGGAGCTCTTGGTGAAATTTTATTGTGCCTGCATTAATTCTATTATACCTACATAAAGGGTAAATGTCCACCAGGTGTAGATATTCCATTTCAAGTACCTTGGGACAATACAACACCATTCTCTTGCTTATAGTAGTGAATATGTTGGCCCTGCAACAGAGTGATGGACTGCCCAAGGTATACCCCACCTCTCGCCCAGTGACTGCTGTGATAGGCTGCAGACCCCCTGAACCTTTATGGGAATAAGCGTTTTAAGAATATGAATGGGATATTTGCTGTCTTTTATAGAATTAACATGGTGATACAAAAGAAGTAAGCTGTCCATAAGGGCAAGAGACTCAACTGTCAGTTGATTTTTGGCTGTCAGCACATCTTATTTTTGCCAAACATTAAGTTAACAAATTAATAAACAGTTGAGACCTTGCCACATGGGGTAGCATGGTGGATAAGTGGTTAGCACTGTTGCCTCACGCCAAGGTCATGGGATCGCTTCCTACCTGGGACCTTACTGTATGGAGTTTGCATGTCCTCCCCACATTTGCATGGGTGCTTTGTGGGTGCTCCGTCTTCCTCCCACATTCAAAGACATCCAGGTTAGGTGAACTGGAAGCTTTAAATTGACCGTAGGTGTACATGTGGGTGTGAATGTGTTTGTCTGTTTATATGTGGCCCTGTAACAGACTGGCGTCCTGTCCATGGTGTATGCTACCTCATGCCCTATGACTGCTGGCATAGGCTCCAGCTCCCCACATTATCCTTAACTGGAGTAAGTGGGTATAGGAAATGGATGAACCTTGCAGCAGATTTGAGCAGGTTTTGTCACCATCTAGTGGGTGATGTGAACATTTTAAGGTATTCTGATACATTTCCTACTTGAAATCCAAAATTCAGTAAGAAACACATTTAGAAATGTCAGAAATGCATGATTTTTTTTTTGGCACACAGTTTTTTTTTTTTGTTTTGTTTTTTTTTAACCATTCTTTAGTTTTAAGATATAAAAGTTTGTCGGAAGCACATACGGAAAGATGGAATTTCTCTTGACAATCACAACTTGCAGTAGTGAAAAATACTCTCATTAATCAGTGTGGTATTTAAGAATGATGTGATGCAGTTTTTCTTTTCTGTTGCAGTCAACCCTTTTCACAAACTCAATGTTGGCATCATTTTAATCAATAGACTGAAAGCATTTCTACTTCAAGAAGGAATATCTATTACGGAATCATTCACATAAAACTTGATATATAAGGTGCGTATTAAAGGTAGTATCCCTACTGATACTACAAATGTACCAGTACTATTTCAGGAGGGTGCACACTCATGCTTCGCTTCAAAGATTAGACTGGACTGTGTTCTGACAGTGATTATGCTGATCTAAAGTTGAAGGTGAGACTCGACAAGTGATTGCTTCAAAATAGTAAAGCTGTGTTGAGTGGCATTTGATGATGACTTCATTCAAACATCTCTTCCTGTCCATCTCTATGTCCCTGAAGAATATAAGAGAGCTACAACACACTCGCTGCCTTCCTCATGTCCCACCACTCGCATCCAAGGCTGTGTCTGCTTGTGTGTGACTGCATCTGTACATGTGCCTCCTCAAAGCGCAAATTGAATTCATATCAACAATATGTCACAGCCATGCAAATCATCACAAAGAATTTTTTAATCTCCCACTACCGTTTCCATTTAAGACGACATAATCAACCTGCTTTTCGTCTCATTGAGGCAAGCATACTTGATTTACAGACATCGGCATTTCACTTTCATTGTCTACATTTCTTCTCTGAAAGTGCTGCCTGCTGTCATTCACTGTGTATTACTATCTCTCATTATTACACTTCCAAAACTGCTGTGCTCCATGTAAAACCACAGCATTTTCAGGGTTGATATTTTATTTGTTTTTTTGTTGTTGTTGTTTGTTTGATTTTTGCACAATTTGACAAAATCATCCTCACGCTCAGCAGTTTCACTGCAATAATGAAAACTGCTTTGCACAAAATCTACTGTAAATATGCTTTTCATTTTGGCATTTGTGCAGAAGTAAAATTGTTTTAGCTTATTTCATTTTTTGTGTGTGTCAACTGGAATTTAGCCGACACCTGCTGCGAGAGAGTTTGATGGGCTCTCACAGTGCACTCTCTATCTTTCAGCCGCTGGTGTGCACAATTACTTGTAGCAACAGGTGTACAAAGCACTGGAGGCAGCTACAATTTTACACGTATTGCATACGATTCCTGCTTCATGCGCATTTCATGCACAATTTGACCTATGTAATTCACACTATGTGTGAAGGGCCCTTACAGTCTTATTCCAAAATGGTGTAAATTCATTTTTCCCCTCAAAATCGTACTCACAAAACCCCATAATGACAACATAAATTTGAAAAAAAAAAACCTGTGGTCACGTTATATTCAGGACCTTCACTTATACATCCACAACAGTAGGTAGCAACAAATGGTAAATGGACTGCATTTATGTTGCGCTTTTCCAGCTGCATCAGATGCTCAAAGCGCTTTACACATCAATGCCTCACACTCACCCCAATGTCAGGCTGCTGCCATGCAAGGCGCCCACTACATACCGGGAGCAACTAGGGGATTAAGGACCTTGCCCAAGAGCCCTTAGTGATTTTCCGGTCAGGCTGGGATTTGAACTGAGGATCCTCTGGTCTCAAGCCCAATGCTTAACCACTAGACCAGCACATCCCTTACAATACCCACTGAAAGAGTACGCTTCTCAGTTTGAAGTAACCAGCACCTTTAACAAGTGTATAATACTGGATAATGCATGGAGAGATGCAGTGACCTTAGTGAAAAGAGAGTGCCTCAAAAAAAGGTCTCATTAACCAGCAACTGAGAAGATATGCTGCAAACCAGATTGTGATAAATACAACACATTAATCAAGCAACTGTCAAGCACCAAAGACAAATGGTGTGACAGAGTGGAATATTCTAAAATGGCAAGCATGAAAAGAGATTTCCCACATCCATTATGTGTGCTAACACTTAGGACCCCTTCACACATAACACGAATGAAGTCGACTAGCGCATGAAGAAGGAATTGCATGGCAGTTGTGAAAAATCAGAGCCGCCTCCAATGCCTCGTACACCTGTCGGTACAACTATTCAGCACACAAGCGGCAGAAAGACAGAGAGTACCCTGTGAGAGCCCATTCAATCTCTCTTGCGGCAGGTGTCGGCCAAATTCCAAGTGACACACATGAATATCTAATACTTCCCCCCCACAGACAAGGCTCCTCCTCTCATCTGGTCACAGAGTGACACCTTGGTCTGTGTGCTGAATGGATAGGGGGTGTGGCTGGCTGCCAACAGCAGCAGCTGTTGAGATCTCTGGTTCTGGATGTCACAGCTGCAGAACATGCACTGTGTTTTGACAGACAAGACCTTACAACTGTCCACCCTGACGTGCGTGTGTGTGTGCTTACTGTCCTCACGTGGAAATACGAGGGCTGTGATAAAAGTATCCAACCTTATTATTGTTTTCAAAAACCATATGGATTTGAATCACGTGTGATTACATCAGACATGCTTGAACCCTCGTGGGCATGTGAGAGTTTTTTCACACCTGTCGGTTACGTCATTCGCCTGTGGGCAGTCTTTGAGTGAGGAGTGGCCCACCCTCTCGTCGATTTTTTCATTGTTTAGGAATGGCTCAGAGACTGCTGCTTTGTTTGATAAAAAATTTTTCAAAAACTGTAAGGCACAACTGAGTGGACACCATTCGATAAATTCAGCTGGTTTTCTGTGAAAATTTTAACGGCTGATGAGAGATTTTGGTGTGTAAGTGTCGCTTTAAGGATGGCCCACAGTGCCTGACGGCGATCTGTGCTCCGAGGCGGCAGCGTCTCGCTGTTTCAAGCTGAAAACTTCCACATTTCAGGCTCTGTTTACCCAGTAAGTCATCAGAGAACAGAGAACTTTCAGAAGAGCTCGAGATCAGCAGTTTATTCAGACATTCCACTGTTAAAGGAGATTTTGTAATGAAAGAACGTGCGGGCAGAGTCGCATGTCGGGCCGGACCCGACCGCGGGGGGTCACGACAGGAAAAACACCTCCGTTGGAAACCTTAATGGACAAGTTGGAACATGCCCAGCTGTTAAACAATTTCTCAGATACTCACTTGCTGAAAGCCATCAAAAGCCGCCTGAATTTTACAAATGGTTTTCAACATGGAGGTGTTTTTCATGTCGCGGCTCAAACGGATTTGCCACGTCGTCACGGATCCGACTCGGCAAATTCGTCCGCACGTTCTTTCATTACAAAATCTCCCTTTACAGTGGAATGTCCGGGTAAACTCCTGATGCCGGCTTCTTCTGAAACTTTTCTGTTCTCTGACGACGAGTTGGGTGAACAGAGCCTTAAATTAGGATGTTTTCAGCTCGAAACAGCCAGAAGGACGCCACCTCCGACCGCGCCGCGCCGATCCGCTTTGTGGGCTGTCCTTAAAGTGAAAGAAACTCCACAATCTCTCATCAGCCGTTAAACTTTTCACCGAAAACCAGCTGAATTTCTCGAATAATGTCCACTCGGATATCCCTCACAGGTCCTGAAATAATTTTGATAAAGCAACGCGCGCCGGCGGCTTCTCAGACAAAGAGATTCCGACGGGTGGGGTGGAGCACTCCTCACTCCAGGCCTGCCCACAGGCGAATGACGTCACCGACACGCGTGAAAAACTCACGCATGCGCACGAGGGTTCAAGCATGTTTGGTGTAATCGCACGTGATTCAAATCCATATAGTTTTTTTTTAAATAAAACTGCCAGTTAGTTTTATCACAGCCATCGTACATAAAAACATATATCGCTTTTGCAATGAGCTGGAGAGCGTGCACAGTGTTCACATTGACAGGCTGTCCCAGCTGAATCGGGCAGTCAGTTTATCTAGATATGCAGCAGGCGATCTGAATGTCACGTCTGTCTGACAGATCACACGTGTCCGGCTGGACACGTGCGTGGGCAGGCCCCACATGTGTGTCCCGTGAGCAGCGCACCGCAGGTGCGACAAATCGCCACTTTCACTCACGTATCAGCAAAAATATGCCATCATTTGGTCAGTTATTACGGCGCTTTTTCACCATAATTAAAGACGACGAAAACCTCCTCTTCTGTACATTGTCTTTTCAGCTTTTTACACTCCAATTATAAGACAGCAATTGTAGTGCAGTGGTAAAGTTTCTGTCAGTTAATCACAACTTTTGTAAATTGCAGGTTTGAATCCCGCAAGTGGCGTTTACTTGTTATTTAATCAGGGTTATTTAGCCGCAGGGTTCTGTATTGCATCCCCTTTTATTTATTTTTTATATCAACCCAGTGATTTTCACTAATTATACATCAATATCTACTCTATCAGTGTCCAGCGATTGCAGTAATTATTTATATACCCAGCTGGACACAATAAGACATAATCAGAGTGCACTGCTTCATTCATGTCACTTCATGACTGTACGTCTATGACCATGGATCATCTACAGAGGAACAGACGGTTTACTTGTATTGTCCACCTGATAAGAGGGATTAAATAAATTATTGTGTTTTTTGTGGTTTGTGGTTTTATTTTTTCCTCTTCAGCAGTGGTGCAATGTGGTTTCACATGTTCAAGCTGCTTGCACTGTGTTTGTGCACGTGCACGACTGTGCAAGAACCATCGCTGGTGTATTGTGCACACCTGTCTAAATGTGCGCCCCTCCCGACAGCAGGTGGAATGTTTCGTGGTTCCCCATTTCATTCTTAATTTGCGGATTGTCTTCCTGTTTCTGTGTCTTTCGTGTTATGTGTGAAGGGGGCCCTTATGGACAGACTGAAAAGTTTGAATATCCGGCAGGGACTCAGAGTATAACTGCTGCTTCTTTGCATTGAAAGGAGCTAGCTGATGTGGTTTAGGTATATGGCGAGCATGCCCACTGGTCATCTCTGTAGGGAGATCTTCCAGGCATGTCCAACTTGGAGAAGGACCAGGACATGCTGGAGGGATTATATTTCCCAGATGTGTGCGAACACCCCAGTAAGAGTTAGAGGATTTGGCTGTGGATAGGGAAGTGTGGGATGAGCTGCTTGGTCTCCTGCCACCACAGCCCACACCCAGAAAAGCTACACAAATTAAAGGAATGAATGAATTTTGCAGCCAACAAAGTAAACTGGTTGTTGAATATCATGAAGCCATAAAAAGTAAGAGTGTTGAGCATTTTTGTTTGCATTAATATTTACTTGAAGCACTTGAAGTGTTGTAGAATGCACAGTAGAGAACAGAACAAACGTTTATGTGTGTAAAAATGCTGCAACTGGAAATTGAATAAAAACACACGGAAAAACGAGCTGGCACATTATTCTGGCCTCTGAAATAGCTTTTCTTTTTATGCTCTAGTACACATTTCGTTTTCTCTTGGGTTTCAGGTGCAGGCATTAATCACCGCAGTCACTCGCCTCTCTTTGCAGTCCATGCATTAAAAGCCTTGTCACTTTTCCCAGAAGCAACCCTGTTTCAAGGCCAAAGGCCAAGACCTTGTAGCTGAACCATCTCTGCTCAGCGTGGTGTTGTTAGCGTATGTTGCACTCCTCTGAGTCAGTCAGTGATGTGTTCAGACTGGCCTGTATTGGGCTGCAGATGTTCTGAGCTTTCTTTTGCAAAATATAGTATGTTTATTGAAATATCTGCTAAAAAACAAGATGCTGTTCATGAAGTTACTGATTAAGTATCTTTGGATAAATTCAGATTCTGTTGAAGCTCCAGCTCTGCCAGCTGGTTTTTAATGTATTTTTTGTTCCTTTATGTTTGAGGTCACACAGAGCAAAGGTGCCTATATGTCTTCAGAAAGAATTCAGGTTATTTGTATAGTTCCTTAAGTCACCCAAACTTTTTATTCATTCATTCATTCATTTTCTGCTACTTGTGTGGGTTGTGGTGGTAGCAGACTATGCAGCTCATCCCACACTTCGAACTTCTCACCATGTCCTGGAGTGTAAGACCAGATACTAGTTGAAGGAATAAAATATCAGGCATCATCACAATTCATCTATCGATCTCACGCACCAACTTACCCCCACTTGTAAACAATACTCCAAGATACTTAAACTCCTCCACTTGGAACAATAACTCTCCCTTGACCCAGAGAGGAAATCCACCCTCTTCCGACAACACCATGGTCTCAGATTTGGAGATTCTCATCCCAGTCACTTCACACTTGGCCTTAAATTTGCTCGGTGCATTCAGGCATTACAGTTTTGAAATCACTCATGTTTGAGCATGTTTGGACGCATTATGATGTAATTAAAGGCCACAAGATATCCCGTTAGCAATATCAAATGGAACTAAGTACAGAAATCTGATGACATACCAAATGGTAATGCACCAAAAGAGGTGTCGTGGATTGAAACTTGCTCAAAACCAACTTGACCTAAAACAGGCTTCCTGGTTAGGGGTGAGGGAATAGACTGATTCTCACAACATTGTAATATTCAGTTCTATGATATGGGAAGTGATTTTTTTTAAGCACAAAACAGGATAAAATCAAATTGAATTGCTTATATAATAGATGAGGTGGAAATCATGTAGTACTGCTTTCACTTAATAGGAGACTTAATGTACTTGTAGAGTGTTGCACAATATCACCTCCATTAAAAAAATGTCAGGTATTTCCCAGTAGATCAAATTGGTCTCTGACCAATATATATTTGGAGTGGCAGAGGGTAAAAATTAAGGATATGGTTCAGTTTTTAATTTGTATGTGAAACAGGGGCAATGGATCAATCATTTGCATTTCTCACAAACACAGGCTGGTCCTGAAGGTGAGTGTCCTGTTTGGGGCTACAGTATGTTCAGCCTGAGACTTCACGACTATGGAGTGGAACAAGTGATAATGGTCCATCTTTTGTTCACACTTAGGTCCATGTGTCCAACCCAGAGCGTGTAGAACAACCTCCAGTGTAAACTCACTCACTCATCTTCAACTACTTACTCCAGAGCCTATCCCAGCAGTCATAAGGTGTGAGGCGGGGTACACTGTGGACAGGACACCAGTCTGTCACAGGGCTGCAATATAATCTACAGAAAATAATTATTATAATTACAAAAATTTATCAAGTTGACTGCTCTAAAATTACATTAACGATTTGCTCTGTACAAGTTTGAATATGTTATCAGTTTTCATTTAATCCTTTAACCTCTTAAACCCTAGAGTCCCCAAATTTGGGGACTTGCCCTGTTTTGGAACATTTGAACACTCATAACTAACCAATGCTGACACCAACATACACTTATTATGCATCAAAATGTCAAGCGAAGTCTCCTCTACACAAATATCCACTTCAATCACATATCAACTAGCCACAGCTGAAACACCAAGCAAATAAAGACATAAATCGGAATTCATTTTTTTTGAAAAAAAAAAAAAACTAATTTACTCCTACCAAGTATTATTTACTTTAAATTTTTTTGCATCCACAACATCCCCTAGGACCTGTCTTTTAGCTGATCCAAACTTTTGCATTTTTGACCTTGTACAAGCTGAGAAATAAATCATAATGTATGGCTATGTGATTTTGGTGAAATAGGCTCTAGGGCTTAAGGGGTTAGAGGTTACTACAGACAACACCAATAGGAAAGACTACGCCGCTAACTAATGAAATGATTTTTTTTCTCAACTGTACCTCAGAAATGTGGCAGCACAATCAATTCTCTTCAAACTTAGTGTCCAATTCAGGATAAAAAAAATAAATAAATAAAAATGCACTTTCTTAACATTTCAATTTTTTAAACAAAATCTGTATTGTTATCCAGATCACCACATGGCAAATGGAGTACATTTATATAGCAGTTTTCCATCTGAATGAGAAGCTCAACGTGCTTTACAGTGATGCCTCACACACACAGACTGATGTCAGGGTGCTTCCAGAATGCTGCCATGAAAGGTGGTCACTACTACACACCGGGAGCAATTTAGGGATTAAGGACCTTGAGTGACATTCCAGTCTGACAGGGGTTTTATCTGAGGATTCTGCCCACGGCTTATCCACTAGATTGCAGACCTTCACATCTCCACCGAATCTCACTTGTTCAGCTTTCTTTTTTTTAAAATATCTGTGCATAATTTCTTATAAAATTCATAAATATTGTGAAAAATACCCAACAGCAGCATGTTAAGGTTTCAGAAAAATGGGCACAGCATAATGGCTACCTGTTATAGCACTGTAATTGAGGTCTGCAAATATTCAAATTATAAATAATTGTACCAAAACTTTCTCAGTTGTGCTCAAACCAAATAGAATGGTGAATGTTTTTCTGTCAGTTAAATCAATCTGCAAGAGCTGCAATTCCTTAATTTGCAAGGTCAGTATTGACCATCATCAAAAATTGTATTTCCTTTGGTGAAGTGGATGCTCATGGATTTTCAGTACTCCAGTATTTTTCAGCAATTCATACACACTATTGACATTGCTCTGTCCTTCATATCACTTCATATCACTTGAGATTTTTCAGTTATTGAGGACATTGTCAGTCAAGCGGCCACTTGTGTCATCAACCAAAACAGAATACCTCATATGAAGCACATTGCATCACACTTTTCACTCATTTTTTTTTTTTTTTTTTTGATTATTATTGGAAAAGGGTTTTTTTTCCCGATGACTCCACTGGACCAGAGGTCTTGCAGGTATCAGATGTATTGCAGGAGAATGACGGTCCATGTCTTTAGGGTCCTGGTGCTTCTTGTCTTTCTGTATGAATGTGATACTTAGACATTAATCAGTGACCAGAGTGCCAACTCATAATGCAGGTTGTCTCAGTGCACTTGGGTCCAAAAAACAGCAAACTCAACTCAGTTGGTCGGCCATCCATTCTGGCAACCCCATCCATGTAAAACATCAACAAAAGCATCACAAAATGCAGGAGATGTGTTATAACATTGTTACAACAACAGTAAAATGGATTGAAAGACAAAAAACCTCAGTAACAATAAAATTCAAACAATTAAAACAGTGATAAGAAACAAAATGCAGCCAAGTCTTCTGTCTAGATTGAATTCAGTCCACAGAATCAGACTTATCACAGTCTTATCACAACTGACAGACTGTTCCATTAAAAAGGTGTCTGATAAGAAAAAGGCCCTGTAAGCTGCTGGCTTCTTCTTCTTTACCCTCGGAAGAGGCCACAAACCTAGATCCCAAGAATGGACAGCACGGCTTCACGCATATGATGTAAATAAAGCAACCAAATATGAGGCCACTAGTCCATGAAGAATTTTATATATTAATGACAAAAGCTTGTACTTTTGCCTCGCATGAACAAGAAACCAGTGAAGGGAGTTATGTGGTCAAATGTTCTTCTCCTAGTTTACACTCTAGTGGCAGCATTCTGAGCTATTTGGAGACCCCTGATGCTTGAACAAGGCATAGTCCAGTAATATTAGTTCATTTTTTGGCCAATGTCATAAAAAAATAGTAGAAAGCTAAAAGTTGCTGGATGTAATACTTTAACCATCCAAAACAACATACTAAAAGTCCCCATGTATCCACCTTGAGCTTTTCCTGGTGTGACATCATGATGCCATGAGTGTCATGGATGTCGAAAATAGTGTTGCACACATGTTCCTCATTTAATTATTTGCAGTGGTATACGTATGTATCTATTTTGATTTCCTGCAATTGCAGAAGTGGTTGTGAGTGATCATGTGGCTGCAAGAAGTCCGGTCTGTTCTACGCAATTCTATGTGGCCATTGCCATGGCAATGGCTGCAGCAGCTTTGAAAAACAAGACATTTGTGCATCAGACACTGATGAAGAACAGGACTTTGATGCAAAAGAGAGCAAAGATGAGTTAAATTCCAATTCACTGATACTCAGAAATGAAACGTTTGATTTCCAGATCGATGACAGGGATCATTTTGATGAGTGTGACTTCATCTGTGATTGAAAATCTACAAAAACGAAAATCCCCTCAATAACCTTTCATGTAGGCACAGTCTGAATTGAACCGTAATACTGTTTTGTGAACACCAAGTCCCCAAGTTTGAAAAATTGCATAGACACCTATTCTAGATTGTATAACGTCCTCAACATTCCAGTGAAAATCCCTGTAATTACCGCCTATGAGGTCATTCAAAATGATGACATCATATTATGACATCATAAATGAGGTTATGACATTATAATCGTATGCTATTTTGTTTATTTACATTTACGTCAATGTTCCAAAGCATTGTATGGCTGTTTAATAAAAAAAGGTAATCAAAAATATACCCTGGTATAAATTGTATATACGGATGATGCCATTTCTCATCTATATACATAAAGGGCTACGTCTGTCTGTCTGTCTGTCTGTCTGTCTGTCTGGGATAAACTCCCAAACTATAATATGTAAAAACTATATATATTCTGAATCCTCATGACATGGGGAACAAGCTGGTACCATTTTTTTTTTAAAGTTGAACTGAAAATTACCCCAAAATAGCCATTTACGTAAGACCATACAGTGTTGTACCATGTGCTTTTCATGCTGCCACTTCTGTCTGTCTTTCTGTCTGTCCGGGATAAACTCCCAAACTATAATATGTAGCCCTAAAAACTACATATATTCTGAATCCTCATGACATGGGGAACAAACTGGTACCATTTTTTTTTTTAAGTTGAACTGAAAATTATCCCCAAAATAGCTGGCTGTGGGTATGACCAGGCAGATTCAATTTCCAGCCCTGTATGTGTTGTCCATCTCTGTTTATTTAATCCCGTCCTTCAGTTACTTTATGTTCTCAACTGTTAAGCACCTTAGTGTCCTGTCCTGTGAATTACACCACTACCTCAGTTTTGATTCATTGATATTTACATTCACTGTTACCTACGTTTTGTGTGTAATTTTTTTATAAATTTGATTGCAAAACAAAGTCTGCATGAAGGACTTCAAATGTGTTTGTTTTTTAACCAAGTACTTCCACTTAGTTTTGGGAGTCCACCTCTTATAGTTCTGCTGGACAAACTTTAGCCCATTAACTATTATATTTATAAGACATCAACATTACAAAAACAAATGTTGGGCAACTGTTTTAATTAAAATGATTGGCAATTGGATTATGTCTAAAATAGGTTAACCCAGGCAGCGCCGGGTACCCCAGCTAGCATAAATATAAGCTATGATGTCATGACGTCATATCTGCATTCTCCACTGATAACACGGTTCAGTGCCTCACCTCTGGGAGCATTGGTGGCTCATTTGATATACTCTGGGTATTACAGGGCATGTTGAAAAGACAAACACCCATACGCACACACTTACACATCATAAATAAACTTGACTGATGCACCACTGACTGTTTGTCATACATGGTTTTGATGTTTGGTTTGAAAACCTAAAGATGCCGTAGAAGATGTCGACATGTCTAAAGACTTTAAGCCCCCATTCACACTGAGGTTGGCAATTGGCTTGAGTGGGATTTTTTTTTTCTTTTTTTTTTCAGAGTGTGAATGGTGCAGTTCAGATTTAAGCTTGATTGATTTTCAACTAGCTCACCCCACCTTCAAGAATGGGCTGAGCTGGATTTGAGCAGGATCCATTGAGTTCTGAATGCAAATGTGCACAACAAGGGAGCAGCCATGGGACTTACTTTTTTACAGACATACCTAATTAAGCGGGTGTGGCTCACTCCTTTTCTTTCATGCATTCTGAAGTATGTAATCACTAATCCTAATTATGTAACCTAGACAAAATCATAATCATGTCATGTATGTCGTCTTTGTCATGAACGGCAGATGTATGGGTTCGTGCTGAGCGATGTGTATTTCAGGCCGGTGTAACTTATTAGAAGCATCCATTGTACACAGCAGGTCACCTCTGTCTTTTCTTGTAAACACTTATTAAGAAAATCTTTGGGATTTCTTAAGTAAGGTGGTGTAAACAAACATCTTAATGTGATCATCCACATGCTGAGAAATTGGTTGCAAAAACAATGAGATGCCCAGGAAGATTTTGCAATTTGTTTTGAATCTCAGGGATGGCATGCAAGACGGGTTTAATTAGATAACCCCGATAAATCAAACATTTTTATATATTACTCTTTGTCTACTTCATATCAGTCATATCTGTGTTCTTTATAATTAATAGAAGGATTCCCACAAAGTGTATGTTTTTTGCAGTTAGATAACCTTCTTTTGGTCTCTTTCACATCTGCTCTCTGCTCTTGTGTAGTTTTAGCTCCACTTTTGTCTGATATCATCAGTATTCATCAATTCAGTGAGTGGGCTTTTTGTTCATGTTTCAAAGGGTTTGAGGAAAATGAAGAAGCGTTGGTTGTGATGCACACAGTGCTGTCATAATGTCCCAGTCAACACAGACTGTTTCCTATTGGGTGAAGGTGAATTTGTGTTGCAAGTATTTTAATCAGCAGGAAGTAAATGAGCAAGACTCTTGAACTTTTATTAAATCTCTTAAGTAGTATGCTATTATGTTTTGTTTTTTCAAGAAGAACAGCACCCTGTAGTTTCTAGGTTAAGCATATTTATTCTGTTCATGATGGACAAAAACAATTTGACTGTCAATTACTGAATTAGTATTCAAACACTGTTGCAGGCTACCCAGCTCCCACAATGTAATTATATAGGGCAAGCTAAAAACACTCAGTAAAATGCTTCTTGTTGCCATTGAACAGCCAAAAATATAATTGGAAGTGTCTGGAAGCATGGAGAGGATCCTGATGAAAAAACAACACATGCATGTAAGAATCTGAATGATTGTGCACACCTACGACAAAACCTAATGTCCCAGTCATACTAGAGGCCATCCGAATAAAAGTTCGGCCCACATTCTGAAAGTGTTGAGGTCCATTTGCGGATGTCAGACAGCATTCTGAGAGCAGTCTAAACAGTCGGGCAGATTCCTGTGCCATCCCTAATGTTTCAGTTGAGATGGAGTCGAGGTGGAAAAACATTGAACGGTGGTCGGAGTGCAGTCTGACTGCACTCAAAATTTTCATACGCAATGAAAACAGGATTCGAAGCATTCTAATCACCTCCGAGGGGCATTTCGAAATGATCTGCCATTTTGGATGCTGGCCGAATGTCCCAACTGTGCCTGAGCACACCATGAGCGCACGACGAGCTGCTGATTGTATTTCCTCCACCTGCTATCGAACCTCACTTGTACGTCAATGTAAGTGCATTTGACATATTCTCACTGCACTCTGACAGCTGTCTGGGTAATCCTAATGTGTTCCACCTACATTTGTACTGCATTCAGAAGCTCATTTGCACAGTGTGTGCACAATTCAGTCGGGTGGGTTGATGTGCAGTCTGTGTAGTCGGACAGCTATCTTCTGCAATTCTTATTCCCTCCCAGATGTGGCACAAATTATGGATTTTATGACATTTCTGCCTGAGTCGGCTTGGTTCATGCACATTCTTGCGAAGTGTGATGGGGCGTTAAGCCTTACGAGGTCTATTAGAAAAGTATCCGACCTTATTAAACCATTAGAAAAATTTATTTGGCTTTCGGTGAAAATGTTACAGGCTTGGTAGAGAATAAGGAGTGTTACTATCGCTTTAAGGATGGCCCGTAACATTTTCACCGAAAGCCAGATAAATTTTTCTAATGGTTTCCAGCTGCCAGTCTCTAACAGTTTCTGAAAAAATTCTGATGGAAAAAAAGCCCAAATCATTCTGCCATTTCCTGGCAATGAAACAACGATGAGGGGGCTGGACCACTCCTCACTCAAAGCCTGCTCACAGGCGAATGACGCAACCGACAGGTGTTGAAAAACTCACGCATGCGCACGAGGGTTTAAGCTTGTCTGACGCAATCACACGTGATTCAAATCCATATGGTTTTTGAAAAAAATAATGAGGTCAGATACTTTTCTAATAGACCTCGTATGTGCCATCATGTGGTCTCAGCATGCTTACCTAACCAAGAAAGAATTGCTTTTTTTTTATTACCTGAGTTTTCTGTTTGATAGCACTGGTCTCCACTTTCAAAAATTACGGACTTAAGAATTTTGTCTGATGTCTATGTAGACTCTCAGTCATCCAGGTCATGGTCATCTCTGGAGTTTGAAAACGGTCAACTGGACTTCTTTAAGTTTCTTGAAGATGTTTCACCTCTCATTCGAAAGACTTCTTCAGTTCTAAAAACCAAAAGGTGGAGAGTCCCAGGTATATAGATTTTCGCCATCAAGCTTTATGGACATGCTCCATGTCTTCTCCATTTTTTGTGAGAGGGTTACAGTGTCGCCTGACATACCTATATTCTACAGCATTTCAGTCATTTCCAGTGGTTTCTTGGGTACGCAGATATTTCTTGAAATGGCGCAGTGTTTATGGTACACTTTTAGAAAATGACATAAAGAAAGAGATTGTATAGGGAAAGTTCTGTTTCCATGTCAACAAGGCTTATGGCCCCTTCACACATAGTCTGAAGTTTGGACGGCGTTTGAATGAAAATGGCAAAACAGAGTGAAACAGTTTGAAATTAGCGCACGAAAGATCACACCGACAGGCAGGCATGCACAAACCCAGTGCGAGAGTTTGTGCACGCGCCAGTGTACGTCGAGCAGGAACAGTGCCAGGTGCACCACATGGTGCCGCTTATGTGGAATAAATAATAAAATAAAAATGAGCCGGTACCTGTGGGACCACATCATGCCGCTTATGTGGAATAATAAAAAAATTGAAAAAACACACCACCCGAACACAAACACACACAAACCTATGATCCGCAGTCAAAGACTTTACCACTGAGCTACGGAGCTGTTCTTTGAAAGATGCGGGAAGCTGCCTCATATCAGGAAGGACATGGAAGTATTACAAAAAAATAAATAAAATCCCACACCATATAAAAACACCGCATTTATCAAGCGAGCAATACAAATATCATCTGTCTGTTCCTCTGGTGATGACCCATGGTCACAGACGTCATGAAATGACATGAATGAGAAGCAGTGTGCTCAGATCATGTCCATATGTACTGGTCAGGTGCGTGTAGTCGGCCGTGCGCGTGTTTTACTGACAAGTGTTTTATGGACGGTGTGCCACAGCACAGACACAGTGTCATTTGTAACAGAGCTCATGTGCATGTTCTGATCTGACCCGTTTTAACCTGGGGGGCTGTCAGTGTCCGCTCTGTGTCCGCTCTGTGCACGTGCTCACTTGCTGCAGCTTGTCTACACCACGGAGATATATGTTTTTATTTATATCCATGTAAATACAGCAATCAAACACACACACCTCACAGTGAACAGTTGTTGGAGACAGGGACGACATTACACGGTTTACACGATTCCTGCTTTATGTGCACTAAGTGTGCACTTCGTCCAAACTTCGCACTATGTATGAAAGGGCCATTAAGAAGCTCCACAGGCAGCACCAGAAATTACTGCTTGTACAGAATCAGCACCACGGACAGCTCTTTTGGCCATTTTAGTCATCTCTCTGTGCTTTTTTGCTGTATACACACTCTACACACAGTAAAATCACACTGGCAGTGTTAAATTAACACTGACAGTGAACATATGGTCCCACTCTGATCAGAGTAGGATCATATGTACACTGCCAGTGTTAGTTTTACACTGGTAATTTTTTCTGTGTGGTATTCCTGTTTTGCTCAACCCTATTGTTCATCACTGGACAAGTGCTTTTGATTTAGATGGACAGATTCCTTGTATGAAAAAAAAAGTTGAAAATACACAGAACTAAAATTAAAGTAGGTCAAACTGTTCTGTCAGTATGTCTGCTTGTGATGTGTTTACTTACTGTCTAGACAAGTACTCTACATAGGCTTATCCAGTATTCATGTTAGCTTCATTTAGTTCACTTGTCCTTGTTTACTTGTCCATTATCTATTGTGTGTTTATCAAATATCAAAAGAATGAAAAGAGTCTTTTTTCTGCTATGTCTGAAATCCATGTGACCCTTCACTGGAATAAGTGGGTATAGAAAATGAATGAATCAATAAATGAATGTATGTCTGTGCTATGAGGTCTCAAGAGAATCCTTGAGGACAGTTGAAAGGGCTTTGTATTAAATGAGCGGTTACTTAAGGAGAACCAGATGGAGCCTGTTATATGCATCATGAGGGAACAAAAGCTGTAGCACAATGGTCATGTGGAACACTTACCTATGAATGACGTGGCATGAAGTTTGCTGCCTCCTTGTTGAAAACCTTGCAAGTGGACCAGGCCAAGGAGATACACAAACACATGGCTGTGACAGATAGATGATTACTTTCAGGAGAAAAGGGTGAATCACAGGTCTGTCTGGGTGGCTGCCAGTTGACCCTTTTATGCTGCCTTTAAACATAGGCAGGACGTGTTACGAATGTCATATTTGCATCATTCTTTGCACATTCCTGACATTCTTAACGTGACTTAACGCATCTGAATAGTTTCTTAATAGTGTGTGTTGATGCGTGTGTCAGGATTTAAGGCTTGGCTTTTATTTATTTGTTTTGTTTTTCGGTTAGTTTGCGGGGATTTTTCCTGTTTGGGTCAGTCTGTCCCTTTTTCTCTTGTCTGTCTCTGCTGGCTCTTGGTGGTGGGTGTTTCCCTCTCTCTGGCCACACTCCATTTCTGGTGCGTTCCACGCACACTTGCTTCCAATCAGCACCTCTTCACCTGGGTGTACTTAAGCTCCTCTCTTTGCCTCATTCCTGTGCCAGATTGATGCATCTAGTGCCTTCTCTCCAGCTCTGTTTTGTGTATTCTCAACCTGCCTGCCTCACGTGTGTTACGATTACCTGCCTGTATCCTCGACCATGCCTTTGCCTGATGATTTTGATATTGTTACTCTTGTTGGACTGCCTTGCTGTGCACCGGACCACGTTTACTGTTTCAGTAAACCGCTTTTACTAACAGAGCTTGTTGTCTGAGTCCTGCATTTGCGTCCAGCCTAACCCATCACCCAGACCTGATAGCATGATATTTGTGATTTTCGTAGAGCATGTTTTTGGCTGTCAAAAAATCTTCCACGGATGTCATGCACCACCCACATTTCGCCTCATGAAAATTCACTAAGGTATGTCTTCTATAATATATTCCGATTCTAAGGTAGAACTCTACTAGTGTGTAGTAAGGCATATCTAAATATTAAAAAAAAAGAAGAGTCAAATAGAAGGGTAGACTAGAGTAGAGTAGAGCCACTTAGGTGCCTGGTCTTGAGAACCATGGATGGCTCTCAAGACCAGGTTCATGGATGGTTCATGTCATGGAGGTCGCAACAGAGCGTGTTGATCCGCCTTGATTAGTGGTGATCCTTAATAGAGCGTGACAGTTTTCTTGTCTGACATGCACACAATTAAACCCTGCTGCACCACATTCAGGGCTAAAAGTTTCATTCCAATGCTCATCAACACGTTCCTGTAGGTTTTCCACCTGCTGCATGTGCCTGATGTTTGGGAAAACGCACGAGACGAGAGTCACGTAAAGCCACACATCTGGCTCTGTCCATCTCCTCCTTTCTGCACCACTCCATGGCACAGAGCCCAACTAAGCATACAGTCACAAAGCTCTTCTGCTGTGGATTTTGAGGAGCAAACCAGAGCGATCTGAATTGTTCAGCAGCTGATGGATGAATATGGGTGTGTGTGTGTGTGGAGACAATTCACCTCATTCACAATGTAACAGATGATGCACTGTTTTGCGCAATAGCGCGGAACAACACGGAACATTATTCTTGACCGTGCATAATGGTTACTGATAATTCAGCAGCAACACGTGCCATTAATCGTAACGCATGGAACAGGTTGCAGCAGTTCCTGAGGACAACCTGACACCTCTGCCTCAAATCATCACATTCGTGATCAGTGGCCAAGAATGTATACTTTGTGGCATTTGTGACTTGTCGTTGTTATGTGTAAACGCAGCATTAGGTCCACAGATGCATCACTGCATACAGATTAACTTTTCATCATATTTCTAATAAATCTTGTGTGAAGCACCTTGAGGCAACTTTGTTGTGATTTGGTGCTATATAAATGAAATAAATTGAAATTGAAAAATCAGTAATGGAGTCTCAGTGATAGTCTCAGAGACTTTGTTCAACCACTTCTTCGCTCACTTACTCATATTCAACCGTTTACTTCGATTAAGGGTGATGGGGACTTAAAAGCAGAGGACTCAGAGACATAAATATTTCTGCCAACCTATGTCTGATGAAGCCTCCATACCCCACATTGTAGTGTGAGGCAGCATATTTATTAGCAGTGTGCATCTCTCCTATATAACATGATTTGATATGTATCCACATGGGATGCAATACAATTCAGGATGATACTTTTTTATTATAGATCAGTTCAGTGCAGTGCAGTCTGATACAATTTTTTGTTTTAGACATTTATTTTTCATGATAAATTACAATAAGCCCAAGATGGGATTGATCACTTTCACTGCATCTGCACAGCATTTGTTCAACATTGGGAGCAGCATTAGATGCCGTAGCAAAAAGCACATGGTAGAAGAAACCCAGAAGAAGCAGCCAGCTGTTTTTAGCCTGTTGGCATCACATTAATTTCTGTGCGGTGAAATTTATCTGTGTTTTTGATGTTCTGTGGCCTTAATGGTCTTTATATTGTTAAAATTCAAGCTGGTTATATACCAAAGATGAGGCAGTGGTGCATCAGCCAGAAGCAACATAGACATCAGGTGTAAACATAGCTATTTAACAAGGGGTTAAAAGTACTTTCCTGTTCTGAACCCAGGAGAGTCTCACACTCGCCTTTGAGCAGCGTAACACCTCTCACGTCATTGATCCATAGCATTCAAATTGAACCTTTGACCTGTTCATGGTGCATTTAAATCAATCCAGGGATTGTATTTATATCATTTACTTTAAAAATTCATATAAGTGAAATTTTACACCCCTGTTAATTAGGCTTTCCTGTTTTATTTTTTTTGCAATAATGTCAGACATTTTGGCCTCTTCCACAAACTTTATGCATTTGATGATTAATTCCACTGATGAAGTGTGTTTTAATTGTCTGTTAATAATAGCTGATTGCTAATTATATGAGGAACGCGGCTCTCATTAGTTGGCCCATGCTGTTATTATACTGTCAGCTGGAGTTTTGTTACACAGATATCAAATAAACCTCATTTGACACTACAATTCACAGAAACAACACTGGTCCTGTGTGCCTCAGTTGTCTCAGCTTCTCATCGCTCACTAAAGAAGCGCTAATGCAAACTATCCAATGCATTATGGAAATGAACTGGGTTTCAAAGTGACAGTTTCCTGTGCAATCAATTCAATTCAATTCAATTTTTTTTTTTTTATATAGCGCCAAATCACAACAAACAGTTGCCCCAAGGCGCTTTATATTGTAACGCAAGGCCATACAATAATTATGTAAAACGCCAACGGTCAAAATGACCCCCTGTGAGCAAGCACTTGGCTACAGTGGGAAGGAAAAACTCCCTTTTAACAGGAAGAAACCTCCAGCAGAACCAGGCTCAGGGAGGGGCAGTCTTCTGCTGGGACTGGTTGGGGCTGAGGGAGAGAACCAGGAAAAAGACATGCTGTGGAGGGGAGCAGAGATCGATCACTAATGATTAAATGCAGAGTGGTACATACAGAGCAAAAAGAGAAAGAAGCAGTGCATCATGGGAACCCCCCAGCGGTCTACGTCTATAGCAGCATAACTAAGGGATGGTTCAGGGTCACCTGATCCAGCCCTAACTATAAGCTTTAGCAAAAGGAAAGTTTTAAGCCTAATCTTAAAAGTAGAGAGGGTGTCTGTCTCCCTGATCTGAATTGGGAGCTGGTTCCACAGGAGAGGAGCCTGAAAGCTGAAGGCTCTGCCTCCCATTCTACTCTTACAAACCCTAGGAACTACAAGTAAGCCTGCAGTCTGAGAGCGAAGCACTCTATTGGGGTGATATGGTACTACGAGGTCCCTAAGATAAGATGGGACCTGATTATTCAAAACCTTATAAGTAAGAAGAAGAATTTTAAATTCTATTCTAGAATTAACAGGAAGCCACTGAAGAGAGGCCAATATGGGTGAGATATGCTCTCTCCTTCTAGTCCCCGTTAGTACTCTAGCTGCAGCATTTTGAATTAACTGAAGGCTTTTTAGGGAACTTTTAGGACAACCTGATAATAATGAATTACAATAGTCCAGCCTAGAGGAAATAAATGCATGAATTAGTTTTTCAGCATCACTCTGAGACAAGACCTTTCTGATTTTAGAGATATTGCGTAAATGCAAAAAAGCAGTCCTACATATTTGTTTAATATGCGCTTTGAATGACATATCCTGATCAAAAATGACTCCAAGATTTCTCACAGTATTACTAGAGGTCAGGGTAATGCCATCCAGAGTAAGGATCTGGTTAGACACCATGTTTCTAAGATTTGTGGGGCCAAGTACAATAACTTCAGTTTTATCTGAGTTTAAAAGCAGGAAATTAAAGGTCATCCATGTCTTTATGTCTGTAAGACAATCCTGCAGTTTAGCTAATTGGTGTGTGTCCTCTGGCTTCATGGATAGATAAAGCTGGGTATCATCTGCATAACAATGAAAATTTAAGCAATACCGTCTAATAATACTGCCTAAGGGAAGCATGTATAAGTGAATAAAATTGGTCCTAGCACAGAACCTTGTGGAACTCCATAATTAACTTTAGTCTGTGAAGAAGATTCCCCATTTACATGAACAAATTGTAAATCTATTAAACAAATATGATTCAAACCACCGCAGCGCAGTGCCTTTAATACCTATGGCATGCTCTAATCTCTGTAATAAAATTTTATGGTCAACAGTATCAAAAGCAGCACTGAGGTCTAACAGAACAAGCACAGAGATGAGTCCACTGTCCGAGGCCATAAGAAGATCATTTGCAAACCTTCACTAATGCTGTTTCTGTACTAATGATGAATTCTAAAACCTGACTGAAACTCTTCAAATAGACCATTCCTCTGCAGATGATCAGTTAGCTGTTTTACAACTACTCTTTCAAGAATTTTTGAGAGAAAAGGAAGGTTGGAGATTGGCCTATAATTAGCTAAGATAGCTGGGTCAAGTGATGGCTTTTTAAGTAATGGTTTAATTACTGCCACCTTAAAAACCTGTGGTACATAGCCAACTAACAAAGATAGATTGATCATATTTAAGATCGAAGCATTAAATAATGGTAGGGCTTCCTTGAGCAGCCTGGTAGGAATGGGGTCTAATAAACATGTTGATGGTTTGGATGAAGTAACTAATGAAAATAACTCAGACAGGACAATCGGAGAGAAAGAGTCTAACCAAATACCGGCATCACTGAAAGCAGCCAAAGATAACGATACGACTTTGGGATGGTTATGAGTAATTTTTTCTCTAATAGTTAAAATTTTGTTAGCAAAGAAAGTCATGAAGTGATTACTAGTTAAAGTTAATGGAATACTCAGCTCAATAGAGCTCTGACTCTTTGTCAGCCTGGCTACAGTGCTGAAAAGAAACCTGGGGTTGTTCTTATTTTCTTCAATTAGTGATGAGTAGAAAGATGTCCTAGCTTTACAGAGGGCTTTTTTTATAGAGCAACAGACTCTTTTCCCAGGCTAAGTGAAGATCTTCTAAATTAGTGAGACGCCATTTCCTCTCCAACTTACGGGTTATCTGCTTTAAGCTACGAGTTTGTGAGTTATACCACGGAGTCAGGCACTTCTGATTTAAAGCTCTCTTTTTCAGAGGAGCTACAGCATCCAAAGTTGTCTTCAATGAGGAATGTAAAACTATTGACGAGATACTCTATCTCACTTACAGAGTTTAGGTAGCTACTCTGCACTGTGTTGGTATATGGCATTAGAGAACATAAGAAGGAATCATATCCTTAAACCTAGTTACAGCGCTTTCTGAAAGACTTCTAGTGTAATGAAAACTTATTCCCCACTGCTGGGTAGTCCATCAGAGTAAATGTAAATGTTATTAAGAAATGATCAGACAGAAGGGAGTTTCAGGGAATACTGTTAAGTCTTCTATTTCCATACCATAAGTCAGAACAAGATCTAAGATATGATTAAAGTGGTGGGTGGACTCATTTACATTTTGAGCAAAGCCAATAGAGTCTAATAATAGATTAAATGCAGTGTTGAGGCTGTCATTCTCAGCATCTGTGTGGATGTTAAAATCGCCCACTATAATTATCTCATCTGAGCTAAGCACTAAGTCAGACAAAAGGTCTGAAAATTCACAGAGAAACTCACAGTAACGACCAGGTGGACGATAGATAATAACAAATAAACTGGTTTTGGGACTTCCAATTTGGATGGACAAGACTAAGAGTCAAGCTTTCAAATGAATTAAAGCTCTGTCTGGTTTTTGATTAATTAATAAGCTGGAATGGAAGATTGCTGCTAATCCTCCGCCTCGGCCCGTGCTACGAGCATTCTGACAGTTAGTGTGACTCGGGGGTGTTGACCCCATTAAACTAACATATTCATCCTGCTGTAACCAGGTTTCTGTAAGGCAGAATAAATCAATATGTTGATCAGTTATTATATCATTTACCAACAGGGACTTAGAAGAGAGAGACCTAATGTTTAATAGACCACATTTAACTGTTTTAGTCTGTGGTGCAGTTGAAGGGTGCTATATTATTTTTTCTTTTGAATTTTATGCTTAAATAGATTTTGCTGGTTATTGGTGGTCTGGGAGCAGACACCGTCTCTACGGGGATGGGGTAATGAGGGGATGGCAGGGGGAGAGAAGCTGCAGAGAGGTGTGTAAGACTACAACTCTGCTTCCTGGTCCCAACCCTGGATAGTCACGGTTTGGAGGGTTAAGAAAATTGGCCAGATTTCTAGAAATGAGAGCTGCTCCATCCAAAGTGGGATGGATGCCGTCTCTCCTAACAGACAGGTTTTCCCCAGAAGCTTTGCCAATTATCTATGAAGCCCACCTCATTTTTTGGACACCACTCAGACAGCCAGCAATTCAAGGAGAACATGCTGCTAAACATGTCACTCCCGGTCCGATTGGGGAGGGGCCCAGAGAAAACTACAGAGTCCGACATTGTTTTTGCAAAGTTACACACCGATTCAATGTTAATTTTAGTGACCTCCGATTGGCGTAACCGAGTGTCATTACTGCCGACGTGAATTACAGTCTTACCAAATTTACGCTTAGCCTTAGCCAGCAGTTTCAAATTTCCTTCAGTGTCGCCTGCTCTGGCCCCTGGAAGACAATTGACTATGGTTGCTGGTGTCGCTAACTTCACATTTCTCAAAACAGAGTCGCCAATAACCAGAGTTTGATCCTCGGCGGGTGTGTCGCCGAGTGGGGAAAAATGGTTAGAAATGTGAACGGGTTGGCGGTGTACACAGGGCTTCTGCTTAGAACTACGCTTCCTCCTCACACTCACCCAGTCGGCCTGCTTTCCCGGCTGCTCGGGATCTGCCAGAGGGGAAACTAACGGCGGCTAAGCTACCTTGGTCCCGCACCGACTACAGGGGCCTGGCTAGCTGTAGGATTTTCCACGGTGCCGGAGCCGAGTCTTCCAATTCGCCCAGCCTGGCCTCCAAAGCTATGAATAAGCTACACTTATTACAGTACCGTTACTGCTAAAGGAGGCCGAGGAATAACTAAACATTTCACACCCAAGAGCAGAAAAGTGCGGGAGAGACAGGAGAAGCCGCCATGCTAACCGCTAAGAGCTAGTAGCTGCGCTAAGCTAGCGGATTCCTAAAAACACGCAAAGTGAATAATGTGTAAATAATTTAGAGGTGATTCAGCAGAAGGAGTGCTTTAGTTAAGGCACGTTAAGGCAGCTAACAGATACAGAAAAACACCGCTGTGCTCCGGAACAGGAAGTGATACAATACCGCAGTGAGAGCCAACCACCAGTAGAGGCAAGCCAATGAATGTGAGGTTGTTATTGCCCATAGCCTTTCATTGGCTGCTTAATTTTGTTTGTGGTTAAAAATGAAGATATTATTTGCTGTGGTGCAACAGGAGCTAAATTACAAAACAGCCAGATCTTTTCAGGCTGAAATTACACTTTGGAGGATGCAGGGTTGATTGGAAAGAAATTATTTAAATAAACTGTTTGGAGGTGCACTACAGTTACATCGTCTGCATGCTGAATTACAAACAATTGTACTATTTTGCAGTAAGAGAAAAACCTGAAGTAGGAGAAAAAACTATGACTTCAGAAAAGCACTTTTACCATTGATTAAAAAAACAAAAGAAAAAACAAATAAAAAAAAGTATAGTATAATTATTAATACTTCATTTACATCAATTTTTATGAAGTATAAGGGGCAATTGAGAACTTTAGAGCCTGACTCACTGGGACCTTGTACAGAAAGTACAGCCCTATGTGGTTACTGTGTTTACAGTAGGCAGTTCTCAAAAACTGTGACCTTGCATGAAGGAGATTAGTGAGGGAAGCCAACAATACATCCATGAGAACTTTGAAGGAATGAATTAATTAATTCCATGTCTGTGACTGGAGAAACTGTGTATGGTAACTTTTGTCTGTTGTATCATTACTTTTACAGCGTCACGGTTGAAGTGACGCTGTAAAAGTAATTTAGTAGACTAAAACTCAAATTCCATATCTTCTTGTAATAATCTTGTAATAATATATTTATGTAACATTTTTAGTCAGATAATTTCCAGATGTTCTCTCCACAGTACAAAACCTCAAAAATATCATAAAAAAAAAAAAAAAATCAAAACGTCAATATAACAATTCAGAATTCAAACACCAAAGATCACAAAACAGACAAAGATGAATTCCTTCATTCTTTCATCCATTTTTCAATCATGTTTAAGGCCCTTTCACACATAACACAATTGAGCCAGAATGGCGCATGAAGGCAGAGTTGAATGACACACGTGGAAAATCTGAGCCGCACTCAAATGCCTCGTACAGCAGTTGCCACATCCATTCGTGGACGACACATGCACTCTACATTCACATGCTGCTCGCACCGGAATCAAATTCAAACAGTGGGCAAGATGAGGTCGTGCTGCCATCTGAACGTGTTCACAACATTTGCACGGCATCTCGTACGCAGGTCGGACACATCATGCTGAGGCATGACATGCTGCATGAAATCATCGGCCATGTTGAACTGTGGCCGAATGGCGCGATTGAGGCAGCTTTCACACCGGCGGCCTTTTCTAAGTGCCTCATGAGTGTGTTACCATACAGTTGGCATGGGACTGTGCGTGTGGCCCACCACCACCACAAATGGCATGCGAGTGTACGGTTAGGGTTAGGGTTAGGGTGCTCCCCTCCCCCAACACCCCAAGGTGGCCGGAGTGTGTTCGGTGTCCAGCGCAGTGCGCATATGGACAACTGGCATGTCCGTGCCAGAACAGCTGACCGCTGTGTACAATGCACGTGTGGGCGGACTCTCGTGCTCTCACCACATGCTTATAATTACATACAGAGAAGATCATAGCCACAACTCAGCGCACATGGAACGGTGTGAACTGTGCTCTCAGCTGAATACTAGCCAGGCTAATGTCATTCCCAACGTGGGGAAAGACTTGAACACATTTATGTGTGCTTGCTTTGCTCATAGCAGCATGGACACAGTGGGCATGTCAGCTGACCGCCAGCCAGTGGCTCACGTCAGCTGCAACTGACTGAGTGCATGCGATGTTTTAAATTAAAACACAGAGAACAGACGTGTGGGCAAATAAATAATCACTACAATAATTAAATACATATTTACATAACAAATACATAAGATAAATAATCACAGGACAAAGGGACAAAGGGTGAGATTTTTTTTTTCTATGAGCTGTGACTTGTCCCAGACAGGTGAGCATGTCAGCAGCAAGCAGCCAGTGCTGAGCCCTGTGTACCCACAGGTCACAGCTGGGGAACACATATCATGACATGCAGAATCACACCTCACAACACTCCACCCCGAGGTGCGTGCATCGGCGAGCTCTCCTCACATGGAAATAAATAAAACCACATATCACATTTGTAACACGTTGGCAGGGAATGCCTCAGAGTGCACTGGACAGAGGGACTCGCTGAGCAGGCTGATGTGTTCATGAAATGGGTTCATCAGGTCAGTCATGTAACAAATAAAAGGCAGCAAAAGTCATCCACGTCAGTTCATTACTTCCTTGTTCCCTCATTATATTTTGCTTACACATTTTCATTCGATTTACGTATATTTGCTGCTGCTGCTGTTTGTGCACAATGTGGTATCATACCTTCCGTATGCTCGCACTGTGTTCATGCACATACATGTGAGCATGCATGAAACCATCGCTGTGTGATCATTCACGCCTGTCCAGCCGTGCCTCCCTCCTGACAGCAGGTGGAATTTTTCACATCTCTCCAATTCATTTTTTTCATGCCCGTTTTCAGCTGGTTTGTGCTTCTTGTGTGAAGGGGCCCTTAAAGTATTTCCAGACATATTTTCAGTATTTTGAAACATCACTGATCGTGAGACAGCCCAAATTGTGTTTTGGGGGCACTTGTAAACTAAATAAAAAGTTAAATAAGAAATGTTTTCAGGCTGACAACCATTTTTTAAGCATCTCCAAGCTCTAAAATTGGATATTAGGCAAAGATTGTCTAGGAAAGGGATTGAAGTTGAAGGTGACAATTCTGTAGTTTCAGGAAGTGATCAAATTAGGTCTGTGATGTTCTGCCGTTGATCTGCATTTTATTTAGCACTTTTCCATCTAGATCAGACACTCAAAGCACTTTACAATAATGCCTCACATTTACCTCAATGTCAGGTTACTGCCATACAAGACGCTCACTACACACAGAGAGCAACTAGGGGATTAGGGACCTTGCCCAAAGGTCCTTAATGATGGTCCAGTCAGGCTGGGATTTGAACCAAGGATCCTCTAGTTTCAAGCCCAATGCTTAACCACTAGACCATCACTTCCCCTACATGATGAAAAACAGAGTTGCGTCCATCAACCGCAGAGGGTAAAGCAGGATTATCATAGAATTTTGCCTCTTTGATTGTCAGGAACTCTAAATATGCTGCTGGGGGTTTCACTGACTTTAGGATCAACATCTTCTTGACATATTTCAGTGTGCTGAAATAGCCAGAGCAGTCAGCAGTCATGGAACTGTGGGAAAGGGATGGCTGCAATTAATCTTTTCAGGCTCAGGCACTTTTTGACACTGAAGCACTTGACTTAGGTACTTCTTATGTACCAAAATATAATAACCTAATGGTTCCATTGTGGAGAAAAGAGACTTGTGTGCCTTTTCTATGTACAATATTTGCAGGGAGGATTTTGCTAAACAATCATGTTTATGTGCACAACTTAAATTGTCTAACATTGTGATTTCTTTTCTTTTAGAACTCACGCCTTCAGTTAATTTTAAAAGGTCCAAACAGCAGTGGTCAGTTTAATATCTATTGGCAAACTGTTCCACAATGTAGCTGCATGATATGCAAAGACTCCAAACCCTGGTGGCTTCTTCTTCACCCTAGACACACAAAGCAGGCCAACATAGTGAGACCACAGGACATGAGATGTCACATAAGGCTTCACAAGTTTTGTCAGACAGGTGTGCACAATCACTCAGATTCTTACAACTCAGCAACAAAATCTTAAAATCTACTTTGACATCCACAGGAAGCCAGTGAAGAGAAGCCTAATAGAGGTGTGATCTGATTTTATGTCATGTAGGGTATGCTGGATCATCTTACTATGAGGAAATTATTCATGATAAGGAAGAATAATTAATAAAACACTTCTTAAAATGAAATGTCGATTGAAACTCTTCTCATTTAAAAGAAACCCTGATTACCCCCAAAATCTAATGTTTTTAGTAGCTACATGGACCTGAGTTATATTCTGTAAATTATTTTATATATTGTGTCTTTGTGTAAAGTAATTTATTGTATGAAGGAAATGGTATTTTCCCCCACATCACTTATTTCTTCTTGGCAGGTATTTTGGCTCTTGGCATGTGAGCCAGAGTTCATTTCTAATGCTGTTCCTTATCAGAGAGAGCCAAGAAGGGAGAAGGAAAGCTCTCAGGCAGACCTGCAGAGATTGATTCCTGTAAAGGCAAAAGTTTGTTCCTTTGGTAAATGTACTTTGGTAAATGCTGAAACTTCCTTCTAGGTGCCAATAGCAACCTCAGGGCTTTGCTAGTACTATCTGTCCTTCAGATCAGCCACAGTGAAAGTCAATAAAATAAAAGTTTTTCTAGCACTATGTTCCCCATCTTCATAATCTAACTTACTGACAGCACATCACTTGTAAAAGCACACAGAATCTACTGTGCTACGGCTGCTTTCTACCTACAGCAAATTATGTTTCTACACTGTTTAGACTGTAGAGTCCTGTAAAATTTAGTGCACCAAATTATTAAAGAATCTATCTTTGTTAAGAACTTACAGGATTCATGCCCAGACAGTCCCTCATGAATTTTTAAATCTGACTGTGATGTACATATGGGGAATCTGCACATCTCAGAAGAATAATCAATTCAGTTCAATTCAATTTTATTTATATAGCGCCAAATCACAACAAACAGTTGCCCCAAGGCGCTTTATATTGTAACGCAAGGCCATACAATAATTACGTAAAAACCCCAAAGGTCAAAACGACCCCCTGTGAGCAAGCACTTGGTGACAGTGGGAAGGAAAAACTCCCTTTTAACAGGAAGAAACCTCCAGCAGAACCAGGCTCAGGGAGGGGCAGTCTTCTGCTGGGACTGGTTGGGGCTGAGGGAGAGAACCAGGAAAAAGACATGCTGTGGAGGGGAGCAGAGATCAATCACTAATGATTAAATGCAGAGTGGTGCATACAGAGCAAAAAGAGAAAGAAACACTCAGTGCATTATGGGAACCCCCCAGCAGTCTAAGTCTATAGCAGCATAACTAAGGGATGGTTCAGGGTCACCTGATGCAGCCCTAACTATAAGCTTTAGCAAAAAGGAAAGTTTTAAGCCTAATCTTAAAAGTAGAGAGGGTGTCTGTCTCCATGATCCGAATTGGGAGCTGGTTCCACAGGAGAGGAGCCTGAAAGCTGAAGGCTCTGCCTCCCATTCTACTCTTACAAACCCTAGGAACTACAAGTAAGCCTGCAGTCTGAGAGCGAAGCGCTCTATTGGGGTGATATGGTACTATGAGGTCCCTAAGATAAGAAGGGACCTGATTATTCAAAACCTTATAAGTAAGAAGAAGAATTTTAAATTCTATTCTAGAATTAACAGGAAGCCAATGAAGAGAGGCCAATATGGGTGAGATATGCTCTCTCCTTCTAGTCCCTGTCAGTACTCTAGCTGCAGCATTTTGAATTAACTGAAGGCTTTTCAGGGAACTTTTAGGACAACCTGATAATAATGAATTACAATAGTCCAGCCTAGAGGAAATAAATGCATGAATTAGTTTTTCAGCATCACTCTGAGACAAGACCTTTCTAATTTTAGAGATATTGCGTAAATGCAAAAAAGCAGTCTTACATATTTGTTTAATATGCGCTTTGAATGACATATCCTGATCAAAAATGACTCCAAGATTTCTCACAGTATTACTAGAGGTCAGGGTAATGCCATCCAGAGTAAGGATCTGGTTAGACACCATGTTTCTAAGATTTGTGGGGCCAAGTACAATAACTTCAGTTTTATCTGAGTTTAAAAGCAGGAAATTAGAGGTCATCCATGTCTTTATGTCTGTAAGACAATCCTGCAGTTTAGCTAATTGGTGTGTGTCCTCTGGCTTCATGGATAGATAAAGCTGGGTATCATCTGCGTAACAATGAAAATTTAAGCAATACCGTCTAATAATACTACCTAAGGGAAGCATGTATAAAGTGAATAAAATTGGTCCTAGCACAGAACCTTGTGGAACTGTTGTGTGGGCCACCAGAAGAGGAGGTACTGCTGGCCCACCACCAGAGGGCGCCCTGCCTGAAGTGCGGGCTTCAGGCACGAGAGGGCGCTGCCGCCTACAGGAACAGCCAAGGTGACAGCTGTCACTCATCAACTATGACAGCTGTCACCGATCATCTGCATCTCACCTGGGATAAAAGCAGGATGACACCTCCACCACATCACCGAGATATCGACTTCTGCGAGAGGTAACATTCTCAGCCTTAATCTGTGCCGGACTGCACTGTGTGTTTCTGATCTTTGTACAGGAGGTTTCAGTCGTTTGTGTCAGCGGGAAGCTGAGCTGGTCGGTAACAGCAGGGTGACGGATCGCACCCTTCACGATCAGTGAGACAAGTGACTGTTCAGGTTCTGTAAAAGACTGTGTTCATATTTTCGGAGGTGGAGGTGGAATTCCCACCATTATTGTTACGGGGTGTACACACACCCACACTTGACTGTCTTTGTTCTCCGCCAGCAGTACCAGATCCGACACACTGAGACGGTGGCCACCTGGGGACTTCGGGACTTGGCGGCTCCAGTATCCCTCGGGTTCGGTGGCGGTGGAAATCGTGTGGTTCCGGTTCGTCTCCAGACGGGCGTCTCCTATCGTCGAGCCTGCCCACACGACACCTTCATTAATTGACTTGTATTCATTCTGTAATCTGCTGTGTGTGGTTGTGACATTCACAACAGTAAAGTGTTCTAATTTAACTCCCTCTATTGTCCGTTCATTTACGCCCCCTGTTGTGGGTCCGTGTCACTACACTTTCCCAACAGGAACTCCATAATTAACCTTAGTCTGTGAAGAAGATTCCCCATTTACATGAACAAATTGTAATCTATTAGATAAATATGATTCAAACCACCGCAGCGCAGTGCCTTTAATACCTATGGCATGCTCTAATCTCTGTAATAAAATTTTATGGTCAACAGTATCAAAAGCAGCACTGAGGTCTAACAGGACAAGCACAGAGATGAGTCCACTGTCTGAGGCCATAAGAAGATCATTTGTAACCTTCACTAATGCTGTTTCTGTACTATGATGAATTCTAAAACCTGACTGAAACTCTTCAAATAGACCATTCCTCTGCAGATGATCAGTTCGCTGTTTTACAACTACCCTTTCAAGAATTTTTGAGAGAAAAGGAAGGTTGGAGATTGGCCTATAATTAGCTAAGATAGCTGGGTCAAGTGATGGCTTTTTAAGTAATGGTTTAATTACTGCCACCTTAAAAGCCTGTGGTACATAGCCAGCTAATAAAGATAGATTGATCATATTTAAGATCGAAGCATTAAATAATGGTAGGGCTTCCTTGAGCAGCCTGGTTGGAATGGGGTCTAATAGACATGTTGATGGTTTGGATGAAGTAACTAATGAAAATAACTCAGACAGAACAATCTGAGAGAAAGAGTCTAACCAAATACCGGCATCACTGAAAGCAGCCAAAGATAACGATACGTCTTTGGGATGGTTATGAGTAATTTTTTCTCTAATAGTTAAAATTTGATTAGCAAAGAAAGCCATGAAGTCATTACTAGTTAAAGTTAAAGGAATACTCGGCTCAATAGAGCTCTGACTCTTTGTCAGCCTGGCTACAGTGCTGAAAAGAAACCTGGGGTTGTTCTTATTTTCTTCAATTAGTGATGAGTAGTAAGATGTCCTAGCTTTACGGAGGGCTTTTTTATAGAGCAACAGACTCTTTTTCCAGGCTAAGTGAAGATCTTCTAAATTAGTGAGACGCCATTTCCTCTCCAACTTACGGGTTATCTGCTTTAAGCTGCGAGTTTGAGAGTTATACCACGGAGTCAGGCACTTCTGATTTAAAGCTCTCTTTTTCAGAGGAGCTACAGCATCCAAAGTTGTCTTCAATGAGGATGTAAAACTATTGACGAGATACTCTATCTCACTTACAGAGTTTAGGTAGCTACTCTGCACTGTGTTGGTATATGGCATTAGGGAACATAAAGAAGGAAACATATCCTTAAACCTAGTTACAGCGCTTTCTGAAAGACTTCTAGTGTAATGAAACTTATTCCCCACTGCTGGGTAGTCCATCAGAGTAAATGTAAATGTTATTAAGAAGTGATCAGACAGAAGGGAGTTTTCAGGGAATACTGTTAAGTCTTCTATTTCCATACCATAAGTCAGAACAAGATCTAAGATATGATTAAAGTGGTGGGTGGACTCATTTACATTTTGAGCAAAGCCAATAGAGTCTAATAATAGATTAAATGCAGTGTTGAGGCTGTCATTCTCAGCATCTGTGTGGATGTTAAAATCGCCCACTATAATTATCTTATCTGAGGTAAGCACTAAGTCAGACAAAAGGTCTGAAAATTCCCAGAGAAACTCACAGTAACGTCCAGGTGGACGATAGATAATAACAAATAAAACTGGTTTTTGGGACTTCCAATTTGGATGGACAAGACTAAGAGTCAAGCTTTCAAATTAATTAAAGCTCTGTCTGGGTTTTTGATTAATTAATAAGCTGGAATGGAAGATTGCTGCTAATCCTCTGCCCCGGCCCGTGCTACGAGCGTTCTGGCAGTTAGTGTGACTCGGGGGTGTTGACTCATTTAAACTAACATATTCATCCTGCTGTAACCAGGTTTCTGTTAGGCAGAATAAATCAATATGTTGATCAATTATTATATCATTTACTAACAGGGACTTAGAAGAGAGAGACCTAATGTTTAATAGACCACATTTAACTGTTTAGTCTGTGGTGCAGTTGAAGGTGCTATATAATTTTTTCTTTTTGAATTTTTATGCTTAAATAGATTTTTACTGGTTATTGGTGGTTACTGGTTACAATCTTACCAAATTTACACTTAGCCTTAGCCAGCAGTTTCAAATTTCCTTCAATGTCGCCTGCTCTGGCCCCCGGAAGACAACTGACTATGGTTGCTGGTGTCGCTAACTTCCCATTTCTCAAAACAGAGTCGCCAATAACCAGAGTTTGATCCTCGGCGGGTGTGTCGCCAAGTGGGGAAAAACGGTTAGAGATGTGAACGGGTTGGCGGTGTACACGGGGCTTCTGTTTAGGGCTACGCTTCCTCCTCACAGTCACCCAGTCGGCCTGCTTTCCCGGCTGCTCGGGATCTGCCAGAGGGAAACTAACGGCGGCTAAGCTACCTTGGTCCGCACCGACTACACGGGCCTGGCTAGCTGTAGAATTTTCCACGGTGCGGAGCTGAGTCTCCAATTCGCCCAGCCTGGCCTCCAAAGCTACGAATAAGCTACACTTATTACAAGTACCATTACTACTAAAGGAGGCCGAGGAATAACTAAACATTTCACACCCAGAGCAGAAAAGTGCGGTAGAGACAGGAGAAGCCGCCATGCTAAACCGGCTAAGAGCTAGTAGCTGCGCTAAGCTAGTGGATTCCTAAAAACACGCAAAGTGAATAACGTGTAAATAATTTAGAGATGATTCAGCAGAGGGAGTGCTTTAGTTAAGGCACGTGAAGATTACACTGTGAAACAAATCATTATCTAGTTAACTAGATCAATCTAACTGCAGCTAACAGATACAGCTAACAGATATAGCAAAACACCGCTGTGCTCCGGAACACGAAGTGATACAATACCGCAGTGAGAGCCAACCACCAGTAGAGGCCAAATGAAACGGCGTTAACTTAGATTGCTCAGCAGCGTGTGGATAAAACCAGGATAAAAATGTATTGGTTCCTTCCTGTGTGACCTGGGGTTTCATTTAATTTCTTTTGAGACTACTTGCTCCCAGTTTTGTTAAATAGTATGGATTTCATTTTATTCATAAAAGCCATCATAGGTAAGTGAGTGAAGCTTGCTAATTTGTGAACACTTGAAGGCAGTGTACATATCTTTTATGGTAATTATCTCTGTCACCACATCAGGGCGTGTTTATATCTGTCTGAGCTACTTTTTTTTCTTTTTTTTATGTTGTACCCTTTGGAAGGTCGTTTTGTTGCCATGCTAGTAGATGATCTCTGCATTGTTCTTATTCAGTGATGGTGTTGCTATAAACAGTTTCACCCTTCTTTGGACACTGTATTGTGTTTTTGTTCCATAGATCCAAAATGAACAGTGCAAAGACAACCACACGTGCACACATTATTTTGATAGCTGTTTCCCACTTGAATGGGGATTAGTTATAAAATGGCATCATTTGATAACTTTGACAAGTCTTTAAGATATGCAGAGGTTAGCCTGAAGAACACTCAGACTTCTTTAGACTTGACAACCCTGCTTCTTTAGGGCATCTTCCCCACATGTTTCTTCAGTCTTCATGTTTCACCCACAGCTAATATACTGCAGGTGTGCTCAGCCAATCAACAGCTGGGACACCCCAAAGGGAAATAATCATGTGTAAGTAGAGTAGGAAAATATGCAAGCCAGGTGCCCTCCAGGAACTGATTTAGGCACCCTTGTTTTACCTCTTACAATTATGTGCCTATTGATTTGTGATGGGTCACAGAATTAGTTGGATAACCATATCAGTGGAATCTTGTATGCATATGTGTATTATGTATATGAGCATTATATGCATTTGTATGCTGATGCATATGTCTTTCATTGCATCATGCAACACATCTGAGATTCAAGACAAAAATTGCTGCTGTTACAAGACATCAATCCTCTTTGCCTGGCTAAGATGAAAAAGATGAGAGGGTATAACTTTAGTTTTGGATAATCTCTCTCTGCTTGATATTCAAGCTACTTTGTGACAAGGTGCAGCTCTTTTGCAGTCCTTCCCTGCATTACTCCAGGTAATGAGCCACCAGTGATGACTCTTGCCTCTGGTTATACATCTTCAAACTATGATCCTTGAATCTTTTCATCCAGCATTTTCACACAAGTGTACACTGAGAGATACCTGGGATAATCATATGGTTCTTTTGCATCTTTGGCTTCTTCCCGATGATTGGAAAGTCAGACGTCAGAAAATGTTCTCACTTTCTTCCTTTGCTGATGCTTTTGTTGTTGTCCTCAGGTATTCCATGACAGTACACAGAGTTAAAGTCAGGTCCAGGAGTAGTGGGACATTCACAGAATCTTTTTTAATTTTGACTCTGGAATATGTGCTCGTGTAGATCTTTACCTATAATTCAAAGGAATTAACAGAAATATCACATCAACCATTTGGGAATTACGACCATTTTGTTATGTGTCGGACGCAGCCCGGAGAACCGACCAGCATTTGAAGGACCCAGTATAAAATAAGCAGAGCACGGTACAAAGGATAACAGAGTTTAATAAACATAACAGTGATGTGAAAAAATACAAACAAATAAGTGCGCGGTCTGGCGTGGCGGATTTGTGGTGTGCTCCCAGCAGCACAAAACGGTCCGGAGCCAGAACCAGTTCAGACCCAAGGACCCCGCCGACACCCCCCAGGTGGCCGCGACAAACCGAGTCTGTGAAAGAAGAAATCATTATGTGAGTCCACACTCTACACACAGAGAGAACGCTCAAAGGTGTACAAACAGCAAACACTTCCTGGCTTAATTGCAAATCAGCTTCCCACCCTGCAGGCATGGAACATCCTGTTCACAAAACTCCACTGCAGTGGAAGCTGATTTAAACGACCAACATACAGCTCAATATAATAAGGTGTGAGGGACACCACATTTACTGACTGTATAAATGTTAGTCACAAAATCTAACGTACCTCAGGAAGTGTGCTGACGAGCGTGAGACCTCACCCCCTCCTCTTTCACAGACCATGCATCAAACCTGGACGTTCTCTGCATCCACTGATGATGAGATGGCTCTTGAGACGACGATCTCACCCGTCTGGTCACAAGGTCGAGTCTCTGGCAAATACACACTGTGTACTCCAGTCTTAAATGCCACCATTTTCCAATCCATGTAGATGCACCACAGCTGTGAGTCCTGACGAGCCGCAGGTGATCAGCCTCAGGTGATCAGGGTGAGGTCCTGATAAACTCAGCTACACAGCCACTCAGTCCCAAATGCGCACCACCTGGGAGGAAAAACGAAAGACAGGATAAAAGACACACAAAAGCCAGCCAGGCACGCCAGCCACAACACATTTATACACACAGTACATCCATTTTCAAATCCCGTAAAAATTGGACAAATGAAATGAGAGGATAATTGTGACTACAAATTATCAGTTTCAGCCACTTATCTTTAGACATGGCAGTGGATGAATACATGAACATTTCATGTATTGAATAAGGCTTGGACTTCATCAGTTCAGTTTTCGAGAACTGCGTAATGGACAACATTGCCTTACAGTACCTAACTGTTTGCATTTTCCAATGATTGATGTCAGTGAAGTCCAAGACAGCTTCAGTGTCTTGTTAATGTTCATATGTCCAGCCCCTGATTTGTCTAACAAGAGCTGTCTGTAAAAAACATGATTTATCATTTGCAATAATCCTTAAATTTAGTTTGTCCAATTATATATGAGATCTGAAAATTAAGGTACTGTGTTTAAAAATTCTTATGTGGTTAATACAATATTTGTGTTCAAGCCCAAGAAATAATGCTAAACATCTTCAGGGCAAGAACATCTTAATTATTTAATTTCACCCTATGAGCTTGGCTGCAATATTAATAGGTAGTAAGATTTTGAGACTTCTTCTTTGTACTGCATAGCAATCCTGCCCACGAGGAAACTGTTCTTGTTTGAGCATTTACAAAAGCAAGAATTTCTGTTGAAAATTAACTTCACTCAACTACTTCTGGACCACCAGGATCAATTCAGATACACATTTTTGGATTTTTTTTTTTTTCCTTTGGAAGAATAAATTGTTTTTCTGGTTCTTGGAAAGTATGAAATCTCATTACTGGTATGATATAAGAGATGGGTGGATATCTGTAAAATATCACTCCATTTGTGTGTTTCATGTAAAACAGAATATACGAGGTCTCTTAGATAATAAACCGACCCTTTTATTTTTTTTAACTATATGGATTTGAATGACATGCGATTACACCAATCATGCTTGAACCCTCGTGCGCATGCGTGAGTTTTTTCTCGCGTGTCGGTGACGTCATTTCCCTGTGGGCAGGCCTTGAGTGAGATGTGGTCCCGCCCTCTCGGCTGAATTCTTTTGTTTCACACGCTGCTCGAGACGGCGCGCGTTGCTTTATCAAAATTTTTTCTGGACCTGTGAGGAATATCCGAGTGGACACTATTCGAGAAATTAAGATGGTTTTCTGTGAAAGGTTTAACGGCTGATGAGAGATTATGGGGTGTTTCTGTCGGTGTAAGGACTTCCCATGGAGCGAGACGTCCTGCAGCGCTTCCAGGCGCTGTCGTCGGCCTGTTTCGAGCTGAAAACATCCTAATTTAAGGCTTAATTCACCCAGGACATCGTGAGAGAACAGAGAAGATTCAGAAGAGGCCGGCATGAGGAATTTATGCGGACATTCCACTGTTTAAGGACATTTTTTTAATGAAAGACGTACGCGCAAATTCGCCGAGTCGTTTCCGTGACGACTCGGCAAATTTGTGTGCGCCGCGACAGGAAAAACACCTCCGTGTTGAAAACCATTTGTAGAATTCAGGCGGCTTTTAATGGCTTTCAACAAGTGAGTAACTGAGAAATTGTTTAACAGCTTGGGCATGTTCCAACTTGCCCGTTAAGATTTCCAACGGAGGTGTTTTTCCTGCCGCGACCCCCCGCGGTCGGGTCCAGCCCGACATGCAACTCTGCCCGCACGTTCTTTCATTACAAAATGACTGTTAACAATGGAATGTCCGAATAAACTCCTCATGCCGACTTCTTCTGAAAGTTCTCTGTTCTCTGACGACTTACTGCCTCAACAGAGCCTGAAATGTGGAAGTTTTCAACTTGAAACGGCGAGACGCTGCCGCCTCGAAGCGCAGATCGCCGTCAGCCGCCGTGGACCGTCCTTAAAGCGACACTACCAGACCAAAATCTCTCATCAGCCGTTAAAATTTTTACCGAAAACCAGCTGAATTTATTGAATGGTGTCCACTCAGTTGTGCCTTACAGTTTTGAAAAAATTTTTTATCAAACAAAGCAACAGTCTCTGAGCCATTCCTAAACAATGAAAAAAATCGACGAGCGGGTGGACGACTCCTCACTCAAAGACTGCCCACAGGCGAATGACGTAACCGACAGGCGTGAAAAAACTCTCGCATGCCCACGAGGGTTCAAGCATGTCTGATGTAATCACACGTGATTCAAATCCATATGGTTTTTGAAAAAAATAATAAGGTCGGATACTTTTCTAATAGACCTCGTATATATATATATATATATATATATATATATATATATATATATATATATATATATATATATATATATATATATATATATATATATATATATACAGCAAGTTATATATATTAGAGAGAGTTTTATCTATTTTAATAAGAACAGATCCCCACGGGATAAAGCTGCGAGGTCTTGGTTTTTTTTTTTTTTTTTGTTAGTTTTGGAGGCCCAGTGGCTTATACTCAGGTGCGACCTCTATAGGGGAAGCTGGGGCACAGTGGATCAGAAATGCTGCCAGCATAAACACATTATGCATAGGTTTAGGTCATTCAATTGTGGATTTAATACAACAAGTTATAGTTTATAAGGCTGTGTTATTTATGTCTCCCAAAGTGTAATTTACAGGTGTTTAAAATTGATTTAAAAAATTTTGATTCGCTGTGCCCCGGACATTAATTCACGGGGCACAGTGAATCAACTTACAATATAATGAAAAACACATGATTATAAAGATTTCTTCAAAGTTATTAAATATATGCTGATGCCTATACAAACTATAATCCAGCAAACCAGCTATGTAATGTGTGAGTGTCTTATATAGTGATATAAGTCCTTTAGAAACTAGTATAAATATAACTCAGAATTTCTGTTCAAATGGGAAAACCAGTTGTTTATATACAGAAATTATAGAAATAATTCATGGAATAATAAATGTATATGCTTCATCAAGTAATATTTGTCAGCCACTAGATACTGGTGCTTACTCAATCACTTTCTTGACTGACTATGGCCCGAATCACCGTGGCCTGGGTACAAGTGACACACATGAGTCATGTTATAAAATAGCTGATAGTCTGGAGAAGACATAACACATGCTCATCAGTTGGATGGGGTAGTCTTCTAATGAATAAGATTTTTTGGGCCACCTTTCCTCTGTTGTGAGAAATAAATACAAAGACACTGGCATCCACAAAATTTACTTTTGATAGGAAAAAACTGACTTCACTTGCCACTTAGTTTTACCCTTAATGTGTCCAAAAACAAAATATTAATTTAGAAAGGGGGTGTCTTTATGCATAAAAATATGGCATAACTGCTGCAAATATATATAGTTTTGCAGATATAGCTACTGATTCACTGTGCCCCGTGATTCACTGTGCCCCGGTTTCCCCTACTGAAAAATATATATAGTATAAATAGCTATTATAGATACTATTTATATTGGAATTTCCCAGGAATCAAAGCACGAAACAAAGCAAACTCTAATCATAAAAGACTAAATGCCATAAATCAAAAAAGTACAATTCATCAATGCATGAAAATCCCAAATTATAGAACATATAGAAAAAGGTGTGATTCATATTCCAGTGAGCCTTGTACTCTGGAAAATACAGTATACATCAATGGTAGTGCAAAGTTTGTTGTTGTAATGTCTTTTTGCATATCAGAACTGCTATACAGTGGTGTGAAAACGTTTGTGCACCCTTGAGCTTTTACATGTTTGAAATTTTTTAGGACATGAGAAAACAAACAAAAATTCAGGCTAACAGCCAGAATGATGGTGTGCAAGTAAGTTCCCCCTTTAGTATAACACATATAAACCATCACTTTTACTTCCAACTTTCTTCAGACAAAGCAGAGGATGGATACATGAACAAGACACTGATTATGTCTTGGAGTTTATTTACATCAGCAATGAAGAAATGCAAAAAGTACAGTATCTGTGTGAAGTAGACAGTTCTCAAAAACTAAGGGACCAAGCAATTTTGTTGTGTGGGCCGCTGAAGAGGAGGTACTGCTGGCCCACCATCAGAGGGCGCCCTGCCTGGAGTGCGGGCTTCAGGCACGAGAGGGCGCTGCCGCCTCACAGGACAGCTGGGAATGACAGCTGTCACTCGTTAGCTCCTGACAGCTGTCACCTATCATCAACTCATCAACCACTCCATAAAAGCTGGACGACAACTCCACCCCGCTGCCGAGATATCGTTTGCCTTCGAGGTATTTTCTCAGCCGTATTCAGTTAAGTAGTAGGTGCTACTGTTAATTCTTACTGTGTTCTTGTTTCGGAGGTGGAGGCGTTTTACCCACCATTGAGGAACTGTAGCTGATTGTATTGCTGGGTGTACACACACCCACACATAACTGTTTCTGCTTCCTGCCAGCAGTACCAGATCCGACAGCCGGAGACGGTGGCCACCTGGGGACTCCGAACTTGGCGGCTCCAGTATTCTCCGGGTTCAGTGGCAGTGGAAATCGTGTGGGATCCGGTTCCTCTCTGGACGGACGTCTTCCATCCTCGAGCCTACCCACACATCACCTTAGTACATTTGACCAAATTCTGTATTTGTCTATATTTCGTTGTGCACGCTTCACAACAGTAAAGTGTTGTATTTTTGGCTCATCTATTGTCCGTTCATTTACGCCCCCTGTTGTGGGTCCGTGTCATTACACTTTCACAACAAATTTTGCATCACCAGTTACACAGCTTCACATTGAAGTGGTATAGAGATGTTTTGTTTTTTTTAAACAAAGAAAACTTGAAAGTTCAGCTACAACTGGCCAGAAGGCACATCAGAGATGCAAACCAAGATTTGATCTATTTTGTTGAAAGAAAATTCTTCTCTGATCCACTCTGCTATAAAGGTGTGAGTGGTGATGCAAAATGCAAAACTTGAACTATACACAATTCCTCCAGTTGGAGCCACATAAGCCAATACCTTCTTCAGGGTTGTCTGGGTGTCTTGGTGGCTTTCCTCACTTGTCTCCTTGTTGCACAGCACCCTAGTTTTTTGAAAACTGTCTACACCACACAGGTTTACCTTGGAGTACCATATTGCTTGTATTTCTTCATAAATAATCATTGTCTTGGAAATGTTCATGGAGCCATCCCTCGACTTGTCTGAAGACGACTGGCTGTAAAAGAGCTGGTTTATATATCTGTTATCCTGAAGGGTGCGGTTACTTTTTCACACCATCATTTTGGCTTTTAGATTTTTATTTATTTGAAATGATCATGTACTTATCATTACTTTTCACTATGAGTTTAAGGGGCAACATTTTAGAAATTTTAATATAAAAAGCCTGAATTTGTGTTTTTGTTTTTTGATGTCCTAAAAAATTTTGAACATGTAAAAGTTCAAGCGTGCACTAGCTTTTTCACAGCACTGTCTTGTCTTCTTTCCTATGGCAATATGCCATGAGCTAAGATTGTTCCAGTCCTGTCACTCATGTGTTTGTTAAATTTGTCAAAAACCTGAAGTGAAAGTTCTGAAATCAGGGGAATTACTGTACCTTTGTGATTTCATTGAGTTATTACTTGCTGCTATAACCTATTGAATCAAACTCTCAGATTATACACTGTGGGGTTGGAGACAACTTCATCAGTGATGCTCAAAGGTCAAGAGCTATCAAGTTTAATTAGTTTTAGTGTTCATGATGAAAAGGAATACATATATTTTGTTTTGTGGTTTTATGGCATTATACCACAAGTGATTAAATGACCCAGGCACAATATTCTAACTGGGACCTCAGATTGCAATTAAACCTCTGCTGCAGGGCTTCATATGTCTTTGTACAAGATTGTTAATGGGAATATTCCATTTGGTGTTGCGAGAAAGAGGGAAAGTCAAGACAAGTACTATTCATTGCCAAGTGCTCGACTTCAGTCTTCCACAATACAATGTAGTTACTCTGCACAAACATGGTTTCATTTACAGTACATGACTACCACAAACCAGATTCAGCTGCCTTGCATACTAATTCAGGTCAGATGCCTTCAAAGAATAATATTGACAAAAAGATGCTACAGGAAATGTAGCAAAATCATTTCCAGCTTATAGCCGTTAGCACAGAAATGCTGAGGCAAGGTAACCCCATTGATTTACGCTGTCACCAGTAGAGTCCAGCTTCTTAACGAAGAGAGCAGAGAGACTCATTCATCAGCCTCAGACGATGTCATCACTGCAGAGTGGAAACAAAATAGCCCACAGGGAGGAAGACAGGGTCTATTTGGCAAATGTTAAACGTTATAGAGGAATGGTTGCTGTCCATGTGCAAAAATCAGGAATTACTGCTATGATATGGAAAGAACTAATAACAAGAATACAGAGAGCTTAATTTGTCACAAAGGAATTCTCCTGCCAGAGTAGGATTGAGTCAGGTCAGGTTTGGAGGCATGCTTCAGTTTCTCATGTGACAGCATCCACCACAACGCTCAACCGCCCCAGGTCCTGGATAGATAGAGAACTGGTATATCACCATTTTTCAACATACTCATCCAACTGCTGCAGCCAGGTGAATCATGGTCATCATCTTTCCCTTTTCTTTGTGCTAGGGTCCTCAACACTGAGGCACCTCCATGCTGGATCCTACCTAGAGAAACATGCTATATTGCCACAATGTTAGAGGTGCCATTCCCTCATAATGCAAGTGGTAGTCATCATCCAAATCTCCCTAAGTAACAGCAAGTTTGACACAGTCATTATTGCTGTACTTAAGGATTCTCCATAGAGATTGAGTTCCAAAAAATGAGTCTTCCTGTTTGCTCATTAGTATGCATTCAAGTCTCTCAACCATACAGAAAGCAGTAGCAGGACCTTCAAGACTTGGACCTTTGCTCTGTCCAGCAACCTCAAGAATCCATAAGCTCTTCCAAGGCATCTTGAAATGACAATGACCAAGGACCCAGAGTTATGAATATCACAGCCAAGATAAGTGACTCTCTAGAATTTCAACATTGTGAACGCACACAGCTACACAACATATGGCTAAATCACAGAAGTCATTGCAAGCCTAGATCTTAAGCCACCTTGGCAATTGCATGAATTCTATCCTTCACTCCTGTGCACTCCTGTGCCAATGCATCCCACATTGTCCCACTTGATGCTACGCTATATAAAATAAAACCTGTGCCATATCATTTTGTAGCCAATGAGGCATTTGCTGTCAGAATGTGGCTGATGAAACCATTCTCTCATCGCTCCCAGAAACACAGATAAATTATCCACAGCTACAGGTTGTCTCATGCTTGTTGTGTGGTGGAGAATGTGTTTGGAATTTTGTCTCAAATGTAATTATTATTTATAACATATGTATTGTAATGGATTGGTAAAACAGTTGCATTTTCATTCTTTTTCAAGCATTAGATAATGTATCTGTAAAGTTATGGTTATTATACATATAACATCTCATCGTCTAATTTCTGGTTCAGACACCCTGCGCACAATGACATGCATTGCCACGCAGTGACATGCAATGTTTTCGGATAGGTTGCACAATGTTCAATTTCAATTTCAATTTATTAATTTATATAGCGCCAACTCACGACAAAGTCACCCCAAGGCGCTTCACACAATTCACAACAACAGAAATGAATCTAAAATCAAAATTAAAAGCAAGAAAAGCACAATAAAAAGATAAAAAAAAAAACACAGAAGAATAAAAGGAAATTACAAAGCAAACACAAACAAATTCAATTAATGATAAGACAGTCTAAAAAAGTGGGTCTTCAGTCTTGATTTAAAAGTCTCCACCGTGTCAGACTGCCGAATAATAGCAGGTAGATTGTTCCAAAGAGTTGGACCATGGTAGGAGAAGGCTCTATACCCCACAGACTTCTTGTTCATCCTAGGAACACACAGAAGCCCTGCGCTCTGCGAACGCAAAGCCCTCGCAGGTACATAGGGCTTAACCAAGTCCACCAGGTAGAAAGATGCCAGTCCATGATCAATTTTATAAACCAACAATAAAACTTTAAAATCCGATCTGGCAGAAACTGGTAGCCAATGAAGGGATGCCAGAATGGGAGTAATGTGGTCAAACCTTCTACTTTGTGTCAAAAGTCTGGCAGCAGCATTCTGTACCAACTGAAGTCCTTGAATGCTAGACTGCGGCAGGCCAGAAAATAAAACATTACAATAATCCAATCTGGAAGAAATATACGCATGTATCAAAGTCTCAGCATCAGCCATAGACAGGATGCGACAAATCCTCGCCACATTTCGCAGATGAAAGAAGGCAGTCCTCGTAATGTCTCTAATGTGGGGACCAAAAGACAATGTAGGATCGAAAAGTACTCCAAGATTCCTCACTTTGTCCGTATGATGCACAACACACGAACCAAAATTAAGCGCCAACTGGTCAAAATGATGCAGATGTCTGGCTGGACCAAGAACCATCATTTCAGTCTTATCAGAATTCAAGAATAGGAAATTACTAGACAACCAACTTCTCGCAGATATAAGGCAATCTTCCAAGGCTTTTATATGAGCAAGATTACCAGCAGTTACCGGCATGTACAACTGAGTATCATCAGCATAACAATGAAAGGCAATCCCGTAATGCCACAGAATATTCCCAAAGGGCGCTATATAAAGTGAGAAAAGCAAGGGGCCTAACACAGACCCCTGTGGAACCCCAAATTTCATTTTACCAAGACCAGAAGTAGTGTTATTATACACAACACATTAAGAACGACTGGACAAGTATGACGTCAGCCAAGCAACAACACTTCCAGTAATCCCAAAGTAATTTTCCAGCCTATCAAGTAAAACATGATGATCCACAGTATCAAACACAGCACTAAGATCCAAGAGCACTAAAACTGAATCGAATCCATTGCACACAGAAAATCATTCACCACTCTGGTAAGTGCTGTCTCTGTGGAGTGATGTTTTCTGAAAGCAGACTGAAGTGGCTCAAAAAGATCATTCTCAGTAAGATGGTCTACAAGCTGCCGTGAGACCACTTTTTCTAGAATTTTAGAACAGAAAGACAGATTTGATATTGGCCTGTAATTACTCAATACACCAGGGTCAAGACCAGATTTCTTAAGCAATGTTTTAATCACTGCAGATTTAAAACACCCAGGAACAGAACCAGAGCTTAATGAAAAATTAACAATTTCCAACACAGTAGGCCCAAGAATGGGCCACAGGTCCTTAAACAACTTTGTTGGTATAGGATCAAATAGGCAGGTTGTGCTTTTTGTAGACATCACGAGCTTTGCTAGCGCATCTAGTGAAATAGTATCAAATTCTGTAAATTCTGTAAACACTAGTTCACGCGAGTGGCACAAAATTTATGCATTCCAGAAATTGTGAACATTTTAAAATTTTCTTTGCACACTGGCATGCAGCCACGCACAGTTTACAACAGTTTACACTGAGTTTGATCATTGGCATGCAAGACTGCCTACCAGTGCGGGGTTCAATTCGTGTCAAGTGTCAAGGTGCCTTTAATTTTGATCCAGCAGAGCTGCAAACCCAGACTCTGTGAACCTTGTGTACAGTGTCTACCTGAGTACTACTTGTGGTATTAAGGCAAGGCAAGGCAAAAGTATTTATAGAGCACATTTCATACATCAAGCATTTCAATGTGCTTTACAGATAATAAGGAACAGTGCAAAATACAACAAGAAAATAGAGAAAAAAGTAAAAGAATAATAATAAAAATAAAAAAATTCAATAGCAAGATAAAACAGAATATGTATAAAACAAAACAAGATAAGAAATAAGAGGTACAAGCTAAAAGATAACGCAAAACAAAAAAGAAAGAATTTAACAATATGATTCATTAAAAAGCTTTTTCTTGAGTCTCTTTTTAAAAACAAAAACAGTTGGGGCATCTTTATCTTCATCTGGTAGCCTGTTCCAAAGTTTAGCTGCATACACACTAAAAGCAGTTTCACCACATTTACTTTTAGTGGTGGGTTCCACTGTAAGATTTTTATTTTGAGACCTGAGTGATTTACTTGGGAGATACTGTTTGAATATGTCATGTATGCATTTTGGGCCACTGCCATTAAATGCTTTAAAAACAAGAAGCAAAGCTTTAAAATCAATTCTATAGCTTACTGGAAGCCAGTGTGACGACCTTAGAACAGGAGTAATGTGCTCACTTCTTTTTGTTTTAGTCAAAACTCTAGCAGCTACATTCTGTATGACTTGTAACTGCTATATAGTCTTCTTTGGAAGCCCAGTTAAGAGGGCATTGCAGTAATCCACCTGTCTTGTAATAAAAGCATGGATAAGTTTTTCTAAATCTGTTGCTGACATGAGGTCCCTTAATTTTGCAATATTCTTCAAATGAAAGAAAGCCGATTTAGTAACTGATTTCACGACTGTCAAATTTCAGGTTGCTATCAATAATGACACCATGATTTCTAACAATATCAATCAATCAATCAACTTTTTTCTTGTATAGCGCCAAATCACAACAAACAGTTGCCCCAAGGCGCTCCACATTGCAAGGCAAGGCCATACAATAATTATGAAACACAGTCTACGTCTAAAGCAACATAACCAAGGGATGGTCCAGGGTCACCCGATCCAGCCCTAACTATAAGCCTTAGCGAAAAGGAAAGTTTTAAGCCTAATCTTAAAAGTAGAGAGGGTATCTGTCTCCCTGATCTGAATTGGGAGCTGGTTCCACAGGAGAGGAGCCTGAAAGCTGAAGGCTCTGCCTCCCATTCTACTCTTACAAACCCTAGGAACTACAAGTAAGCCCGCAGTCTGAGAGCGAAGCGCTCTAATGGGGTAATATGGTACTATGAGGTCCCTAAGATAAGATGGGACCTGATTATTCAAAACCTTATAAGTAAGAAGAAGAATTTTAAATTCTATTCTAGCATTAACAGGAAGCCAATGAAGGGAGGCCAACACGGGTGAGATATGCTCTCTCCTGCTAGTCCCCGTCAGTACTCTAGCTGCAGCCTTTGCCTTCAGTCCCTTTGTCTCAAGCAGATTTCCAATCTTGAGTTTTTGATCCTCCTTATCAAATATGATGACTTCAGTTTTATCAGAGTTCAGCTGAAGTAAGTTTTGTGACATCCAGCTGGTAATCTGATTTAAACACTGATAGAGTGAGTCAAGGGGCGCATAATCATTTGGAGCCAGAGCAAGGTAGATTTGGGTGTCATCTGCATAGCTATGATAACACATTGCATTCTTCTTGATGATCTGGCTAAGTGGGAGCATGTAGAGATTAACAGTGAAGGGCCTAGGATTGATCCCTGAGGGACACCACAGGTCAAGGATGCTGGTGCTGAGTAATAGTTTCCTATGGCAACAAAATAGGTCCTGTCTTGTAGGTAAGATTGTAGCCATTTTATAACAACACCTGAAAAACCAACCCAGTGCTCCAGTCAATGGAGTAGTATCTGGTGGTTGACTGTATCAAAAGCTGCACTGAGGTCCAGCAGCACCAGGAAAGATGTTTTCCTAGCATCAGTGTTTAGACGAATGTCATTTATTACCTTAACAAAGGCTGTTTCAGTGCTATAATAAACACAAAAGCCTGATTGATACTCATCATAATAATTATTTGATGATAGAAATGCAGTAAATTGGTTAAAACAGTTTTCTCAATTATTTTTCCAATAAAAGGAAGATTGGAAATAGGTCTGTAGTTACTCAGTACTGATGGATCCAAGTTATTCTTTTAGAACAGAGGCTTTACAACTGCAGTTTTAAGGGACCTAGGAAAAGCGCCAGTTTGTAATGAAGTGTTTATAATCAGAAGCACATCTGCTGAGATGAGATGAAACACACTTTTGAAAAAACTTGTGGGCAATGTGTCCAGTTGGGAAGTGGCAGAGCTGAGATTTTTAACAATTTTAATAAGTGTTTCATGGTTGATCAGGTTAAATTCTGACATAATGTGTAGAGGCCCTGTTTCAATAGCTGACAGTTCCAAAAGATGAGTTGTTTGCAATTTTGATATTATGTTCAATCTTATTTTCTCAATCTGATTATGGAAAAAGGACGCAAACTCGTTGCATTTGTGTACAGAGAGAAGCTCGGGTATTAGGTCATTTGGGGGTTTTGTTAATCTCTCAACAGTAGAGAATAGAACACGAACATTATTTATGTTTCTCTCAACAATATCAGAAAAAAGGCCTGTCTTGCCTTGCAAATTTCGCAATTATACAGCTGTAGCATATCCTTATGGATTTGGTAGTCAATATGAAGCCCAGCTTTTCGCCATTTTCTCTCAGTTTTCTTGCAGTTTCTCTTTGCAAACTTAACTGTTGAATTTTGTCTCCATGGTGCACTTTGATTGTTGTTGATTTGTTTCCATTTTCATAGGAGCAATGTCATCCATAATTTGTGTAATCTTTAAGGTGAAATTAGTCATCATATTATCTACAGAGTGTGATTTCCGGGGCAGGCTCTGAGCATTTGCTTGCTCAAAAAGCACAATGGTGTTCTCATTTATGACTCTCTTTCTTACAGTTCCAGACCAATTCTGAAGAAGAGGGGACATACACATATCAAAAAACACACAAAAATGATCAGACACAGCCAAGTCCATAACATTTGTACAAACATTTAGGCCCTTGGACAATACCAGGTCAAGAGTATGACCATGTAAATGGGTTGGGCCCTTACATGAGCATAAAAAATCTCTTGCATCTGTGTTTTCAAAATTATCTACATGCAGATTAAAATCCCCTGTGATGGTAATAGAGTCAAACTCAATGCAAATAGTTGACAGCAGTTCACTAAATTCTTCAAGAAATACTTTTACAGTGAGTCTTGGAGGCCTGTAAATGGTTAATAACAGAATGTTGGGAAAACTCTGAATAAGTGAGCATAAGTATTCAAAAGATGTGAAGTCTCCAAAGAACAACTGCTTGCACTGAAATGATGCTCTAAATATTCCGGCAAATCCACCCCCTCTCTTCTTGTCACGGGTAGTGCTCATAAAATTAAAATTTGGGGGAGCAGATTCAATTAGCATGATCAAGCCATGTTTCAGTCAAAAGCATAAAATCAAGAGAGTGTGTACAGATCAGATCATTAATTAAAAAGGACTTATTTGAAAGTGACCTGACATTCAGCAGAGCTAGTCTTACAGTGGTTGGTGTAAGGGTCTTTTCCACTGATCCACACAAAGTATATTTTGGAACTGGTTTTAAATTTAACTCATTTACCCCTTGTAGTCGTCGTTTTTATGCCTAGAAGATAGAAGCATGAGCATGACTAAAACCTTTCAGCAGACCCCCCGCCTTTTTAAGCATTTTCCATATTTTGCCTTTCAGCTTCTGGAGGGGCACTGCTCCCCATACTCCCCAGTTTTTAAGCATTTTTCTTTTTTGCTTTTCAGCTGACCCCCCAATTACAGCCCTCTTAACCCCTGCCACTTTAAGCATTTTTTAATATAGATGTAAATTAACATTCAAAGTTTTCAGCTAGCTGACAGTAGGGCTGTACAATATGGCCAAATTATCGTTTCTCAATATTGTCATATAAATTGTCATGTAAATGTCACTTATATACATGCTGTCCATATTCTTGAGCCGCTTAGGTGGGTAGGGAGAGTTCCAATGGGATAAAAAAGCTTTTCAACCTACCATCCCTGGTTCTCAAGACCAGGCACCTAAGTGGCTCTACTTTCTCTTTTTTTTAAAGATATTTCAGTGTACCTTAGTAAACACTAATAGAGTTCCACCTTAGATTTGGAATGTATAATAGAAGATATACCTTACTGAATTTTCATATCAATATGATATACGATATGACTATGATTTGACACAAAGTGCAGCAACAGTGAAAATTAAACATTCTTGAACAAAACGGTAATAATACCACACTCATTTTACACTCATCATAAGGTTAGGATACTGTGCCCTCCAAAAGTATTGGAACACTTGGAATTTCACACATTTTAATTTGTTTATGCCATTTTAAATACAAGAAATACAAAAAATAAAGAATCAAAATGTCTAAAATTATCTTCCTCAAACTCAAACTGAAAGCAAATCTCTAAAACTTGATAAAACCTGTAAATAATAATCAGTTTTATTGCCACTTTTCTTTAGACAAGTCAAGGGATGGAAACATAAACATTTCCAAGTCACTGAATATGTCTTGGACTTTATTTACATCAGGGGTGGGGAACTTGTTCCAGAAAGGGCCAAGAGGGTTCTTTGCACCCACTGACAGAGCATGAACCTGCTGCTGTCTGTTAGCTTAAACATGTGTATATAAGGCAACCAGAATTAAAGGAGAAATGCTGCTTTTAGCAACTTGGACCTCATTTCAGGCATAACATATGGTTGTTTACTCACCAATATAAGTTTTGTGTGATTACAAGTCCATAGTTCAAATGACGTTTTCAGTTCAAATCTGAGGCAAACATTTTTCTTCTTCTACTAAGGTGGATTTGAACTTTTTGTGGTACACAGCACTAACTACTGGACAGGAGGAACCTAGCAGTCAGTGTCACACTGATTTGAAAATGCAGCTCTTTTCAACCAGATGTGTGGTGCTGTGACATGTCAATCATCTGTGTCCAATCAGATTTCAGGGGAGTTCAGTGAAACCCCAGCCTCCGCTCTAGCTCCACCCATGCCAGGAAGTGTTCAACATTTCTTGTTTCACTGTGGCTGAAAAGTTTGCACTTCCTGTTTTGAGCATTCCTGCGAGATTCCATGGGATCTCAGCCGTCAATCCAGGAAGTGTTTGACATTTGAACATTTCCGGTTTTACTGTGGATTTGAAAATTGGCACTTCCTGGGTAGGGCGCCCTGTACCATGAGTGAGCTTCATGCTGCTGCGCAACCCTTCACTCATATTATCAACAGGCGCAGCAGACAGGAGCTTTTCGATGCAGAGCACCCTGTGCATGTTACTTGAAATGCTTCCAAATTCCACTTCGGCAAGCCCAACTGTTGTTCTGGTAATTTTTTGGGAGGTCCCTTCTGCTCACTATTGCAGGTCTGACCCTACAGGCAAACAGGTGGAGACAAAGCCTGATGAAATGAGTTTTATATTTGGCTGTAACGCAATGAAATTTCATGCAGGAAAGCACTACATCACACCCATAAGAGGATGCTTTATAAAATGAATTTTAACAAAGTTTCAACTGGCAGTGAGAAGGAAAAGGTCTGAGTCATGCACAAAGCAGAATAATTTAATGGGTGCCACAAATCACAAATCTTATGTATCAGCTAAATCTGATGCTTTTATTTGTGGGTTACTTTGTTTTTGTTCCCTTCTGTTGCTTTGAAATCTGAAATTGGGCAAAAACAAATACAAAACATTTTAAATTCTACACTGGAGTATGCTTTCAAAATCCACAAACACTCATAATTTAAATTTGGCACAAATGAATATCCTCCTTTTCAGTTAAGGATCGGATGCCGTCTGGATGTGATAAGCTGTGAACATAACGGAGGGAGCAGTAGGACCTTCCAGTCTTTGGTGGTGATGGAAATTCATGCAAAATACATCCATCAGTGTTGAGCTCGATATCTGATAGAGACTTATCGGGCATGCCACATGAATACAGAGCTGACCGTGTGGGAGCAGAGCTGTCCAATGGACTCTGCATTTGTCATCCAGATTAACACGGCAGACTCCCAGTGTGCTGTCGCTGCACGGTCACATCTGTATTCTCAGCCATGAGTGCAGAACAATCCACGCTTCACTCCAGTTGGTTAGTCCTACATTTGTATATGTCTAATAGAGAAAATCTCTTCCAGATCCCACTTAAAGGGTAATAGGATGTGGGTGTTGGTGCTCGTGTGCATCAGCACATAATCAGACTTCGTAGGTGCATGCTTCAGTTGGGTGATGGCCAGTAGGAGGAATTGTTCCCGTGTGGGCAGATGCTCTGGACACTTGGCTATTAACACTTCGGAGGCTGAAATGTGACAAAGTCTCTCTCTCTTTCCTTTTTTTGCCCTCAGTTCTTATACTTGTTGTAAGTACTGTACATCGTGTAGAAGATGTGGATGTTCACTTGAATCTGTATAATTCCACACTGTAAAAAAGATCAAGCTGAATAAAAAGGGTTTTTTTAATTAGAATTTTTTCAAGTTAAGGATATTACCATATTGGTTTGAATAAAAGAGGACCCTGATAATAAGATGACCCCACCAACACCAATTACTACCTTTATCAAGGCGCATTTCTTAAAAAATACATTCTGACATTCAGACAAAATCTTGTTTTTGGAAAAGAACATACACTTATTAGAAAAGAACACCAAAAGAGGGGATAAGGTCTGGTTACATAATAAATACATAAAGTAGTTGTACAATAAACATTGCAAACTGGTATATTAAGGGTAGTATCTCACTGGGCCACCACAGCTTGTGAACAGCATCGGCAACAGAATTTGTGCAGTTTTGCACAATGTTCGCGAGGCCATCCACTCATGTGTTTCACAGGGCATCACTTGCATTTTCCTTGATTTTTGAACTCTTCAAAAAATTTTCCACAACAGTGTTCCTTGCCAAATAGTCACATGAGCATCACAAACCCTTCTGAATGTAGTCTCCATGACTCAGAAAGTGCCATAATCGAGAGAGAATTTTGTGATGGCTTGTCAACATGGGTGGTGCCAGGGGGCGCTAGAGCTCCCACTAGATTTGTCACAGCACTCCTATAGCACCCACAAGAGAACAATTCCTCATTTATTCATTTAATGTTATTTCATCCCATGTTTTTAAGGCCTTGTTCACACTGAAAATGAACTTCTGCTATACAGTCTTTTTCTTTGTCATTTTCAAAAAGTGTTCCATTCAAGAAATATCCCCATTCTCACAGATCCAATGAAACCATGTGAAAATGCTATAGTACATATGCCAGGCCTTGGTTCAGTGACTGCTTCTGTGACCTCAAACATAAGGCTAGAGGTCTAGAACGGCGATGGTGTCGTTCAAAATTAGAAGTATTCCACCTTGCATGGCATGATGCCAGACTATAAGCATGCACTACTGCAGGGGTAGGCAACCTGTTCCAGAAAGAGCCATGAGGGTGCAGGTTTTCTTTGCAGCCACTGACTCCACCAGGTGATTTTACTGATTAATATCACTTTGAGCAGATGGAATCAGTTAATCAGTGAAATCACCTGGTGGAGTCAGTGGCTGCAAAGAAAACCTGCACCCTCATGGCTCTTTCTGGAACAGGTTGCCTACCCCTGCACTACTGGCTCCAAAGCAGACCTATTACTCTGATTTGATCAACAAAAACAAGCATAACTCAAAGTTCTTGTTCAACACGGTGACAACACTTATTCATGGACAACCACCTGTAGTTTGCTCTCCTTTTACAACACAACATTTCTGGGATTGCTTCGAGAAGAAAATAAAAGACATTAGGTTGAACATATCCCAGCATGCCTTAACTCAGCCACTACACCCTGCTTTTGAGAAGGTGCCATTACAGAGGCATTACCTAGATTTACAGAATTTGATAGTATCTAACTGGGCGTGCTGACAAAACTTGTAAAGTCTACAAAAAGCACAATGTGCTTATTTGATCCTATACCAACAAACCTGTGGCCTACTGTTGGGCCGACTCTGCTGGAAATAATTAATCTCTAATAATTAATCTCTCAATAATTAAATTCTGGATCTGTTCTGAAATGTTTCAAATCTGCAGTGATTAAACCATTACTAAAGAAATCTAATCTTGACCCTTGTGTATTGAATAACTATAGACCGATATCAGATCTATCATTTTGCTCTAAAATTTTGGAAAAAGTGGTGTCACGGCAGCTTGTGGACTATCTTACTGAGAATAATCTTTTTGAGTCACTGCAGTCTGCTTTTAGAAAATATCATTCCACAGAGACGGCTCTCACTAAAGTGGTGAATGATTTTCTACTTGCAATGGATTCAGACACTACAGTTCTGGTGCTGTTAGATCTCAGTGCTGCATTTGATACCGTGGATCATTGTATTCTATTCGGTAGGTTGTAGAATCATTTTGAAATTACTGGGAGTGCCCTTGCATGGTTGACGTTATACTTGAGCAGTTGTTCTCACTGTGTGTTGTATAATAACACTACCTCTAACCTTAGTGACATGAAATTTGGGGTTCCACAGGGGTCCGTCTTAGGCCCCCTGCTTTTCTCCCTTTATATAGCACCCCTTGGGCACATATTGCGGCGTTTTGGGGTTAACTTTCACTGCAGTGCTGATGATACTCAGTTATACATGCCGAGTTATACATCCCCTCTAGCTTGCCTCTACTGGTGGTTGGCTCTCACTGCGGTATTGTATCACTTCCTGTTCCGGAGCACAGCGGTGTTTTTCTGTATCTGTTAGCTGTTTAATCTGCGCAGTTAGATTGATCTAGTTATCTAGATTACGATTTGTTTCCCAGTGTAATCTTTACGTGCCTTAACTAAAGCACTCCTTCTGCTGAATCACCTCTAAATTATTTACACATTATTCACTTTGCGTGTTTTTAGGAATCCGCTAGCTTAGCGTAGCTACTAGCTCTTAGCCGATTTAGCATGGCGGCTTCTCCTGTCTCTCCCGCACTTTTCTGCTCTGGGTGTGAAATGTTTAGTTATTCCTCGGCCTCCTTTAGCAGTAACGGTACTTGTAATAAGTGTAGCTTATTCGTAGCTTTGGAGGCCAGGCTGGGCGAATTGGAGACTTGGCTCCGCACCGTGGAAAATTCTACAGCTAGCCAGGCCCCTGTAGTCGGTGCGGACCAAGGTAGCTTAGCCGCCGTTAGTTACCCCCTGGCAGATCCCGAGCAGCCGGGAAAGCAGGCTGACTGGGTGACTGTGAGGAGGAAGCGTAGCCCTAAACAGAAGCCCTGTGTACACCGCCAACCCGTTCACATCTCTAACCGTTTTTCCCCACTCGACGACACACCCGCCGAGGATCAAACTCTGGTTACTGGCGACTCTGTTTTGCGAAATGTGAAGTTAGCGACACCAGCAACCATAGTCAATTGTCTTCCGGGGGCCAGAGCAGGCGACATTGAAGGAAATTTGAAACTGCTGGCTAAGGCTAAGCGTAAATTTGGTAAGATTGTAATTCACGTCGGCAGTAATGACACCCGGTTACGCCAATCGGAGGTCACTAAAATTAACATTAAATCGGTGTGTAACTTTGCAAAAACAATGTCGGACTCTGTAGTTTTCTCTGGGCCCCTCCCCAATCAGACCGGGAGTGACATGTTTAGCCGCATGTTCTCCTTGAATTGCTGGCTGTCTGAGTGGTGTCCAAAAAATGAGGTGGGCTTCATAGATAATTGGCAAAGCTTCTGGGGAAAACCTGGTCTTGTTAGGAGAGACGGCATCCATCCCACTTTGGATGGAGCAGCTCTCATTTCTAGAAATCTGGCCAATTTTCTTAAATCCTCCAAACCGTGACTATCCAGGGTTGGGACCAGGAAGCAGAGTTGTAGTCTTACACACCTCTCTGCAGCTTCTCTCCCCCTGCCATCCCCTCATTACCCCATCCCCATAGAGACGGTGCCTGCTCCCAGACTAAAAATAACCAGCAAAAATCTATTTAAGCATAAAAATTCAAAAAGAAAAAATAATATAGCACCTTCAACTGCACCACAGACTAAAACAGTTAAATGTGGTCTATTAAACATTAGGTCTCTCTCTTCTAAGTCCCTGTTGGTAAATGATATAATAATTGATCAACATATTGATTTATTCTGCCTTACAGAAACCTGGTTACAGCAGGATGAATATGTTAGTTTAAATGAGTCAACACCCCCGAGTCACACTAACTGTCAGAATGCTCGTAGCACGGGCCGAGGGGGAGGATTAGCAGCAATCTTCCATTCCAGCTTATTAATTAATCAAAAACCCAGACAGAGCTTTAATTCATTTGAAAGCTTGACTCTTAGTCTTGTCCATCCAAATTGGAAATCCCAAAAACCAGTTTTATTTGTTATTATCTATCGTCCACCTGGTCGTTACTGTGAGTTTCTCTGTGAATTTTCAGACCTTTTGTCTGACTTAGTGCTTAGCTCAGATAAGATAATTATAGTGGGCGATTTTAACATCCACACAGATGCTGAGAATGACAGCCTCAACACTGCATTTAATCTATTATTAGACTCTATTGGCTTTGCTCAAAAAGTAAATGAGTCCACCCACCACTTTAATCATATCTTAGATCTTGTTCTGACTTATGGTATGGAAATAGAAGACTTAACAGTATTCCCTGAAAACTCCCTTCTGTCTGATCATTTCTTAATAACATTTACATTTACTCTGATGGACTACCCAGCAGTGGGGAATAAGTTTCATTACACTAGAAGTCTTTCAGAAAGCGCTGTAACTAGGTTTAAGGATATGATTCCTTCTTTATGTTCTCTAATGCCATATACCAACACAGTGCAGAGTAGCTACCTAAACTCTGTTGAATCATATTTGTCTAATAGATTACAATTTGTTCATGTAAATGGGGAATCTTCGTCACAGACTAAAGTTAATTATGGAGTTCCACAAGGTTCTGTGCTAGGACCAATTTTATTCACTTTATACATGCTTCCCTTAGGCAGTATTATTAGACGGTATTGCTTAAATTTTCATTGTTACGCAGATGATACCCAGCTTTATCTATCCATGAAGCCAGAGGACACACACCAATTAGCTAAACTGCAGGATTGTCTTACAGACATAAAGACATGGATGACCTCTAATTTCCTGCTTTTAAACTCAGATAAACTGAAGTTATTGTACTTGGCCCCACAAGTCTTAGAAACATGGTGTCTAACCAGATCCTTACTCTGGATGGCATTACCCTGACCTCTAGTAATACTGTGAGAAATCTTGGAGTCATTTTTGATCAGGATATGTCATTCAAAGCACATATTAAACAAATATGTAGGACTGCTTTTTTGCATTTACGCAATATCTCTAAAATCAGAAAGGTCTTGTCTCAGAGTGATGCTGAAAAACTAATTCATGCATTTATTTCCTCTAGGCTGGACTATTGTAATTCATTATTATCAGGTTGTCCTAAAAGTTCCCTAAAAAGCCTTCAGTTAATTCAAAATGCTGCAGCTAGAGTACTGACGGGGACTAGAAGGAGAGAGCATATCTCACCCATATTGGCCTCTCTTCATTGGCTTCCTGTTAATTCTAGAATAGAATTTAAAATTCTTCTTCTTACTTATAAGGTTTTGAATAATCAGGTCCCATCTTATCTTAGGGACCTCGTAGTACCATATCACCCCAATAGAGCGCTTCGCTCTCAGACTGCAGGCTTACTTGTAGTTCCTAGGGTTTGTAAGAGTAGAATGGGAGGCAGAGACTTCAGCTTTCAGGCTCCTCTCCTGTGGAACCAGCTCCCAATTCAGATCAGGGAGACAGACACCCTCTCTACTTTTAAGATTAGGCTTAAAACTTTCCTTTTTGCTAAAGCTTATAGTTAGGGCTGGATCAGGTGACCCTGAACCATCCCTTAGTTATGCTGCTATAGATGTAGACTGCTGGGAGGTTCCCATGATGCACTGTTTCTTTCTCTTTTTGCTCTGTATGCACCACTCTGCATTTAATCATTAGTGATCGATCTCTGCTCCCCTCCACAGCATGTCTTTTTCCTGGTTCTCTCCCTCAGCCCCAACCAGTCCCAGCAGAAGACTGCCCCTCCCTGAGCCTGGTTCTGCTGGAGGTTTCTTCCTGTTAAGAGGGAGTTTTTCCTTCCCACTGTAGCCAAGTGCTTGCTCACAGGGGGTCGTTTTGACCGTTGGGGTTTTACATAATTATTGTATGGCCTTGTCTTACAATATAAAGCGCCTTGGGGCAACTGTTTGTTGTGATTTGGCGCTATATAAAAAAAATTGATTGATTGATTGATTGATTGATTGATAACTGCTGGTAATCTCATCCACATAAAATCCTGAGAAGATTGCCTTGCATCAGTGAGAAGCTGGATATCTAGCAACTTCCTACTGTTAAACTCTGATAAGACTGAAATGATGGTCCTTGGTCCAATGAGACATCACCATCAATTTGACCAGTTAATGCTTGGCCTAAGCTCGTGTGTCATACATCACAGTGTAAATGTGAGGAACCTTGGGGTAATCTTTGATCCTACGTTGTCCTTTGACCTCCACATTGGAGATATTACTAGGACTGCTTTCTTCCACCTCCAAAATATCCCATCCTGTCTATGGCTGATGCTAAGACCCTGATTCATGCATTCGTCTCTTCTAGATTGGACTACTGCAATATTCTATTTTCTGGTTTACCACAGTCCAGCATTATGGGTCTGCAACAGGTTCAAAATGCTGCTGCCAGAGTTTTGCCATGAAGCAGAAAGTTTGACCACATTACACCCATTTTGGCATCTTTTCACTGGCTTCCTGTCCTAGTGAGATCAGATTTTAAGGTTCTGCTACTAGCCTATAAAATTGTTCATGGACTGGCAACTCCCTACCTAGCTGAACTAATTAAACCCTATGTACCGACCCGAGTTTTGCGCTCTCAAGGTGCAGGACTACTTTGTGTCCCTAGGGTGAATAAAAAGTCTGTGGGTCACAGAGCTTTCTCTTATCTTGCCCCTGTTCTGTGGAATGATTTCCCTGCTTCAGTAAAACAGTCAGATTCTATAGAGACTTTCAAGTCCAGACTGAAGACACACTTATTTTCCCATTTGTATGGCTAGCATACTGGCATAGCTTGTTTCTATGCTTTTTACTCTTTTAATTATTTTTATTAGGAAACGAAGCAGGCCACGGCCTCAACTTTATCTTAATTCTGGTTCTTTTAGTGGCGCTTAGGGCTAGTGGCCAGCGATCACCTTCGTATTTCTTCTGTCTTTCTTGTTGCTTAATGCTGACAAATTACACTGCATTTTCTGTATTTCTGATGCTTGATTCTGCTTTTTTTCTTTTCTCTTTGTTTGAGGTGCAGCTGCATCCAGAGATGGGTGTGGTATCTGTTCCGGAAACCGTCCTGTGCACCGGCAACATTTCCTGTATGTTAATTTTCTGAATTGTTTTGTAATTTATGTCTGTAGCATGGCCCAAGCAGAGGGTCAACCCTTTGAGTCTGGTCTGCTTGAGGTTTCTTCCTCAGAGGTAGTTTTCCTTACCACTATTGCTCTGGGGATTGGTAAGGTTAGATCTTACTTGTGTGAAGCACCTTGAGGCAACCTTGTTGTGATTTGGCGCTATATAAATGAAAATATACTCAACAAAAATATAAACGCAACACTTTTGGTTTTGCTCCCATTTTGTATGAGATGAACTCAAAGATCTAAAACTTTTTCCATATATACAATATCACCATTTCTCTCAAATATTGTTCACAAACCAGTCTAAATCTGTGATAGTGAGCACTTCTCCTTTGCTGAGATAATCCATCCCACCTCACAGGTGTGCCATATCAAGATGCTGATTAGACACCATGATTAGTGCACAGGTGTGCCTTAGACTGCCCACAATAAAAGGCCACTCTGAAAGGTGCAGTTTTATCACACAGCACAATGCCACAGATGTCGCGAGATTTGAGGGAGCGTGCAATTGGCATGCTGACAGCAGGAATGTCAACCAGAGCTGTTGCTCATGTATTGAATGTTCATTTCTCTACCATAAGCCGTCTCCAAAGGCGTTTCAGAGAATTTGGCAGTACATCCAACCAGCCTCACAACCGCAGACCACGTGTAACCACACCAGCCCAGGACCTCCACATCCAGCATGTTCACCTCCAAGATCGTCTGAGACCAGCCACTCGGACAGCTGCTGAAACAATCGGTTTGCATAACCAAAGAATTTCTGCACAAACTGTCAGAAACCATCTCAGGGAAGCTCATCTGCATGCTCGTCGTCCTCATTGGGGTTTCGACCTGACTCCAGTTCGTCGTTGTAACCGACTTGAGTGGGCAAATGCTCACATTCGCTGGTGTTTGGCACGTTGGAGAGGTGTTCTCTTCACGGATGATGCGAAGGAGATGTGTTGCACTGCATGAGGCAAATGGTGGTCACACCAGATACTGACTGGTATCCCCCCCAATAAAACAAAACTGCACCTTTCAGAGTGGCCTTTTATTGTGGACAGTCTAAGGCACACCTGTGCACTAATCATGGTGTCTAATCAGCATCTTGATATGGCACACCTGTGAGGTGGGATGGATTATCTCAGCAAAGGAGAAGTGCTCACTATCACAGATTTAGACTGGTTTGTGAACAATATTTGAGGGAAATGGTGATAATGTGTATGTGGAAAAAGTTTTAGATCTTTGAGTTCATCTCATACAAAATGGGAGCAAAACCAAAAGTGTTGCGTTTATATTTTTGTTGAGTATAGATTGCAAACTGAAATTGAAATTGAAGGTTTTTTCCAGAGATCTCAAAGAGCAGGGAGTTACAGTTGTCAAGCCTCGAGGAGACAAAGGCATGGAGGAGTTTTTCAGCATCAGTGATGACATTGTATTACAGTGAGTGGAATTGGAAAGAAGTGAAGTTTGTGTCGCCTAAAGAACTACCCAAGGAACTGCAGTAGGCACGGCCAAACTATTTACTTGGTGCTTTTGTATTTGCTCTTAACCACAACAACAGGCACATTGTGCAGTTATGATGACATCAATGGTTGGTGAAAGATTTTCTCTCTGCCTGCTGTTGGCATTTTTCTCCTGAGGCTATAGACTACATGTGTAGGTCTGTGAATATTTGTATTGAACAGTAGCCTAGGATTGTGTGTGATTTTTGTCATTCTGTATGTCATTAGTGACTGTCGCAGATCAGAATGTGGGTATGTGTACGCATGCCCGTGAATGTGGCAGAGGTGTAGCAGAGAACCATCATGACATATCAGCCCATAGTACCCTCATAAAAATTCCAAGCTCCCCCATAGCACCTGCAGAAAAAAATCTCTGGAGCTGCCCCTGGTTGTCAATGGATGAGACTATATTGTGAGTGACTGGAGAAAAAAGAGGATCTGACATTCCTCATGGGAGACAGCTGCCCTGGGAGCACGTTTAAATAGTGGAGATGATCGAAGAGGAATGGTTCTTCTGTAAGTGCTGCCAGCCTGGCCATGCACACAGGATGGATTTATACTTTATTTTTTATTTTTTGAAGGAGTGCAATGGGAATAATTTTAACACTTTATTGTGTTATCCATGAAAATGTTGATGTATCCACCCCTTGACTTGTATGAAGAAAACTGGCTGCAAAAGTGATGATTTACTGTGAATTCAACAAAGGGTGCCAATAGCTATGTCCAGCATATGTACATTTTATGGTAGTATTTTTTGTTTCACTTTATCAAAGCATTTTGTTTTGTTCTTGTTGCAAAATAACTTTGGACATATTAAAAAAAACATTTTGAGTAAACAAAATTGCTTTTCTTATCTTTATTTCTGACCATATATTAAAATGTGCACATAAAATATAGGGGTACCAAGAATTTTGTCCACGTATGTAAATGCAAGGAGGAACTGGCAAAGTGCCCATAAATCCATCCAAAGGTGCCAAATAAACTGTTAATTATCCCAATTTGTCATTCAGAATCATTTAAAACTGAAAAAAAAAACTATATTCCTGGAGTCATCTATGCTGCTGAAGGAAGCAGTCAGCCTGGATTACTTAAAAGTTTTGTTTTTTTTTCCCACTGAAAGTCTAAGGACTTGGATAAAAGTTTATATAAATCTGCCTTGCCACTAATATTTTAAATTAACTTCAAATGTATATCATGTAGACACTATAATATATTCTGAAAATATATATTATATAAAATACATTTACAACACACTGCACATAAATGGACAGCATTTTCTAGCTTTTCTATATGAAGCAGTTGCTCAAACCACTTTTCATTAACCCTCTGGGGTCTGAGGGCATTTTTTGGACAGTTCACTCGCCTGGCATAAATGTTTTATTATTGCTGTTAACAATAATAAATCCCACAATCAAGTTTTATGTCTCTTTTTTTTCAGGATAACCTGTGCTTTCGGAATATATATGTTTTTGTTGTGTTTAGTGAAAGTGAAATAAAGGTTTACAATCAAAAATAAGAAAGAAAGAAATACTGAACTGATACTGAACTGTACAAATAAAACGACTGGAGGATTAAATTGCCCAAAGGCCCTTAATGATTTTGTGCTTTGTACTGACAGTCTTCTGGTTTGAAGTTCACTATTTTAACCTCTAGGGCTCAGAGCTAATTGCCTAGAGTCTAGGCAATTAGCTCTCAAAAGCATTACATAACAGGTAATAGCACATTGAATGCTTATGTTTTAATTGCACTATAAATGTTGTGTGAATGAAAGTGTATCTGCTGTTTTTTATCATTATTTTTATTTCATTTATTGATTAAGTAGATTTATTTGTAAAATATGAGTAGATTCTACTGAGACACATTTTGCCTTTGATTTCCATCAGTCGGTGTACACATTTAACACTGCCCTTTGAATTTCTCTCAACAAATTGCGAGTCTCTGAACCCTTCATGCGCTCATTACTGCTTTTAAATAAACCATCCGGCATTTTTAATTTCTTTTTAACAGAGTTTCCATTCCTATGCTGAACATCTATTAATGCATATCTTTGCTTTGCTGGAAACATTGCAAAGGATGTCTCTGCACCTTAACAAACACATGGGTTTTAAACATAGCACATACCTGTGTGTGTGTGTGTGTGTGTGTGTGTGTGTGTGTGTGTGTGTGTGTGTGTGTGTGTGTGTGTGTGTGTGTGTGTGTGTGTGTGTGTGTGTGTGTGTGTGTGTGTGTGTGTGTGTGTGTGTTCTATTTGAAGATGACTTCTTCTGCCACCCAAACTCCAAAATCTCATCTCGTGTACAAATTAAACCATGGAGACCCCCTTAGGTGATGAGTGGCACCCTGTGTTGTTACTTTTTTCAGAAAAGCAGATTAAAACTATCGTTTCCAGCTCATTTTCCAATTACAATGAGATCAAAGCAGTGAGCCTGTTGCTTTCGATAAGAGCTCAACATTCTGTGCAGTGCGCCCACTGAAAATGAAGCTATGTTAAATTTAATGACAAAAAGCCATGTTTCTCCCATGAGTAATCACAGAGTAGTGACTTAAAACACAAATATAATGTGGCAACATGAGCTCCTTTAATAGACATCTGTAGATGTTTAGAATCAGCTTTATTGTCATTGTAATTTACATTGCAACAAGATTTGAGTGCAGCTCCAAAAGGTGATTTTCTGAGGTGCGAGTAATTGTTAGCCAAATAAAAGATAATGAAATTTAACAACATAAATGATTTAAATTATATGTACAACTAAAACAAAATGTGGACAAAAAGTAAAATGTAAAACAAGAATTATGTACAACTGAGGAATGATATTGTATGGGAAAATATTGTACATGGGTACCGATATTGCACAAGAAACTTTGAAAAGTGCAGATTAAAGTGATTTGTTATTGTTCAGTGCAGTGATCGCTCTGGGGAGAAAGCTGTCCCTGAGTCTGTTTGTCCTAGTTTTGATTGACCTATACCGTCGGCCGGAGGGTAGTAGGTCAAACAGGTGGTTGCTGGGGTGGGATGTGCCTTTGATGATACTGCCAGCTCTGTTGAGTTAGCGAGAACTGGCAATGTCCTCCAGACTGGGCCATGTTGATCACCCTCTGCAGTGCTCTCCTGTCTGCTGCTGTGCACCCCCGTACCACGCTGTAATGCAGTACATCAGGATGCTCTTGATGGTGATTCTGTAGAACAACACCAGCAGCTTCTCCTCCAGATTGTTCCTCCTGAGCACCCTCAGGAAGTGGAGTTCCTGCTGGGCTTTCTTCACCACCACTGTGATGATGGCAATCCAGGAAAGGCTGACAGAGAGCTGTACTCCCAGGAACCTGATGGAGCTGACCCTTTCCACATAGTTCCCATAGATGTAGAGCGGGGCTGGGTCAGCCCTGCCTTTCCTGAAGTCCAGGATTATTTATTTTGTTTTTGTAGGGTTCAGAGGCAGGTTGTTAGCCGAACACCACGCTGTCAGTCGGTTGACCTCGTCTCTGTAATCAGACTCATCCCCCCTCCTGAGATGAGCCCAACCATGGTGACATCATCCGTGGATGGGTCGGAGAGCAGTCGTGAGTGTAAAGGGTGAACAGGAGAAGGCTCAATAGACAGCCTTGAGGGGAACCGGTGCTGAGTGTGATGGTAGAGGAACGGTGGGGGGCAAGTTTCACGGAGTGTGGGCGGTTCGTGAGGAAGTCCTTGATCCACTGGCAGATGGGAGTTGAGATGCCCAGATGTGTCAGTTTCTGTACCAGGATCTCTGGGAAGATGTGGTTGAAGGCTGAGCTGAAGTCCAGGAAGAGCATCCTCACATAGCTCCCTGGGTGCTCCAGGTGGCTCAGCGCGGTGTGGAGCGCTGTGGTGATAGTGTCCTCTGTGGAGCGGTTTGCCCTGTAGGCAAACTGGTGGGGCTCCAGAGTGGGAGGCAGACAGGCCCTGATGTGCTGAGAGACCAGTCTTTCAAAGCACTTCATGACCACAGGCGTACGTGCAACAGGCCTGTAGTTATTTACAGTGGGGGAAATCCCACCTACAAAGAATTAAGAGGTCTGTAATTTTTATCGTAGGTACACTTCAACTGTGAGAGACATAATCTAAAAATAAAATCCAGAAAATCACATTGTATGATTTTTAAATAATTAATTTGCATTTTATTGTACGAAATAAATATTTGATCCCCTACTAACCAGCAAAAATTCTGGCTCTCACAGTCCTGTTATTTTTTTCTTTAAGAAGCCCTCCTATTCTGCACTCTTTACCTGTATTAACTGCACCTGTTTGAACTTGTTACCTGTATAAAAGACACCTGTTCACACACTCAATCACTCACACTCCAACCTGTCCACCATGGCCAAGACCAAAGAGCTGCCTAAGGACACCAGGGACAAAACTGTAGACCTACACAAGGCTGGCATGGACTACAGGACAACAGGCAAGCAATTTAGTGAGAAGACAACAACTATTATGATTATTTATTAGAAAGTGGAAGAAACACAAGATGACTGTCAATCTCCCTCGGTCTGGGATTCCATGCAAGATCTCACTTCATGGGGTAAGGATGATTCTGAGAAAGCTCAGAACTACACAGGAGGACCTGGTCAATAACCTGAACAGAACTGGGACCACAGTCACAAAGATTACATTAGTAACACACGACTCCGTCATGGTTTAAAATCCTGCAGGGCAGAAAGGTCCCCCTGCTCAAGCCAGCACATGTCCAGGCCCATTTGAAGTTCACCAGTGAACATCTGGATGATCCTGAGGAGGCATGGGAGAAGGTCATGTGGTCAGATGAGACCAAAAAAGAGCTTTTTGTAATCAACTCCATTTGCTGTGTTTAGAGGATGAGAGCAACCCCAAGAAAACCGTCCCATCCGTGAAGCATGGGTGTGGAAACATCATACTATGGGGGTGCCCTTCTGCAAAGGGGACAGAACAACTGCACCGTATTGAAAGGAGGATGGATGGGGTCATGTATTGCGAGATTTTGGCAATCTCCTCAGAGCCGGCCCAAGGCATACGCCAACTACGTGATCGCTTAGGGCCTCCACGCCACCAGGGGGCCCTGAGAGCACCGAGACATTGTGATAAAAAAGTAAATATATACATGAAATAAAAATAATATTGAATAATTTAAACAAAATTGTATTACACTCGAAAAAAAATAAATTCATTTTTGACAAAATACCAATACTAGGTTAATTGATGCCTCCTGTTGGCTGCTGCCACCGTTGGGCAAATTTAGATGCATCGCTTGTGTCAGCTGGTCTATGAATAATCGTGAGGAATGAAGTGAGTGTAAGTCAGGTCTCAGAAAAGAAATGATCCCTCTGGAGCGGAGAAAAGAAAAAAGAAGAAGTTGGAAGACGAGAAAAAACAACAAGACAAAGGTAGGTTTGCATGTCCAATATTACAATTTTTGTTGTCATTATTTGTGAAATGCTCCGTTCGTTTAGTGTAAAGTGTTTTAGGTGTCTTAAAGTCAGAGGCGATTGCTCTAAAACTGCAAGGGAAGCTCAGCTTCCCCTAAAATGTCAAAAAATAAGTGATCAAATATATACTGTTGTGTGTACATGTCATTGACTAAATATGCGCTACAACGCGCTCAACTTTTGTTCAGGATCAGCTTCTTATCACTGGTAACGACGACGCGGCTTTCCTCTCACTCAAACCTGCAGCTTCACAGTGCTTTAAACAGTGTGGACGCTGAGCGTCACAGACTTCAATAGCGACACAAAGCACGCAGCGAAACGAGACGAGTCATTGGATAAATGCTGGGCTTTGTCCCGCCCATCGGACGCTCAGCGTGTCTGGGGGTCTATGGGGCAGTGGGCGGGCCTCGGCTGGCCCGGACGCTCTGCTTCTGCATGATGATTGGATGATCTGTGAGGCTGAATCCGTTTTTGATTGACAGCGAAATGAGCGAATCAGCGATCTTTTAGTGTAAACATCCGTGGGCGCATTTTCATTCTGTTCTGAGTTGAATCGGAGACTTTCCTAATCCTCTTAGTGGCATTTCTGCATTTTTCTGGTGTTTTTTTTTTTTTTTGTAGCTGCTTGTGTTTGGAGACTGACTTCTATCACTCTTTCTGTCCCTACCGAGGAGCGGGTGCTGCTGAGCTCCTCCACCGTCACAAAGCGCTCACAGGCGGACAAACTTCACACGAGCCTCACGCCAGTCCCAGCTAGCGAGCTAGCTAGGTAGCAAGCTGCACATAATGGCAGACAATTTGAATGTTGTGGACCGGATTTTGGTGAAGCCATTTGATATTCTTCCTTACGAAGAAAAACTTAGAGTTAAACAGCAGTGAAGATCAACTCAGAGTAATTTGGTGCAAAAGGTGGGGAAAAGTAGCTCAGCTCTCAATGGTTTGCAGGCCAAAGTTAAAGCAATAGCCCCCAGTGCAATGTTTGTGCATTGCTATGCACACACATTGCTGTTGTGGATTTCTATGTTCATTTTGGAGATTATTTAAGTATTGTATTTATTATTTAAGTATTTAATTTTGATTACAACTTTATTTTTCTGTAAGATAATGTGAATGTCATTTGATTCTATTTTGTATTTGGATATTGAACATTTTGCACACCATTGCACATCTGAAAGAAATAATACACATTCTTGGGATAACAGTACAATAAGAAATAACCCTTCGGATTCAATGTTTTTCAGAGAAACTGATGAATACAAAATAATTTATATAGTTCATGAACTAAAAGGAAAAAAATCTACAGATTGCAAAAATTTGGACATGTTTTTGATAAAAATATTGTTGATTGTGTTGCTAAGGCTGTAACTTATATTTGTAATTTGTCATTAATGACTGGGAGATTTCCTTCCAAAATGAAAATAGCTAAAGTAATACCACTGTTCAAATCCGGTGACAAACATGCTTTCTCAAACTATAGGCCAATCTCATTGTTATCTCAATTTTCAAAAATTTTGGAAAAGGTATTTATTAAGAGGTTAAATGATTTTATATCTAAACATCACATACTAAATGAGCAACAATATGGATTTAGAAAAAAAATCTGACTACTTCATTGGCAGTGATTGATTTTGTGGAACATATTACTAATGAAATTGAAAACAAGGAATATACTGTAGCGTTTTTTTTTTGTTGGTGTTGTTTGTTTGTTTGTTTTTTGACCAACAGAAAGCATTTGATACCATAGATCACACCTTGTTACTGGATAAACTATGGAAGTATCAGAGGACTAGCTCATGATTGGATAGCAAGTTTTCTGCACAATAGGTATCAGTATATTCATGTTGGTGGGGTAAATTCTGAATTTTTGAGGTGTACTTGTGGGGTGCCCCAGGGCTCAGTCCTTGGTTCTTTGTTGTTTCTTTTGTATATTAATGACATACGTTTGGTTTTATAAATTGAGTGAGTTGCATTTTGTTTGCTGATGACATGACTACATGTGTTTTGTAGTGGGGATCATTTGGAAGAGGTTCTGGACTTGATGGAGAGGGAACTACAGAAGTTCAAAGAATGGTTTGATTCAAATAAATTATCGCTTCATTTTGGTAAAACTAAATGTATCATATTTGGAAATAAACCCAGGGACTTATCTAGGATTTTACTAGAGCACAATATTGAAATTGAACTTGTAAATGAAACTATATTTCTTGGGGTTTTTACTGATGAGAAATTGAGTTGGAAAACACATATAAATTATGTTAAATCAAAAAGGTCAAAAGCCATTTCCATTTTGTATAAAGCACAATACTTCCTCCCCCAACAGTCATTAGTTACCCTATATCATTGATTACTAGTTCCATAAATGACCTATTGCATTGAAGTTTGGGGAACCACCTACAAAATGAATACAAACTCAATATTCTTACTACAAAAGAAAGCCATAAGAATTATTAGTAAAAAAAAAAAAAAAAAAAATAATATATATATATATATATATATATATATATATATATATATATATATATATATATATATATATATATATATATATATATATCATAGCCTACAAATCCATTGTTTGTCTGTTTAAACATTTTAAAATTTTGGGACCTGATTGACTATAGCTTAATACAAATTATGTTTAAAGTAAAAAATAACCTTTTACCACAACATGTCCAGGACCTATTGAAAATGAGGGACTGCAGTCATAATTTGCGAGGAACATTAGTATTTCAAAACCAAACATTTGAATTATAGTAAAAAGTAATTGTGTTTCTGTTAAAGGTGTTAAATTTTGTATTAGTTATCATGGGTGTGTATATATGTATACATATTCATATATATATATATATATATATATATATATATATATATATGTTTTTTGGTTAAAGGGGTGGGTGTTTATAAGCTTTTGCTTCTGCCCATACCCTTTCAGTCACATGGGCTCTTTTTCAGATTGTTTTCTTTGTTTTCGCTGTGAGGTTAATTTATCATTTTTGTCTGTGTGCTGAATAAATTCCTTCATTCATTCATTACTCAATTAGAGATTTGCCAGTTTCTATTACTCATTTATTGCTACTGTCGGGAGGTGGTGGGGTAGTGGTAACAATGTTGAGCCCAAGACCAGAGGATCCTTAGTTCAATTTTCTGTCACAGTGACCGTGCTTGCAAGCTGGTGGTGTTGTACACACACACACACACACACACACACACACACACACACACACACACACACACACACACACACACACACACACACACACACACACACACACACACACACACACACACACACACACACACATATGTTCAGGTGTAAAGGCTGTCAACAGACAACATCAGAGTGAGCAGCAGTTACTCAGACATAAATTTGAAGTGCAATATGTATATAACCATATGGTGCGTAACAGATACACAACCCTCATATGGGTCTTATTTTATTTATTTATTTTTTTAACAGTTGTGTGTCATGGAGGAAAAGGAAAGTAAGAAGTAAATTGTATGCTCTAACACTATAATCTATAATCCTTTCACTGTGCATATGACAATAAAGACTTGATCTCTTGATCTTGATTAGAGTTACTCTTAAATTATGTGTTGTTGTCCTCAGTTACGTCCAACTCCACAAAGTTTAAGTTGCCGAAGTAGTTGCTTTCTGTCATGATCCGGCCCTTTAGTATAAGTATGGATTCGTATCCATCTCCGTTCTCTGAACCTCTGTGTGGTTATTCATGTCATGTCTTGTTGTCATGTTCATGCTTCCCTTATGATTGCTTTTGTTTCATTTATTTTCTGTGTATTATTTGGTTGCCACGTATATAGTTTTACCCTATTGTATTACATTTGTATTCTTTTACTCGTGGTCCCTTTAATTACGTCCGTCTTAGTTTAGCTTAGTTTTTCACATTTATTGTATTATGCTTTAGTCACTGGTTTTGGTTACTATTTATCTTCAGTGTTTTTATCTGGTTATGTTCCTTTCATTATTTATTGCATTCTCTGTTTATCATTTATTTTGTGTAGTCCTTTGTTTACATCGGCCTTATTCTTTAGTCACTGCTTTTGTTTTCTGCCATTTATTTCTGTGTGATTTGTGGTTTGCTTTCCCATCTCATGATCTGTTATTGTATTTGCATTTATACTTTAGCCAGTATCAGTTCTGTTCTAGTTTTGGTTATAGCCTACTGTTTTCTTGTTGTTCCCCTGTTAGGCTGGTCATGTTAATTCCTTGGTTGCTCCTTTTGTTTTATTCACATTGATTATTGTTGGTCTTGTGCATGTCATGTTCTACACTGTTGGTTTTTCTGCCTCTTAGTTATCTTGCCCCAGTTCACTTTGCTTTTTTCTCACTGTACGCTCTTGTACTTACCTTTGTCTTCCCTGGTCACGACCCCTTCCAGACACCTGCACCTCATCACACTTTGAATACCTGCTCCCTATTTAAGCCCTCACAGTCTCACAGCTCACTGCCAGATTGTTGAATGTATTTCATTTTCCAGCCCTCACACCTTGACTTGTTTTCCTTGTGATCAGCCTGCCGGTATTTGATGGTGTTCTGTCCACGACCACATTTTGTCTTTGCTTCTGAATGCCACCACACCATGTTTTTTGACCTCAGCCGGTTTATTCGACCTAGCCTCAGTCTGCCGTCTGTCTGTACCATTGCTTTGCTGCTGGACCACACGTGTACCGAATCCCTGCTTGTTTCTTCCATTTAAACTTATTCTAACTGCATTTGATGTGAGAGTTTGCTTTTGTGTCCACCTGGCTTGTGCCATGCCTGAAAGCTTTCATGCTACCGTAAAAGCAAATACATGAGTTCAGTTACTTGGTTTTGGTCACTGAGTGAAGGCAAGATCTGCCACTTGTTGCAGGTTGGAGATTTTGTTTAGAGTGTGTATTAGTGAAAGTCTCTGTTTTTTTTTTTTTTTTTTAGCTTTTTATCATCATCCTACTTTTATTACCATCCAACACCTCATTTGCACTGTGACATCTGAGTAATGAACCAAGTACACAGAAAAATCACCAATGTGAAACTAACACTGACAGTGTTAAATTAACACTGACCAGAGACCCACTCTGACCAGAGTAGGACCATATGTTCACTGGTAATGTTAATTTAACACTGGTGATTTTACTGTGGAGGGGATTGCCTGTTGGGGTGAACTATGGTGGAGACCTTGTGTACGCCGTGTTCACTACAGTAACCATGACAGTAACCATCCCTGGTTCTCAAGACCAGGCACCTAAGTGGCTCTACTCTATTCTATTCTACTCTTCTGTTCTACTCTTTTTTTAGATATTTAAAATGACCTTAGTATACACTAGTAGAGTCCTACCTTACAATTGGAATGTATTATAGAAGACATACCTTACTGAATTTTCATGAAAGCCCCAGGGGAACCCTGAACATGAGATCGCTAATGGGTTACTGGTGAAACAAGAAGTCCTCAGTGGTGGATCAGGCAGAGGAGGCGATGGCTTGTAACCCAAGAACGGTGAAGATGAATGAAAGCTGCAACAAGTCCTCAGACCCCGATCGTCTGGGATTCCTCAACTATTGGACCAGGCTAAGGATCTGTCAAGGACAGTGTGCTTGTCAGAATGCAAAGACCTTCCCACAATAAACAGTCTCATGCACAGAGTTACTAGATCAACCCTGGATGCAGATTTTCTCTGCGTCCATCATCCTGTCTGAGAATCGATCAAGAGCAGACTTTCTCGCCATGACAATAATGATCATGCATTATGGTGTGTCAAAAAGTACACATTTCATAGTAAATGGATTGCATTTCTCTAGCTCTTTCATGGTCAAAGTGCCCTACAGTGATGCCTCACATACACCCATATCAATGTTAGGGTGCTGCCATACAAGGTACTCACTGCACACTGGTAACAAGTTAGGGATTAAGGATTTTGCACAAGGGGCCCCGTACTGATTTCCCCAGGCTGATGGAGATTTGAACAAAGGATACTCTGGTTAGAAGGCCACCACTTTAAAAACCTCATCATCACAGCTTTCATTTATTGACTGAAAGATTCGACTGCTGAATGGCATCCAGGATGTCCATTCGTGCTTCAGTGTAATCCGTAATTATGTGTGTCAGCCTGACCTTGATGCTAAGAATGGCTCAGCTGCTTCTTGAAAGATTTATTGTTTTCCTAGTTTTGTATTTTATGGAGGATCTGCAGCAGAGAGCAGTCTAACGTGAATAGCAATGTGGGAACACAGACTCAGTGCATTGATCAAACTGATAATGACGTCTCACAGAGTTCTTAGTCTTTGTATTTATTTATTTATTTCTTCAAGCCGTGAATGCATGCTCGAGCACAAAGGACAAGTCCTTTCACTTTCACAGCTGTCATGAAAATTCAGAAAGGTATGTCTTCTGTAATATATTCTAATTCTAAAGTAGAACTTTACTAGTGTATACTATATATTTTTTTTTTTTAAAGAAGAGTAGAATAGAAGAGTAGAATAGAGTAGAGTAGAGCCACTTAGGTGCCTGGTCTTGAGAACCAGGGATGGTAGATTAAAAAGCTTTTTTATCCCATGGGAACTCTCCCTACCAACCCAAGCGGCTCAAAAAATTGGACATCATGTATATAAGTGGTATTTACACAAAAACTTGTTTTGTTTAAAAAATATCACAACACAAGTTGTGTTGAGTGATATTTTTTAAACAAAAATGTTGATTGTGATAAAGTATTTTGTTGTCATGTACAATGTTTGGCGAAATTCTATCCTAGGTTTTTGGATCCTTTTGATCTATGAAGCTTAAATGTGAAAAAGTATCGGTATCGATATCGGCGTTACTGCGCCTGTATTTACTTGGTATTGGATCAATACCAAAATTCCCGGTATCGCCCACCTCTATCGAATAATTCAATTCAATTTCAATTTTATTTTATTTATATAGCACCAAATCACAACAAACAGTTGCCCCAAGGCGCTTTATATTGTAAGGCAAGGCCATACAATGATTACGTAAAAACCCCAACGGTCAAAACGACCCCCTGTGAGCAAGCACTTGGCGACAGTGGGAAGGAAAAACTCCCTTTTAACAGGAAGAAACCTCCAGCAGAACCAGGCTCAGGGAGGGGCAGTCTTCTGCTGGGACTGGTTGGGGCTGAGGGAGAGAACCAGGAAAAAGACATGCTGTGGAGGGGAGCAGAGATCAATCACTAATGATTAAATGCAGAGTGGTGCATACAGAGCAAAAAGAGAAAGAAACACTCAGTGCATCATGGGAACCCCCCAGCAGTCTAAGTCTATAGCAGCATAACTAAGGAATACAAAATAAAAGGCAAAATAACTGACATCTGTATGCAGTTGTGTCTTTATTTCTCTGAGAGTGCATCTACTTCCTCAGAGGGGCTTGAATAAATAACCCATGTGATGAGATTCTCTTTGAGTTAATGGAAAGAACTAATCAGTGCTGAGGTGATCAGTTGAAATGTAAGCCAGAGCTCCGTTCGCCCTTCGTATGCTGATGTGTTATTCTAGTACAGCACATCACTGTTTTCTCTCATGAGAGTTTTCTGTTCTTGTGATTGGTTCATGGAAGATCAGAGTCAAATTGGCAGTCTTCTGAGGTCATCTGACATCTGTGGTTTAGAGGTTTTACTTATCATAATTACCTCATCTATAACGTGGCAGCAGCATTTATTATACCAGCAGCACTAATGGTGCATTACATCATACTGAGTACAGCAGGTCCACCACGGTCACACTTGGCTTGTTTTTAAGGGGGTGTTTGTACTCCCGGGTTATGAGCTGAATGTCCCTGCACACATGACATCGTGGCTGTAGATCCTATCTCACTGATTTGTGGTGCATGGCTTTAAAGCACATTAAGTGCTTTGTTGTCATCATGGCAATCGTTCACTGATGAGGAAGATCATCTCTTGGTTGATTCCCGGATGGGATGGTTGATGCAGCGATGACTGAACAGGTCCAGTCTTGACGCCCACTGTTTCACACAGATGCTGCATGTGGTTGCCTATACGTAGTCGTGTGATTACTTCTTCTTCCTTTTGGCTCCATCTCCATCACCCCCATCTCCTTGATACAACCTGTCCTTGAATTTTGTCTAAAAACCAACCATTAGATTCCCCATCCCACTGCTTTTGTCGTGCTTTGTTCATTTCTGTCCTGATGATCGTTTTGTCATCAGATGTACTAAGTGGAATGTTGATCTGTATTTTTTGATTTCAGAGCTGCTTTTACCAGCTGATCTATTACTTCATGACCCTCAATTCAAGAATGAGATGAAACTGAGATGAAACATACTGAAATATTCTGTTGTTGTAGTTTAAATAAGCTTTGAATAATCTCATTGGTCTGGTCTGGAACCAGGTTTGTCATTTGAAATGCTGATTAATGCTGCCAATGAATCTGAACAGATGACATGATGACTGAACTTCACCTCCTCCACTCACCACAGTGCAAACCAAAATTGATAGCAGTTCCACAGAAAAGGCAGCTAAATGATCTTTGATGAAATTAAGTCTGATTGACTTATGAAACTTATAAACCACTGCTCCTGTCTTTCCGGTGACTGGATCTTTAGATCCATGTGTAAATATTTGAATCATATGCATATATTTCATATTAAGGTACCGCTGAACTAGACCATCCATCGCACCGTACTTATTACTTTGTTTTCCTTTGAAAGTTTCTCCATCTCAAAGTGTACTTGGGACATAAAAAAAAAAAAAGCCAAGGGGGAATAACAGACAAGGGTGTTGCACAACTATGTGTTACAATGGAGCCAACAAGTATTTAGTCAGTCCCTGATTGTGCAAGTTCTACTATTTAGAAAGATGAGAGAGGTCTGTAATTTTCATCATAGGTAGACAAAATGAGAAAAAAAATCCAGGAAATGACATTGTAGGATTTTAAAATAATTTATTTGTAAATTGTGGTGGAAAATAAGTATTTGGTCAACAACAAAAGTTCAACTCAGTACTTTGTAACATAATCTTTGTTGGCAATGACAGAGGTCAAACGTTTCCTGTAAGTCTTCACCAGGATTGCACACACTGTAGCTGGTATTTTGGCCCATTCCTCCATGCAGATCTCCTCTAGAGCAGTGATGTTTTGGGGCTGTCGCTGGGCAACACGGACTTTCAACTCCTTCCACAAATTTTCTATGGGGTTGAGGTCTGGAGACTGGCTTGGCCACTCCAGGACCTTGAATTGCTTTTAACAGAGCCACTCCTTGCCCTGGTGTCCTTTGACAGCTCTTTGGTCTTGGCCGTGGTTGATTTTGGAGTCTGACTGTTTGAGGCTGTGGATAGGTGTCTTTTATACAGATAATGAGTTCCAACAGATGCCATTAATACAGGTAACAGGTGGAGGACAGAAAAGCTTCTTAAAGAAGTAGTTACAGGTCACTGAGAGACAGAAATCTTGCTTGTTTGTGGGTGACCAAATACTTATTTTCCACCATAATTCACAAATAAATTCTTTAAAAATCCTACAATGTGATTTCCTGGAATTTTTTTCTCATTTTGTCTCTCATAGTTGAAGTGTACCTATGATGAAAATTACAGACCTCTCTCATCTTTCTAAGTAGGAGAACTTGCACAATCAGAGACTGACTAAATACACATTGATACATCATCAGATTTGCACATGAGGTCCAAGAGCTTGTATCACCTCAAGCTTTTGTTGATGAGATTTTATGGCTGAGCTGTATACATACAATACATGCATAATCTAAGGCAGAGCTTATTATGGCAGTGTAGATTTACTTTATAGACCTCATGCTAGGTCCTCGCCTACTTCCCGCCAAGCACCTCATTTAGTTTGCTGCATTTTTGGATCTTGTGACAACTTTCTGGATGTGATCTCCAATGTCATTTTACAATCCATCCAGACACTCAAAAACTGCACAGTTTGAACTAGGGCAGACTAAGAAGGGGCAGGAAGTGACATATAATGTCTGCCAGCAGGTAGTAGGGGGCAGTAAAATGCAACCTAATATGTTACTTTCAAAAACTTGGAAACAAAATTTAAATAAACCATTTTGGTGAAATTTCCACTCTTTAAACCATGTTCTAAAAAAATTAAATAATACCAACAATAATAATGAAAAAATTCCTGAGGTCATTGCTTACATCTGTTACACATATACTGGTTTGGTTGTCCATTTGGCTGGTCCCGTTTTGTGTTCGGGGTTGCCACAGCAGATACAACGAGATTCGCTTTGATACTTGGCACAGGTTTTACGCTGGATGCCCTTCCTGACGCAACTCCAGTGTTACCTGGAGAAGCACACACAGCCGCTGGTCTTCCAAAGAGGTCTCCCATCCAAGATCTGACGGGATCAGGCTGACACAGAGAAGATCGGCTGCTGTTACACATGTACTGAACTGCATTAATTTACATTTCCTCAAACCAAACCATCCATTCATTTTCCATACCTACTTACTCAAATTTATGGTCGGGGGGGGGGGGGGGGGGAGTGTGGAGCCTATTCCAGTAGTCATAGGGTATGTTTCCTCAAACCATCATTAAAAAAAAAATTCCAATCTTGTTTTAAAATCATCAGATTTGTGTTACACCTGTCTTAATTGATTCTACTGGTGGTTGGCTCTCACTGCGGTATTGTATCACTTCCTGTTCCGGAGCACAGCGGTGTTTTGCTGTATCTGTTAGCTGTTTAATCTGCGCAGTTAGATTGATCTAGATAACTAGATAACGATTTGTTTCACATTTACACATTATTCACTTTGTGTGTTTTTAGGAATCCGCTAGCTTAGCGCAGCTACTAGCTCTTAGCCGATTTATCATGGCGGCTTCTCCTGTCTCTCCTGCACTTTTCTGCTCTGGGTGTGAAATGTTTAGTTATTCCTTGGCCTCCTTTAGCAGTAATGGTACTGTGATAGTGGTACTGTAATAAGTGTAGCTTATTCGTAGCTTTGGAGGCCAGGCTGGGCGAATTGGAGACTCGGCTCCGCACCGTGGAAAATTCTACAGCTAGCCAGGCCCCTGTAGTCGGTGCAGACCAAGGTAGCTTAGCCGCCGTTAGTTCCCTTCCAGCAGATCCCGAGCAGCCGGGAAAGCAGGCCGACTGGGTGACTATGAGGAGGAAGCATAGCCCTAAACAGTAGCCCCGTGTACACCGCCAACCCGTTCACATTTCTAACCATTTTTCCCCACTCGGCGACACACCCACCGAGGATCAAACTCTGGTTATTGGCGACTCTGTTTTGAGAAATGTGAAGTTAGCGACACCAGCAACCATAGTCAATTGTCTTCCGGGGGCCAGAGCAGGCGACATTGAAGGAAATTTGAAACTGCTGGCTAAGGCTAAGCGTAAATTTGGTAAGATTGTAATTCACGTCGGCAGTAATGACACACGGTTACGCCAATCAGAGGTCATTCAAATTAACATTGAATCGGTGTGTAACTTTGCAAAAACAATGTCGGACTCTGTAGTTTTCTCTGGGCCCCTCCCCAATCGGACCGGGAGTGACATGTTTAGCCGCATGTTCTCCTTGAATTGCTGGCTGTCTGAGTGGTGTCCAAAAAATGAGGTGGGCTTCATAGATAATTGGCAAAGCTTCTGGGGAAAACCTGGTCTTGTTAGGAGAGACGGCATCCATCCCACTTTGAATGGAGCAGCTCTCATTTCTAGAAATCTGGCAAATTTTCTTAAATCCTCCAAACCGTGACTATCCAGGGTTGGGACCAGGAAGCAGAGTTGTAGTCTTACACACCTCTCTGCAGCTTCTCTCCCCCTGCCATTCCCTCATTACCCCATCTCCGTAGAGACGGTGCCTGCTCCCAGACCACCAATAACCAGTAAAAATCTATTTAAGTATAAAAATTCAAAAAGAAAAAATAATATAGCACCTTCAACTGCACCACAGACTAAAACAGTTAAATGTTATTAGACTCAATTGGCTTTGCTCAAAATGTAAATGAGTCCACCCACCACTTTAATCATATCTTAGAGCTTGTTCTGACTTATGGTATGGAAATTGAAGACTTAACAGTATTCCCTGAAAACTCCCTTCTGTCTGATCATTTCTTAATAACATTTACATTTACTCTGATGGACTACCCAGCAGTGGGGAATAAGTTTCATTACACTAGAAGTCTTTCAGAAAGCGCTGTAACTAGGTTTAAGGATATGATTCCTTCTTTATGTTCTCTAATGCCATATACCAACACAGTGCAGAATAGCTACCTAAACTCTGTAAGTAAGATAGAGTATCTCTTCAATAGTCTTACATCCTCATTGAAGACAACTTTGGATGCTGTAGCTCCTCTGAAAAAGAGAGCTTTAAATCAGAAGTGCCTGACTCCGTGGTATAACTCACAAACTCGCAGCTTAAAGCAGATAACCCGTAAGTTGGAGAGGAAATGACGTCTCACTAATTTAGAAGATCTTCACTTAGCCTGGAAAAAGAGTCTGTTGCTCTATAAAAAAAAGCCCTCTGTAAAGCTAGGACATCTTACTACTCATCACTAATTGAAGAAAATAAGAACAACCCCAGGTTTCTTTTCAGCACTGTAGCCAGGCTGACAAAGAGTCAGAGCTCTATTGAGCTGAGTATTCCTTTAACTTTAACTAGTAATGACTTCATGACTTTCTTTGCTAATAAAATTTTAACTATTAGAGAAAAAATTACTCATAACCATCCCAAAGACGTATCGTTATCTTTGGCTGCTTTCAGTGATGCTGGTATTTGGTTTGACTCTTTCTCTCCGATTGTTCTGTCTGAGTTATTTTCATTAGTTACTTCATCCAAACCATCAACATGTCTATTAGACCCCATTCCTACCAGGCTGCTCAAGGAAGCCCTACCATTAATTAATGCGTCGATCTTAAATATGATCAATCTATCTTTATTAGTTGTCTATGTACCACAGGCTTTTAAGGTGGCAGTAATTAAACCATTACTTAAAAAGCCATCACTTGACCCAGCTATCTTAGCGAATTATAGGCCAATCTCCAACCTTCCTTTTCTCTCAAAAATTCTTGAAAGGGTAGTTGTAAAACAGCTAACTGATCATCTGTAGAGGAATGGTCTATTTGAAGAGTTTCAGTCAGGTTTTAGAATTCATCATAGTACAGAAACAGCATTAGTGAAGGTTACAAATGATCTTCTTATGTCCTCAGACAGTGGACTCATCTCTGTGCTTGTTCTGTTAGACCTCAGTGTTGCTTTTGATACTGTTGACCATAAAATTTTATTACAGAGATTAGATACAGAGCATGCCATAGGTATTAAAGGCACTGCGCTGCGGTGGTTTGAATCATATTTATCTAATAGATTACAATTTCTTCATGTAAATGGGAAATCTTCTTCACAGACTAAGCTTAATTATGGAGTTCCACAAGGTTCTGTGCTAGGACCAATTTTATTCACTTTATACATGTTTCCCTTAGGCAGTATTATTAGACGGCATTGCTTAAATTTTCATTGTTACGCAGATGATACCCAGCTTTATCTATCCATGAAGCCAGAGGACACACAACAATTAACTAAACTGCAGGATTGTCTTACAGACATAAAGACATGGATGACCTCTAATTTCCTGCTTTTAAACTCAGATAAAACTGAAGTTATTGTACTTGGCCCCACAAATCTTAGAAACATGGTGTCTAACCAGATCCTTACTCTGGATGGCATTACCCTGACCTCTAGTAATACTGTGAGAAATCTTGGAGTCATTTTTGATCAGGATATGTCATTCAAAGCGCATATTAAACAAATATGTAGGACTGCTTTTTTGCATTTACGCAATATCTCTAAAATTAGAAAGGTCTTGTCTCAGAGTGATGCTGAAAAACTAATTCATGCATTTATTTCCTCTAGGCTGGACTATTGTAATTCATTATTATCAGGTTGTCCTAAAAGTTCCCTGAAAAGCCTTCAGTTAATTCAAAATGCTGCAGCTAGAGTGCTAACAGGGACTAGAAGGAGAGAGCATATCTCACCCATATTGGCCTCTCTTCATTGGCTTCCTGTTAATTCTTCTTCTTACTTATAAGGTTTTGAATAATCAGGTCCCATCTTATCTTAGGGACCTCATAGTACCATATCACCCCAATAGAGCGCTTTGCTCTCAGACTGCAGGCTTACTTGTAGTCCTAGGGTTTGTAAGAGTAGAATGGGAGGCAGAGCCTTCAGCTTTCAGGCTCCTCTCCTGTGGAACCAGCTCCCAATTCAGATCAGGGAGACAGACAACCTCTCTACTTTTAAGATTAGGTTTAAAACTTTCCTTTTTGCTAAAGCTTATAGTTAGGGCTGGATCAAGTGACCCTGAACCATCCCTTAGTTATGCTGCTATAGACTTAGACTGCTGGGGGGTTCCCATGATGCACTGAGTGCTTCTTTCTCTTTTTGCTCTGTATGCACCACTATACATTTAATCATTAGTGATTGATCTCTGCTCCCCTCCACAGCATGTCTTTTTCCCGGTTCTCTCCCTCAGCCCCAACCAGTCCCAGCAGAAGACTGCCCCTCCCTGAGCCTGGTTCTGCTGGAGGTTTCTTCCTGTTAAAAGGGAGTTTTTCCTTCCCACTGTTGCCAAGTGCTTGCTCACAGGGGGTCGTTTTGATCGTTGGGGTTTTTCCGTAATTATTGTATGGCCTTGCCTTACAATATAAGTCGCCTTGGGGCAACTGTTTGTTGTGATTTGGCGCTATATAAATAAAATTGATTTGATTTGATTTAACATTTCAGTATTGTTTCATTCTAGATTTTAGCTCTTTACAAAATCATGTAATGATCTGCCTGTTATGTCTCTGTAGCTAAGTCTGTTCAACTAGGGAAGGGTGTTATTTCAAAGAATTTGGAAATCTATAAATGTTTGCAGGGAATATGGAAATATACATGGAATAAACCATAGCAGGATAAATTTTGGTTCCAAAAACCCATATTGATCGGTTTCAAAAATCGTCAAAAATATCAACAAAAATTTCATATCTTGAGAACTGCTGCACCTTGAGACTTGAAATTTGGCTCCAAATGTTGCTTGACCCCAAGTTTATATTCAACTTCTATAGTAACAATAAGCCGATCTGGTGACAAAAAACTAATTTCAGTATATATGTTGTAACAAAATTTCATGTAACGCATTTGTCGTATATGTGCTGTTGATGTAGAAAACCACTCTGTTGCTTATAATTAGTTCATTGTGGCCATGTCATTCTTTGCATGTGATGATTATACTCAACTGATGTTCCTGAAATAAAACCTACACTCAACAAAAATATAAATGCAACACTTTTGATTTTGCTCCCATTTTGTATGAGATGAACTCAAAGATCTAAAACTTTTTCCACATACACAATATCACCATTTCCCTCAAATATTGTTCACAAACCAGTCTAAATCTGTGATAGTGAGCACTTCTCCTTTGCTGAGATAATCCATCCCACCTCTCAGGTGTGCCATATCAAGATGCTGATTAGACACCATGATTAGTGCACAGGTGTGCCTTAGACTGCCCACAATAAAAGGCCACTCTGAAAGGTGCAGTTTTATCACACAGCACAATGCCACAGATGTCGCAAGATTTGAGGGAGCGTGCAATTGGCATGCTGACAGCAGGAACGTCAACCAGAGCTGTTGCTCATGTATTGAATGTTCATTTCTCTACCATAAGCTGTCTCCAAAGGCGTTTCAGAGAATTTGGCAGTACATCCAACCAGCCTCACAACCGCAGACCACGTGTAACCACACCAGTCCAGGACCTCCACATCCAGCATGTTCACCTCCAAGATCATCTGAGACCAGCCACTCGGACAGCTGCTGAAACAATCGGTTTGCATAACCAAAGAATTTCTGCACAAACTGTCAGAAACTGTCTCAGGGAAGCTCATCTGCATGCTCGTCGTCCTCATCAGGGTCTCGACCTGACTCCAGTTCGTCGTCGTAACCGACTTGAGTGGGCAAATGCTCACATTCGCTGGCGTTTGGCACGTTGGAGAGGTGTTCTCTTCACGGATGAATCCCGGTTCACACTGTTCAGGGCAGACGGCAGACAGCGTGTGTGGCGTCGTGTGGGTGAGCGGTTTTCTGATGTCAATGTTGTGGATCGAGTGGCCCATGGTGGCGGTGGGGTTATGGTATGGGCAGGCGTCTGTTATGGACGAAGAACACAGGTGCATTTTATTGATGGCATTTTGAATGCACAGAGATACCGTGACGAGATCCTGAGGCCCATTGTTGTGCCATACATCCAAGAACATCACCTCATGTTGCAGCAGGATAATGCACGGCCCCATGTTGCAAGGATCTGTACACAATTCTTGGAAGCTGAAAATGTCACAGTTCTTGCATGGCTGGCATACTCACCGGACATGTCACCCATTGAGCATGTTTTGGATGCTCTGGACCAGCGTATACGACAGCGTGTACCAGTTCCTGCCAATATCCAGCAACTTCGCACAGCCATTGAAGAGGAGTGGAACAACATTCCACAGGCCACAATTGACAACCTGATCAACTCTATGCGAAGGAGATGTGTTGCACTGCATGAGGCAAATGGTGGTCACACCAGATACTGACTGGTATCCCCCCCAATAAAACAAAACTGCACCTTTCAGAGTGGCCTTTTATTGTGGGCAGTCTAAGGCACACCTGTGCACTAATCATGGTGTCTAATCAGCATCTTGATATGGCACACCTGTGAGGTGGGATGGATTATCTCAGCAAAGGAGAAGTGCTCACTATCACAGATTTAGACTGGTTTGTGAACAATATTTGAGGGAAATGGTGATATTGTGTATGTGGAAAAAGTTTTAGATCTTTGAGTTCATCTCATACAAAATGGGAGCAAAACCAAAAGTGTTGCGTTTATATTTTTGTTGAGTGTACATATATTTTGTTTGTTACAATTGATCGTAACATATGTACTGAAATTAGGTTTTTTTGTCAATTACTCTTAAAAAACACCAGATAGGCTTATTGTTACTATAGAAGTTGAATATAAACTTGGGGTCAAGCAACATTTGGAGCCAAATTTCAAATCTCTAGGTGTAGCTGTTCTCAAGATATGACATTTCCGTCAATATTTTTGGTGATTTTTGAACCCGATATCTTCACTGGCTCCGTCCATATGGGTTTTCGGAACCAAATGACCCCCCAAAAAATACCGTTACACTTTATTCCATGTATATTTCCATATTACAATCAAAAATTTATAGATTTCAAAAAATTTTTAAATAACACCCCTCCCTAATTCAAACCATATATGCAGAACAGCGTGGACACAGGGAGTTATATCAGTCATATTGAGTTTATTGTGATAAAATGTTCCAAAGGTGCAAAGGTGAATCAGCAATCACAAATATCCCACAACACAGTGGAGCAAAAAACAACCACGGAGGCTACCAAGTGAAATAATTAAACACAGGGCAAAAGAAAACAAAAGACTACAAAAAGCTAGACATGGAGAACTGTTAATTATAAGCAGGGAGACAAAATAACCACAGGAGGAGGAAAACTCAGGTAATGTTCAGTAATGGACTGGCACTGACAGACAAACGAGGAAGTGCTTAAATCACAGGTGTGGCATTGACAGCAGGTGGGAGACAAACAAGGGGGCTGGACTGAAAATGCACGTAAATGAAACAGAGTGCAGGGATATAAATAACTGAAAAGACGAAACCTGGTGTTATACTAATCATAACAAGAATAACGGAGAGAAAAAAAAATCAACTACAATAACCAACCATAACTGAAGAGGAAGAAAAACAATCATGAAACCCTAAATCAACATAACACTCAGGAGTAATAAGATGCAAGACTGAACAAACTAACATGATGATACAAGGAAGTGAACAGAACACAAGGACTAATAATAACTAACACAGAAAAAATGTGAAGGAGCGCAACTGAAAGACAAAACAACACTGACAGGGGAGAATGCAGGGGTGGAACACGAGGGACCCAGACCACAGGGACACAGACAGGGAGCAGACGTACACTAATAAACCTATACAGACAATGTCACAAATTCAGCGCATACAGAAAATAACAATACTTCACAGACAACTGAAAATCCAAAAATAAGACCAAACCTAAAACCCCGGCTAAGCGGGCCGCTGGGCCGAACCACCACACTGGCAGCAGGCTCAGAGATGCGTTTGGCTTTGTACACTTTCTTAAGACAGCAAGCTACTGTGGGCCATAGCCAACGCCAGCACAAAAATAAAGCAGTCTCTAGCCATCCCCTAGCGTGTTGCGCACTCAAAACTCGACCAAAATGCACTCCCATCAGTGGCAAAGCATTCACAGGCGTCCCCCCAAATTAGCAAACTGTTAATACAATAGCTCTCTGAAATACAGAACAATACAACATGTCTGCTATAAAATGATTTGTTATTTTGCAGGACAAAAACACAAAAAGCTGTTGCATGTTTTTCTTTCATAAAATTCCTTTTTTGAAATAACAAAAAATAATATTTCTTATATCAGGGGTTGAGGTGGGGATCGAGCAGTTACGTCTGTTTGTTTCCAGTGCAAAAGGTTCTCAGTTCAAGACTGCACATTCTCTGTGTGGAGTTGCATCGTGAAGGGCATCCGGCATAAAGTTTGTGCCATATCAACATAGATATCCACCTCAAACATGCTGTGGTGAAACAAGGGAAAACCTACTGTGTCTTATATCAAAGTGAAAAGAAAATGAGCAAAATAATGTAATAATAATCATAACATTAACAAGTTCTCACTTTTACAGCCTTTTCTTGCTGTTGTTTTAATGATTTTGTATAGATTTGTGTTTTCTTTGACATGAAACAATAATGTTTTTAAGAGCTTTTCATTTTTATCAAGAAATCTATAGAATATGTGTTAATATGAAAGACTGAAAAGGTGCAAATATCTATGTTAATAAACACCATTTGGGGACTATCTTAAATCACTGTAAACCAGTACAGAGCACAATGCAAGTGTCATTCATAGTTTCCACACGATCCAGTTGCGGTTTTCAAGCACAGCACTCGTGTCGTATCAATAGCCTGCTGAATTATGCGTTATGTGGTGGGCACAGGTCTGTTTGTCTTACAGTGAGGTGTGGTCATGTGCAGTGCTGGTGCACTGTTTTCCTCTGGCTGCAGAATGCGTTTGTGCTGCAGCCCCACAAATACCTAATGTTTAGTGCAATGTAATTTGATGTATTCATTAGGCGCAACACACAGACACACCTTACATTAACTGGCAGGCAATGCACGTGAACCCTGTTTGCACACAATGAAAGTAAGTTGGAGTTAAAAATCTTTAATAAGTCTATTTTGTGCCATAAACTGATTGAATTTCAGGTTTGCTTTTCTCTTTTAGTGCATCATATTAACCTTGACTGTTGCTCTGCATGGCTACAGAAAACTATCACAAACACAGACTGTGGCACAAACAGAACCATGCTGTTATGTGTTTGTTTATTTTGCTTACTCTATTTTGTGGGACACCCACACTTGTGTATTTGTGAGAGTGCTGGTCCACCATAGTTCTGAAGGTTATACATCTCACATCTGACAAATGGCCCCGGCTCTGCGCACATTCTCACGCTAATCACTTTTCTGATTGATTGTGCCGTTCTAAAGCACTAATAGCATCATTAGCTGGAGCTCTTGAGGCAAACTTGGCCCTGAGCTTTCTGCTCCTTAAGTGATACTTTTTTTGTCCTTTCTTTTATTATTTAGAATGTACATACAGTATATAGTTACATTTTAAATCTAATTGCTTTCAATGCTCTGTGAAACTTAAAGCATGGTGCCATTGAACAATAGTTTTTAGAGGGCAATACTGCTGCAGTGTCTTTTCCTATCTGTGAAGCTGGATGTACGATCACTATGGATACCTCAGAACAAAAGGATTGCCATGTGAAAAATGACAAATGAAAGATGGTAATGATAACTGCAGAAAAGCATTTACAAAGGTGCTCACATGTTTGTGAACCTGGTACATCTGTTTGCAGGACGCAGTCCCCCAAAATTAGAGCAAGAAGAAGAAGACTAGTGAGGGATGTCATCAAGACAACTGGGACAACTCTGTAGGAGTTATAGGTGTCTGTGGCTGTGATTGGAGAAATTGTTCACAGTGCAACGTTTTACAGTTGCATCAACATTTAAGGGTGATTCTTAGACTACGGGCACTTATTATGTCCTTTGATCATATTGTATGAAAAATAGAAAAAAGTGGAAATTTCACACTTTTATAGTTATCTTTACAATGAAAGCATCATTATATGCAAATATAATGTAATGTATATAATGTATAAATATAGGCCTCTACTGGTGGTTGGCTCTCACTGCGGTATTGTATCACTTCCTGTTCCGGAGCACAGTGGTGTTTTGCTGTATCTGTTAGCTGTTTAATCTGCGCAGTTAGATTGATCTAGTTAACTAGATAACAATTTGTTTCCCAGTGTAATCTTCACGTGCCTTAACTAAAGCACTCCCTCTGCTGAATCACCTCTAAATTATTTGCACATTATTCACTTTGTGTGTTTTTAGGACTCCGCTAGCTTAGCGCAGCTACTAGCTCTTAGCCGGTTTAGCATGGCGGCTTCTCCTGTCTCTCCCGCACTTTTCTGCTCTGGGTGTGAAATGTTTAGTTATTCCTTGGCCTTCTTTAGCAGTAATGGTACTTGTAATAAGTGTAGCTTATTCGTAGCTTTGGAGGCCAGGCTGGGCGAATTGGAGACTCGGCTCCGCACCGTGGAAAATTCTACAGCTAGCCAGGCCCCTGTAGTCGGTGCGGACCAAGGTAGCTTAGCCGCCGTTAGTTCCCTTCCAGCAGATCCCGAGCAGCCGGGAAAGCAGGCCGACTGGGTGACTGTGAGGAGGAAGCGTAGCCCTAAACAGAAGCCCCGTGTACACCGCCAACCCGTTCACATTTCTAACCGTTTTTCCCCACTCGGCGACACACCCACCGAGGATCAAACTCTGGTTATTGGCGACTCTGTTTTGAGAAATGTGAAGTTAGCGACACCAGCAACCATAGTCAATTGTCTTCCGGGGGCCAGAGCAGGCGACATTGAAGGAAATTTGAAACTGCTGGCTAAGGCTAAGCGTAAATTTGGTAAAATTGTAATTCTCGTCGGCAGTAATGACACCCAGTTACGCCAATCGGAGGTCATTAAAATTAACATTGAATCGGTGTGTAACTTTGCAAAAACAATGTCAGACTCTGTAGTTTTCTCTGGGCCCCTCCCCAATCGGACCGGGAGTGACATGTTTAGCCGCATGTTCTCCTTGAATTGCTGGCTGCCTGAGTGGTGTCCAAAAAATGAGATGGGCTTCATAGATAATTGGCAAAGCTTCTGGGGAAAACCTGGTCTTGTTAGGAGAGACGGCATCCATCCCACTTTGGATGGAGCAGCTCTCATTTCTAGAAATCTGGCCAATTTTCTTAAATCCTCCAAACCGTGACTATCCAGGGTTGGGACCAGGAAGCAGAGTTGTAGTCTTACACACCTCTCTGCAGCTTCTCTCCCCCTGCCATCCCCGTAGAGACGGTGCCTGCTCCCAGACCACCAATAACCAATAAAAATCTATTTAAGCATAAAAATTCAAAAAGAAAAAATTATATAGCACCTTCAACTGCACCACAGACTAAACAGTTAAATGTGGTCTATTAAACATTAGGTCTCTCTCTTCTAAGTCCCTGTTAGTAAATGATATAATAATTGATCAACATATTGATTTATTCTGCCTTACAGAAACCTGGTTACAGCTGGATGAATATGTTAGTTTAAATGAGTCAACACCCCCGAGTCACACTAACTGCCAGAATGCTCGTTGCACGGGCGGAGGCAGAGGATTAGCAGTAATCTTCCATTCCAGCTTATTAATTAATCAAAAACCCAGACAGAGCTTTAATTCATTTGAAAGCTTGACTCTTAGTCTTGTCCATCCAAATTGGATGTCCTAAAAACCAGTTTTATTTGTTATTATCTATCGTCCACCTGGTCATTACTGTGAGTTTCTCTGTGAATTTTGGGACCTTTTGTCTGACTTAGTGCTTAGTTCAGATAAAATAATTATAGTGGGCGATTTTAACATCCACACAGATGCTGAGAATGAAGGGGTGGTGGCCAAGTGGTTAATGCGCTTGGTTTCAGTTCAGAAGGTTCCGGGTTCAAATCCCACCCCTGCCACATTTCTCCATGTAATGTGGAGTTGCGTCAGGAAGGACATCCGGCGTAAAACCTGTGCAAATTCAACATGCCGATCCACCTTGGATTTGCTGTGGCGACCCCAAGTGCAAACAAGGGAGCAGCCGAAGGGACTTACTTTTTACAGATGCTGAGAATGACAGCCTCAACACTGCATTTAATCTATTATTAGACTCAATTGGCTTTGCTCAAAATGTAAATGAGTCCACCCACCACTTTAATCATATCTTAGATCTTGTTCTGACTTATGTTATGGAAATTGAAGACTTAACAGTATTCCCTGAAAACTCCCTTCTGTCTGATCATTTCTTAATAACATTTACATTTACTCTGATGGACTACCCAGCAGTGGGGAATAAGTTTCATTACACTAGAAGTCTTTCAGAAAGCGCTGTAACTAGGTTTAAGGATATGATTCCTTCTTTATGTTCTCTAATGCCATATACCAACACAGTGCAGAGTAGCTACCTAAACTCTGTAAGTGAGATAGAGTATCTCGTCAATAGTTTTACATCCTCATTGAAGACAACTTTGGATGCTGTAGCTCCTCTGAAAAAGAGAGCTTTAAATCAGAAGTGCCTGATTCCGTGGTATAACTCACAAACTCGCAGCTTAAAGCAGATAACCCGTAAGTTGGAGAGGAAATGGCGTCTCACTAATTTAGAAGATCTTCACTTAGCCTGGAAAAAGAGTCTGTTGCTCTATAAAAAAGCCCTCCGTAAAGCTAGGACATCTTACTACTCATCACTAATTGAAGAAAATAAGAACAACCCCAGGTTTCTTTTCAGCACTGTAGCCAGGCTGACAAAGAGTCAGAGCTCTATTGAGCCGAGTATTCCTTTAACTTTAAGTAGTAATGACTTCATGACTTTCTTTGCTTATAAAATTTGCTTGTTCTGTTAGACCTCAGTGCTGCTTTTGATACTGTTGACCATAAAATTTTATTACAGAGATTAGAGCATGCCATAGGTATTAAAGGCACTGCGCTGCGGTGGTTTGAATCATATTTGTCTAATAGATTACAATTTGTTCATGTAAATGGGGAATCTTCTTCACAGACTAAAGTTAATTATGGAGTTCCACAAGGTTCTGTGCTAGGACCAATTTTATTCACTTTATATATGTGTTGTCGCACTGTTGTCGTGCGTTACCTGTGCTGGTACACAGCCTGCCCAGTGGATTTTTATTTTATTTTTTAGCACTGTTGTCGTGTGTTACCTGTGCTGGTACACAGCCTGCCCAGTGGATTTTTATTTTATTTTTAGCACTGTTGTCGTGTGTTACCTGTGCTGCTCCACAGCCTGCCCAGTGGATTTTTATTTTATTTTTTAGCACTGTTGTCGTGTGTTACCTGTGCTGGTACACAGCCTGTTCAGTGGATTTTTATTTTATTTTAGCGCTGTTGTCGTGCGTTACCTGTGCTGGTACACAGCCTGCCCAGTGGATTTTTATTTTATTTTTTAGCACTGTTGTCGTGTGTTACCTGTGCTGCTCCACAGCCTGTTCAGTGGATTTTTATTTTATTTTAGCACTGTTGTCGTGCGTTACCTGTGCTGGTACACAGCCTGCCCAGTGGATTTTTATTTTATTTTTTAGCACTGTTGTCGTGTGTTACCTGTGCTGGTACACAGCCTGCCCAGTGGATTTTTATTTTATTTTTTAGCACTGTTGTCGTGTGTTACCTGTGCTGCTCCACAGCCTGTTCAGTGGATTTTTATTTTATTTTAGCACTGTTGTCGTGCGTTACCTGTGCTGCTCCGCAGCCTGTCTAGTGGATTTTTATTTTATTTTTTAGCACTGTTGTCGTGCGTTACCTGTGCTGGTACACAGCCTGTCCAGTGGATTTTTATTTTATTTTTTAGCACTGTTGTCGTGTGTTACCTGTGCTGGTACACAGCCTGCCCAGTGGATTTTTATTTTATTTTTTAGCACTGTTGTCGTGTGTTACCTGTGCTGGTACACAGCCTGCCCAGTGGATTTTTATTTTATTTTTTAGCACTGTTGTCGTGTGTTACCTGTGCTGGTACACAGCCTGCCCAGTGGATTTTTATTTTATTTTTAGCACTGTTGTCGTGTGTTACCTGTGCTGGTACACAGCCTGCCCAGTGGATTTTTATTTTATTTTTTAGCACTGTTGTCGTGTGTTACCTGTGCTGGTACACAGCCTGCCCAGTGGATTTTTATTTTATTTTTTAGCACTGTTGTCGTGTGTTACCTGTGCTGCTCCACAGCCTGCCCAGTGGATTTTTATTTTATTTTAGCACTGTTGTCGTGCGTTACCTGTGCTGGTACACAGCCTGCCCAGTGGATTTTTATTTTATTTTTTAGCACTGTTGTCGTGTGTTACCTGTGCTGGTACACAGCCTGTTCAGTGGATTTTTATTTTATTTTAGCGCTGTTGTCGTGCGTTACCTGTGCTGGTACACAGCCTGCCCAGTGGATTTTTATTTTATTTTTTAGCACTGTTGTCGTGTGTTACCTGTGCTGCTCCACAGCCTGTTCAGTGGATTTTTATTTTATTTTAGCACTGTTGTCGTGCGTTACCTGTGCTGGTACACAGCCTGTCCAGTGGATTTTTATTTTATTTTTTAGCACTGTTGTCGTGTGTTACCTGTGCTGCTCCACAGCCTGCCCAGTGGATTTTTATTTTATTTTTTAGCACTGTTGTCGTGTGTTACCTGTGCTGGTACACAGCCTGCCCAGTGGATTTTTATTTTATTTTTAGCACTGTTGTCGTGTGTTACCTGTGCTGCTCCACAGCCTGTTCAGTGGATTTTTATTTTATTTTTTAGCACTGTTGTCGTGTGTTACCTGTGCTGGTACACAGCCTGCCCAGTGGATTTTTATTTTATTTTTTAGCACTGTTGTCGTGCGTTACCTGTGCTGCTCCACAGCCTGTTCAGTGGATTTTTATTTTATTTTAGCACTGTTGTCGTGCGTTACCTGTGCTGCTCCACAGCCTGCCCAGTGGATTTTTATTTTATTTTTTAGCACTGTTGTCGTGTGTTACCTGTGCTGGTACACAGCCTGTCCAGTGGATTTTTATTTTATTTTTTAGCACTGTTGTCGTGTGTTACCTGTGCTGCTCCACAGCCTGCCCAGTGGATTTTTATTTTATTTTTTAGCACTGTTGTCGTGTGTTACCTGTGCTGCTCCACAGCCTGCCCAGTGGATTTTTATTTTATTTTTTAGCACTGTTGTCGTGTGTTACCTGTGCTGGTACACAGCCTGCCCAGTGGATTTTTATTTTATTTTTTAGCACTGTTGTCGTGTGTTACCTGTGCTGCTCCACAGCCTGTTCAGTGGATTTTTATTTTATTTTAGCACTGTTGTCGTGCGTTACCTGTGCTGGTACACAGCCTGTCCAGTGGATTTTTATTTTATTTTAGCACTGTTGTCGTGTGTTACCTGTGCTGCTCCACAGCCTGTTCAGTGGATTTTTATTTTATTTTTTAGCACTGTTGTCGTGTGTTACCTGTGCTGGTACACAGCCTGTTCAGTGGATTTTTATTTTATTTTTTAGCACTGTTGTCGTGTGTTACCTGTGCTGCTCCACAGCCTGTTCAGTGGATTTTTATTTTATTTTTTAGCACTGTTGTCGTGTGTTACCTGTGCTGCTCCACAGCCTGCCCAGTGGATTTTTATTTTATTTTTTAGCACTGTTGTCGTGTGTTACCTGTGCTGCTCCACAGCCTGTTCAGTGGATTTTTATTTTATTTTAGCACTGTTGTCGTGCGTTACCTGTGCTGCTCCGCAGCCTGTCTAGTGGATTTTTATTTTATTTTTTAGCACTGTTGTCGTGTGTTACCTGTGCTGGTACACAGCCTGCCCAGTGGATTTTTATTTTATTTTTTATCACTGTTGTCGTGTGTTACCTGTGCTGCTCCACAGCCTGTTCAGTGGATTTTTATTTTATTTTTTAGCACTGTTGTCGTGTGTTACCTGTGCTGGTACACAGCCTGCCCAGTGGATTTTTATTTTATTTTTTAGCGCTGTTGTCGTGTGTTACCTGTGCTGCTCCACAGCCTGCCCAGTGGATTTTAATTTTATTTTTTAGCACTGTTGTCGTGTGTTACCTGTGCTGCTCCACAGCCTGTTCAGTGGATTTTTATTTTATTTTAGCACTGTTGTCGTGTGTTACCTGTGCTGCTCCACAGCCTGCCCAGTGGATTTTAATTTTATTTTTTAGCACTGTTGTCGTGTGTTACCTGTGCTGCTCCACAGCCTGTTCAGTGGATTTTTATTTTATTTTAGCACTGTTGTCGTGCGTTACCTGTGCTGGTACACAGCCTGCCCAGTGGATTTTAATTTTATTTTTTAGCACTGTTGTCGTGTGTTACCTGTGCTGCTCCACAGCCTGTTCAGTGGATTTTTATTTTATTTTTTAGCACTGTTGTCGTGTGTTACCTGTGCTGCTCCACAGCCTGCCCAGTGGATTTTAATTTTATTTTTTAGCACTGTTGTCGTGTGTTACCTGTGCTGCTCCACAGCCTGTTCAGTGGATTTTTATTTTATTTTAGCACTGTTGTCGTGCGTTACCTGTGCTGGTACACAGCCTGTTCAGTGGATTTTTATTTTATTTTAGCACTGTTGTCGTGCGTTACCTGTGCTGCTCCGCAGCCTGTCTAGTGGATTTTTATTTTATTTTTTACCACTGTTGTCGTGCGTTACCTGTGCTGCTCCACAGCCTGTCTAGTGGATTTTTATTTTATTTTTTAGCACTGTTGTCGTGTGTTACCTGTGCTGGTACACAGCCTGCCCAGTGGATTTTTATTTTATTTTTTAGCACTGTTGTCGTGTGTTACCTGTGCTGCTCCACAGCCTGCCCAGTGGATTTTTATTTTATTTTTTAGCACTGTTGTCGTGTGTTACCTGTGCTGCTCCACAGCCTGCCCAGTGGATTTTTATTTTATTTTTTAGCACTGTTGTCGTGTGTTACCTGTGCTGGTACACAGCCTGTTCAGTGGATTTTTATTTTATTTTAGCACTGTTGTCGTGCGTTACCTGTGCTGGTACACAGCCTGTTCAGTGGATTTTTATTTTATTTTTTACCACCGTTGTCGTGCGTTACCTGTGCTGTTCCACGGCCTGTCTAGTGGATTTTTATTTTATTTTTATTTTTTTTTACCACCGTTGTCGTGTGTTACCTGTGCTGCTCCGCAGCCTGTCTAGTGGATTTTTATTTTATTTTCTACCACTGTTGTCGTGTGTTACCTGTGCTGCTCCACAGCCTGTCTAGTGGATTTTTATTTTATTTTTGCACCGTTGTCGTGCGTTCGCTGTTGCCGTGCGTTACTTGTGCTGCTTCATGGCCTGTCTGGTGCCTTAACTAAAGCACTCCTTCTGCTGAATCACCTCTAAATTATTTACACATTATTCACTTTGCGTGTTTTTAGGAATCCACTAGGTTGCGTAGCTACTAGCTTTTAGCCGATTTAGCATGGCGGCTTCTCCTGTCTCTCCCGCACTTTTCTGCTCTGGTTGTGAAATGTTTAGCTGTTCCTCGGCCTCCTTTAGCAGTAACGGTACTTGTAATAAGTGCAGCTTATTCGTAGCTTTGGAGGCCAGGCTGGGCGAATTGGAGACTCGGCTCCGCACCGTGGAAAATTCTACAGCTAACCAGGCCCCTGTAGTCGGTGCGGACCAAGGTGGCTTAGCCACCGTTAGTTCCCCCCTGGCGGATCCCGGGCAGTCGGGAAAGCAGGCCGACTGGGTGACTGTGAGGAGGAAGCGTAGCCCTAAACAGAAGCCCCGTGTACACCGTCAACCCGTGCACATCTCTAACCGTTTTTCCCCACTCGACGATACACTCGCCGAGGATCAAACTCTGGTTATTGGCGACTCTGTTTTGAGAAATGTGAAGTTAGCGACACCAGCAACAATTGTCAATTGTCTTCCGGGGGCCAGAGCAGGCAACATTGAAGGAAATTTGAAATTGCTGGCTAAGGCTAAGCGTAAATTTGGTAAGATTGTAATTCACGTCGGCAGTAATGACACTCGGTTACGCCATTCGGAGGTCACTAAAATTAACATTAAATCGGTGTGTAACTTTGCAAAAACAATGTCGGACTCTGTTGTTTTCTCTGGGCCCCTCCCCAATCAGACCGGGAGTGACATGTTTAGCCGCATGTTCTCCTTGAATTGCTGGCTGTCTGAGTGGTGTCCAAAAAATGAGGTGGGCTTCATTGATAATTGGCAAAGCTTCTGGGGAAAACCTGGTCTTGTTAGGAGAGACGGCATCCATCCCACTTTAGATGGAGCAGCTCTCATTTCTAGAAATCTGGCCAATTTTCTTGGATCCTCCAAACTGTGACTGTCTAGCGTTGGGACCAGGAGGCAGAGCTGTGGTCTTATACACCTCTCTGCAGCTTCTCTCCCCCTGCCATCCCCTCATTACCCCATCCCCGTAGAGACGGTGCCTGCTTCCAGACCACCAATAACCAGCAAAAATCTATTTAAGCAAAAAAATTCAAAAAGAAAAAATAATATAGCACCTTCAACTGCACCACAGACTAAAACAGTTAAATGTGGTCTATTAAACATTAGGTCTCTCTCTTCTAAGTCCCTGTTGGTAAATGATATAATAATTGATCAACGTATTGATTTATTCTGCCTAACAGAAACCTGGTTACAGCAGGATGAATATGTTAGTTTAAATGAGTCAACACCCCCGAGTCACACTAACTGTCAGAATGCTCGTAGTACGGGCCGGGGCGGAGGATTAGCAGCAATCTTCCATTCCAGCTTATTAATTAATCAAAAACCTAGACAGAGCTTTAATTCATTTGAAAGCTTGTCTCTTAGTCTTTTCCATCCAAATTGGAAGTCCCAAAAACCAGTTTTATTTGTTATTATCTATCGTCCACCTGGTCGTTACTGTGAGTTTCTCTGTGAATTTTCAGACCTTCTGTCTGACTTAGTGCTTAGCTCAGATAAGATACTTATAGTGGGCGATTTTAACATCCACACAGATGCTGAGAATGACAGCCTCAACACTGCATTTAATCTATTATTAGACTCTATTGGCTTTGCTCAAAAAGTAAATGAGTCCACCCACCACTTTAATCATATCTTAGATCTTGTTTTGACTTATGGTATGGAAATAGAAGACTTAACAGTATTCCCTGAAAACTCCCTTCTGTCTGATCATTTTTTAATAACATTTACATTTACCCTGATGGACTACCCTGCAGTGGGGAATAAGTTTCATTACACTAGAAGTCTTTCAGAAAGCGCTGTAACTAGGTTTAAGGATATGATTCCTTCTTTATGTTCTCTATTGTCATATACCAACACAGAGCAGAGTAGCTACCTAAACTCTGTAAGGGAGTTAGAGTATCTCGTCAATAGTTTTACATCCTCATTGAAGACAACTTTGGATGCTGTAGCTCCTCTGAAAAAGAGAGCTTTAAATCAGAAGTGTCTGACTCCGTGGTATAACTCACAAACTCGTAGCTTAAAGCAGATAACCCGTAAGTTGGAGAGGAAATGGCGTCTCACTAATTTAGAAGATCTTCACTTAGCCTGGAAAAAGAGTTTGTTGCTCTATAAAAAAGCCCTCCGTAAAGCTAGGACATCTTTCTACTCATCACTAATTGAAGAAAATAAGAACAACCCCAGGTTTCTTTTCAGCACTGTAGCCAGGCTGACAAAGAGTCAGAGCTCTATTGAGCTGAGTATTCCATTAACTTTAACTAGTAATGACTTCATGACTTTCTTTGCTAACAAAATTTTGACTATTAGAGAAAAAATTACTCATAACCATCCCAAAGATGTATCGTTATCTTTGGCTGCTTTCAGTGATGCCGGTATTTGGTTAGACTGTTTCTCTCCGATTGTTCTGTCTGAGTTATTTTCATTAGTTACTTCATCCAAACCATCAACATGTTTATTAGACCCCATTCCTGCCAGGCTGCTCAAGGAAGTCCTACCATTATTTAATGCTTCAATCTTAAATATGATCAACTTATCTTTGTTAGTTGGCTATGTACCACAGGCTTTTAAGGTGGCAGTAATTAAACCATTACTTAAAAAGCCATCTCTTGACCCAGCTATTTTAGCTAATTACAGGCCAATCTCCAACCTTCCTTTTCTCTCAAAGATTCTTGAGAGGGTAGTTGTAAAACAGCTAACTGATCACCTGCAGAGGAATGGTCTATTTGAAGAGGTTCAGTCAGGTTTTAGAATTCATCATAGTACAGAAACAGCATTAGTGAAGGTTACAAATGATCTTCTTATGGCTTCGGACAGTGGACTTATCTCTGTGCTTGTTCTGTTGGACCTCAGTGCTGCTTTTGATACTGTTGACCATAAAATTTTATTACAGAGATTAGAGCATGTCATAGGTATTAAAGGCACTGCGCTGCGGTGGTTTGAATCATATTTGTCTAATAGATTACAGTTTGTTCATGTAAATGGGGAATCTTCTTCACAGACTAAAGTTAATTATGGAGTTCCACAAGGTTCTGTGCTAGGACCAATTTTATTCACTTTATACATGCTTCCCTTAGGCAGTATTATTAGACGGTATTGCTTAAATTTTCATTGTTATGCAGATGATACCCAGCTTTATCTATCCATGAAGCCAGACGACACACACCAATTAGCTAAACTGCAGGATTGTCTTACAGACATAAAGACATGGATGACCTCTAATTTCCTGCTTTTAAACTCAGATAAAACTGAAGTTATTGTACTTGGCCCCACAAATCTTAGAAACATGGTGTCTAACCAGATCCTTACTCTGGATGGCATTACCCTGACCTCTAGTAATACTGTGAGAAATCTTGGAGTCATTTTTGATCAGGATATGTCATTCAAAGCGCATATTAAACAAATATGTAGGACTGCTTTTTTGCATTTACGCAATATCTCTAAAATCAGAAAGGTCTTGTCTCAGAGTGATGCTGAAAAACTAATTCATGCATTTATTTCCTCTAGGCTGGACTATTGTAATTCATTATTATCAGGTTGTCCTAAAAGTTCCCTGAAAAGCCTTCAGTTAATTCAAAATGCTGCAGCTAGAGTGCTGACGGGGACTAGAAGGAGAGAGCATATCTCACCCATATTGGCCTCTCTTCATTGGCTTCCTGTTAATTCTAGAATAGAATTTAAAATTCTTCTTCTTACTTATAAGGTTTTGAATAATCAGGTCCCATCTTATCTTAGGGACCTCGTAGTACCATATCACCCCAATAGAGCGCTTCGCTCTCAGACTGCAGGCTTACTTGTAGTTCCTAGGGTTTGTAAGAGTAGAATGGGAGGCAGAGCCTTCAGCTTTCAGGCTCCTCTCCTGTGGAACCAGCTCCCAATTCAGATCAGGGAGACAGACACCCTCTCTACTTTTAAGATTAGGCTTAAAACTTTCCTTTTTGCTAAAGCTTATAGTTAGGGCTGGATCAGGTGACCCTGAACCATCCCTTAGTTATGCTGCTATAGACGTAGACTGCTGGGGGGTTCCCATGATGCACTGTTTCTTTCTCTTTTTGCTCTGTATGCACCACTCTGCATTTAATCATTAGTGATCGATCTCTGCTCCCCTCCACAGCATATCTTTTTCCTGGTTCTCTCCCTCAGCCCCAACCAGTCCCAGCAGAAGACTGCCCCTCCCTGAGCCTGGTTCTGCTGGAGGTTTCTTCCTGTTAAAAGGGAGTTTTTCCTTCCCACTGTAGCCAAGTGCTTGCTCACAGGGGGTCGTTTTGACCGTTGGGGTTTTACATCATTATTGTATGGCCTTGCCTTACAATATAAAGCACCTTGGGGCAACTGTTTGTTGTGATTTGGCGCTATATAAAAAAAAAATTGATTGATTGATTGATAAAATTTTAACTATTAGAGAAAAAATTACTCATAACCATCCCAAAGACATATTGTTATCTTTGGCTGCTTTCAGTGATGCCGGTATTTGGTTAGACTCTTTCTCTCCGATTGTTCTGTCTGAGTTATTTTCATTAGTTACTTCCTCCAAACCATCAACATGTCTATTAGACCCCATTCCTACCAGGCTGCTCAAGGAAGCCCTACCATTAATTAATGCTTCGATCTTAAATATGATCAATCTATCTTTATTAGTTGGCTATGTACCACAGGCTTTTAAGGTGGCAGTAATTAAACCATTACTTAAAAAGCCATCACTTGACCCAGCTATCTTAGCTAATTATAGGCCAATCTCCAACCTTCCTTTTCTCTCAAAAATTCTTGAAAGGGTAGTTGTAAAACAGCTAACTGATCATCTGCAGAGGAATGGTCTATTTGAAGAGATTCAGTCAGGTTTTAGAATTCATCATAGTACAGAAACAGCATTAGTGAAGGTTACAAATGATCGTCTTATGTCCTCAGACAGTGGACTCATCTCTGTGCTTGTTCTGTTAGACCTCAGTGCTACTTTTGATACTGTTGACCATAAAATTTTATTACAGAGATTAGAGCATGCCATAGGTATTAAAGGCACTGCACTGCGGTGGTTTGAATAATATTTATCTAATAGATTACAATTTGTTCATGTAAATGGGGAATCTTCTTCACAGACTAAGGTTAATTATGGAGTTCCACAAGGTTCTGTGCTAGGACCAATTTTATTCACTTTATACATGTTTCCCTTAGGCAGTATTATTAGACGGCATTGCTTAAATTTTCATTGTTACGCAGATGATACCCAGCTTTATCTATCCATGAAGCCAGAGGACACACACCAATTAGCTAAACTGCAGGATTGTCTTACAGACATAAAGACATGGATGACCTCTAATTTCCTGCTTTTAAACTCAGATAAAACTTAAGTTATTGTACTTGGCCCCACAAATCTTAGAAACATGGTGTCTAACCAGATCCTTACTCTGGATGGCATTACCCTGACCTCTAGTAATACTGTGAGAAATCTTGGAGTCATTTTTGATCAGGATATGTCATTCAATGTGCATATTAAACAAATATGTAAGACTGCTTTTTTGCATTCGCACAATATCTCTAAAATTAGAAAGGTCTTGTCTCAGAGTGATGCTGAAAAACTAATTCATGCATTTATTTCCTCTAGGCTGGACTATTGTAATTCATTATTATCTGGTTGTCCTAAAAGTTCCCTGAAAAGCCTTCAGTTAATTCAAAATGCTGCAGCTATAGTGCTAACAGGGACTAGAAGGAGAGAGCATATCTCACCCATATTGCCTCTCTTCATTGGCTTCCTGTTAATTCTAGAATAGAATTTAAAATTCTTCTTCTTACTTATAAGGTTTTGAATAATCAGGTTATCTTAGGGACCTCATAGTACCATATCACCCCAATAGAGCGCTTCGCTCTCAGACTGCGGGCTTACTTGTAGTTTTTAGGGTTTGTAAGAGTAGAATGGGAGGCAGAGCCTTCAGCTTTCAGGCTCCTCTCCTGTGGAACCAGCTCCCAATTCAGATCAGGGAGACAGACACCCTCTCTACTTTTAAGATTAGGCTTAAAACTTTCCTTTTTGCTAAAGCTTATAGTTAGGGCTGGATCAGGTGACCCTGAACCATCCCTTAGTTATGCTGCAATAGACTTAGACTGCTGGGGGGTTCCCATGATGCACTGAGTGTTTCTTTCTATTTTTGCTCTGTATGCACCACTCTGCATTTAATTAATTAGTGATTGATCTCTGCTCCCCTCCACACCATGTCTTTTTCCTGGTTCTCTCCCTCAGCCCCAACCAGTCCCAGCAGAAGACTGCCCCTCCCTGAGCCTGGTTCTTCTGGAGGTTTCTTCCTGTTAAAAGGGAGTTTTTCCTTCCCACTGTTGCCAAGTGCTTGCTCACAGGGGGTCGTTTTGACCGTTGGGGTTTTTCCATAATTATTGTATGGCCTTGCCTTACAATATAAAGCGCCTTGGGGCAACTGTTTGTTGTGATTTGGCGCTATATATAAAATTGATTGAAATTGATTGAAATATTGCCATTTTGTGCTTGTCCCACACCCAGACTTTTGATCTTCAATGATAAAAATGAATGGTAAAAAAACATTTTTTCTAATGTTTTAAAATATCTCTGAATAAAATATCAGTAAAATAATCAAAACATAATTGGGGTATTCAATGTCATACAACTGTTGTGATTTTTTTAAACAAAATGTTGTTGTCCCCTACTATTGCCGTAATTTCCACCACAACACTGTAATGTCCCTTTAAACAAGTTGTATGAAAGATTGTTTGGGTAGTTTCTATGGAGATAAACAGTGACATCAGAGTACATGTATATAGTGCCAAATCACAACAAACAGTTGCCCCAAGGCGCTTTATATTGTAAGGCAATGGTGTGGTGGAAATTACATTTACAAGGCCAATAGTGCCCGTAGTTAAAGAATCACCCTTAAACAGCTTGATGTTGTCATGGCAGAGTGAAGGATTTCCTTAAAAAGAAAATGTGAAATTTCATCGACAGTTTGCCAGAAGGAACATAGGAGATGCCAGCTGAGATATGATCTCTTTTTGTTGTGTGAAAATCCTTCTCTGCTCCAATCCACTGTGAAGCTGTGAGCAATGATGCAACAGACAAAAGATTCATTGACTGATTTTTCTGCAACTTCACGTTACACAAGGTCAGCTTTTCAGTACCAAACAGAAAGCATCCCTCCTCGGCCACTTCTCCCCTTCCCTCCTCTCTACTGAGCAGGAGGAACAGCAGGTGTAGCCTTTGTACAGGTCTAACAGTTCTCCATGTTGGGAAAAACCAGATGTATGTTCACTCTAGTCCAACAACCCTGTTGTTCAGACACATTTTTAGCCCATGAGCCTGTTTTTTGGAGGAATTTCTGAGAGGTTGCTGCTGACTGCCATCTTGAAAAAAAAAATAACACTTATGCAGTGAGCAGTGAGTTTGATAAAACTGTCTCTTTATGAATGTGGGGAGGAGCAATGATGACACATGGTGGAAATCTCATGTTCTAAATGCAGGAGGTAACAGTCAAGTGCTTAATTGTTGGGCTTGAGACCAAAGGATCCTTGGTTCCAAAGTTACTATGGGCTCTTGGGCAAGGTTTTTAATCTCCTAGTTGCTCCCAGTTTGCAGTTGAGATCCTTGCATGGCAGCACCCTGACATCAGTCTGTGACTGGGCGAATGTGAGGCATCAGTGTAAAGTGCGTTGACCTTCTGATTCAGATGGAAAAGTGCAATATAAATGCACTCCATTTGTTTGAATGATTTCTGTTATGTGACAGCACAGTGGCACAAACAGTCAGTGTGTGTTTTTCTCCCACGCAAAATATCCCATCGTCAAGGCTGCCCAATACCCTGCTCCTCCGTTCTCCGTATACAGTTGGAGCTGTGTTGGAAAGCCCATATGCCAAGCCTGAGGTGGCCTTGAGCAAAATGAAAGCAGCACATCACAATCCACTTGAATAAGGAAATAATTAGTTTTAAAACAGCATGATGATGTCGATTTAGAAAAAAAGTTTGTATTTACTTGTTTAAAATTGATTTTTTTTTTTTAATTATAACCTTTTACTGTAAAATTTACAGGTTGTCTTGTAAAGATATTTATGTTTTTACTTTATTTTTTACAGATTCAGAAAACATTACCTCAGTGACTTTTGCCTGTTGTGTGTGTGTCTGCTATACGCACACACCAAATTCAACGAACATGAACAAAGACATCCTGATCTTTTCCTGACGTATTTCATCCTGTTGAGTCATGCTGCTTTAACTGTTTTGGATTTATTTTTAGTCTCCAATCTCTTGGTATTTTAAAATGAAAGTCCTTGCTGGGCATAGTTTGCAGTTTAGATAGCTGAATTTAGCTTACATAAGTTATTAAACCTAACACTTAAGTGTTGTTCTTTTTGGCATATTTGCAAATACAAAAAAGACACACTTTTTCAAATTAATGTTTCTGAAAGCATCAAGAAGATTTCCTTTTTCAAAACAGATTCCAAAGTGATGTCCACACTCTTACATCAATCCACTGGGACATGATTTATGACATACAGTGACCTCCAAAAGTATAGGAACACTTGGTATTTCACATAGTTTAATTTGTTTATGCCAGTTCAAATACAGAAAAAATACATAAAATACAAAAAAATAATAATAATAATAATATTTCTAAAATGATGTGCCTTAAACTCAAACTGAAAACAAATCTCTACAACCTGATAGAAATTAATTAAAAATATAAAAGTTAATATGATGGGTTGCATAAGTAATGGAACCCTTTGGTATAATGCCTGTAAATAATCAGTGTTATTGCCTTTTGTCTTCAGACAAGTCAGGGGATGGATACATGAACATTTCCAAGTCCTTGAATATGTCTTTGACTTTATTTACATCAATTATGAAGAAATACAAACAGTATGACACTCTATGGTAAATCTGCATGGAGTAGACAGTTCTCAAAATCCGAGTGACTGTGGAAGAAGGAGAAGAGTGAGGGAAGCCACCAAGACACCCAGACAACCCAGAAGAAGTTATAAGCTTCTGTGGCTGTGATTGGAGAAATTGTGCACAGTGCATGTTTTGAATTTTGTACCCCCAGTTATACAGCTTTAGAAGTGGTACAGAGGAGGGTTTTCTTTCACCAAAACGTCGCATCTCAGATGTACCTTCTGGCAAATTGTAGCTGAATTTTCAGGTCTTCTTATTAAGAAAACCCTCCTCTGTACCATTTCATCATGAAGCTATATAACTGGGGGTACACAATTCAAAACATGCACTGTGCACAATTTCTCCAATCACAGCCACAGAAGCCTATAATTTATTTTGGGTTGTCTGGGTGACTTGTTGGCTTCCCTCACTCTTCTCCTTCTTGCACAGTCACTCAGTTTTTGAGAACTATCTACTCCACATAGATTTACCATAGAGTGTCATACTGTTTGTATTTCTTCATAATTGATGTAAATAAAGTCCAAGACGTATTCAGGGACTTGGAAATGTTCATGTATCCATCCCCTGACTTGTCTGAAGAAAACTGGCAATGAAACTGATTATTTACAGGTATTATACCAAAGTGTTCCATTACTTATGAAACCCATCATCTTGACTTTTATATTTTTTTATTAATCTGTATCAAGTTGTTGAGCTTTGCTTTTAGTTTTAATTTAAGGAAGATAATTTTAGAACTTTTTATTTTTTGTAATTTTTTTTGTATTTGAAATGGCATAAACAAATTAAATGTGTGAAATACCAAGTGTTCCAATACTTTTGGAGGTCACTGTATAAAGTCCAGTTTCAGCCCAGAATAATGAAAGTCTTGGAGGTCTCCATGAGGCTATAAAGAATTAATACATAAAAAAGTTTGAGATTAAGCATTCTTCTAATCCTTCACCCCACCTGTACTTCAGGTCATGTCTGATTGCTTCCGCCTCACTGCTTATGCAGTGATCCATAACTCCCTCATTAAAATGCGGTGAACAGAATTTTATTTTGTGTTAAATCCACTGAGATGCTACTCTCAAAGGTCCCAGAGTTTTTGTGCCGCTGGTTTTCAAAGGCTGGCATGTCAGCTAAATCAAGCTCAGAGTTTGTAAAGCAAGTGGATGCCTAGGGGGGTTTTAAAGAGCAAGACGGTGTGAGGAGCACGCGGCTGGGATGCTGCCAAACTGTCAAGGAATGTTTCAGTAATGCCAGCTCAGGAAGCTTATTAGTCTAACCAGAGCTGATGGTATTATTATAGTGATGGGATCATCGGAATTCAGCAGCATAAGCAAGCACCCCACTTTTTGGTTTATCTCAAAGGCATGCTTACACTAAGTGGACACATCACTCGACATGCTGGCTTTTTAGCAAAATGTCAAAGCAGCCAGTCAAGGAGCAACAACTCAATGCATCAACACAATGTGACAGAGTTCAGACCAAATGAGAGAAAGGGGGAAATTCCACTGTTACTGTGGTAGACTTTATCAATGAAATGTTGTGTGACGTCAACTGGTCCAACAAAATGGTCCCAGTTTTTTTACAAATTGGTTTTCCCATTTAAGCAACCATGTTCTGTGGGACTGGTTGGCAAATCAAATTTTATGGACTATGTCATAGTTTTGTTTTTGTTTTGTTTGTTTTTTTTGGTTTTCTTTTTTGGGTGGGGGAGCTACTATGGTCATGGAATTGTTAATATAATATAATAATGGTATGCATTTAATTTAACTATAATAATAATAATAATAATGTTGTTGTTGTCCATTCGGCTGCTCCCGTTTTGTGTTCGGGGTTGCCACAGTGGATACAACCAGATCCTCATTGATATTTGGCACAAGTTTTATGCTGGATGCCCTTCCTGACACAACTCCAGTGTTACCTGGAGAAACATACACAGCCGCTGGTGTTCCAAGAGGTCTTCCATCCAAGTACTAATCAGGTCCCGCACTGCTTAGCTTCTGAGATCTGACGGGATCAGGCTTACACAGAGCAGATCGGCTGCAATAATAATAATAATAATAATAATAATAATAATTCTATTATTATTGCAAGGGTGGTTTCCAAGTGGTTAGTGCACTTGGAAACCACCCCTGCAGTAATGGTGCAGAAGGTTCCCAGTTCAGGCCCCACCCCTGCCACATTTCTCCATGTAATGTGAAGTTGTGTTAGGTAGGGCAACTGGTGTAAAACCTGTGCCAATTCAACATGCAGATCCACCTCAGATTTGCTGAGGTGACCCTGAGTGCAAACAAGGGACAAGGGACAATTTAATGACATAACAGTGCGTGCTAAATACAACAAATGAGTGCGCGGTCTGGCGAGGTGGAGATGACGGTGTGCTCCCAGCAGCACTAACGGTCCGGAGCCAGAAACAGTTCGGACCCAAGGACCCCGCCGACACCCCCCAGGTGGCCGCGACAAACCGAGTCTGTGAAAGAAGAAATCATCATGTGAGTCCACACTCCACACACAGAGAGACTGCTCAAAGGTGTACATAAACAGCAAACACTTCCTGGCTTAATCACTAATCAGCTTCCCACTCTGCAGGCATGGAACACCCAGTTCACATTATCATTGCAGTGGAAGCTGATTAAACGACTAACATAACAGCTCAATATAATAAGGTGTGAGGGACACCACATTTACTGACTGTACAAATGTTAGTCACAAAACCTAACGTACCTCAGGAAGTGTGCTGACGAGCGTGAGACCTCACCCCCTCCTCTTTCACAGACCATGGCATCAAACCTGGACGTTCTCTGCATCCATAATGATGAGATGGCTCTCAAGACGACGATCTCACCCGTCTGGTCACAAGGTCGAGTCTCTGGCAAATACACACTGTGTACTCCAGACTTAAATGCCACCATGCTCCAATCCGTGTAGATGCACCACAGCTGTGAGTCCTGACGAGCTGCACATGATCAGCCTCAGGTGATCAGGGTGAGGTCCTGATAACTCAGCCACACAGCCACTCAGTCCTAAACGCGTACCACCTGGAAGGAAAAACAAAAGACAGAAACAGAAGACAGAAACAAAAAGCAGCCAGGCACCCCCAACCATACAACACTTACTATTATTATTGTTGTCATTGAGGAGAGATGATAGTCTCGTGGTTAAGCAGTGGAGTTTAGACCAGACGATTCAAACCATGTTTAACCGGAAAATCACTAAAGTCCTTTGGGCAAGGTCATTAATCAAGCAGTTGCTCGCAGTGTGCATTGGTGACTAACATTGGTGTGTGAATCGGTGATTGTAAGTCATCATTATCAGTATCATCAGAGAGAGTGTTTCATTACCACTGTCGCCTGTGTGCCAGCTCAGGGGGGTTGGTCAAGTTAGACCTTAGTTGTATGAAGCACATCTAGGCAGTTTTGTTGTGATTTGGCAATATATACGTACATAAATAAAATCAAATGAAAATGATCACTGTATAGCTTCTGATTCAGATGTTTTTGTGAAGGCTCTCAGTTGTCCAGGTGGTTTCCATAGTAGAGAAGCTTGAATCTTTGACTGGACTGGGTTGCTTGACGCTAGGATGTTTCAGTTCTAATTGCAGAAGCTTCCTCAGCTACATTTCTTGCTCTGGTAGTCTGACTTCTGTCTTGACTCTTGTAGAGTTGACAAGAGTCTACACTTTTTTTTTTTTTTTATGTTCCAAGTATTTGTGTGCCTTTATCTTCAAAAAATAGGTGGTTGGAGTTCTGGGGTAGTAGCTTACACTGTACATTATATACTTTGAATACCCCTGTGAGCATTGTACCTGTATGCCTCACATAGAACTTGAACTTATTTATTTGGCACACAACTCGTCAATAACAAAAACTGATACACAAGACAATTCCACAGTGACGTGTGACCATAAAGGGGGTGAGCAGAAGCAAAGCTTATAAACGCCCACCCCATATGTACACACATACATACATACATGCACATATATGTTGGGAAAGTGTAGGTACACGGACCCACAACAGGGGGCGCAAATGAACGGACAATGGAGTAGGTCAAATAACAACACTTTACTGTTGTGAATGTGCACAACAAATACAACAGATTACAACAATAGACCAGAGTCAATTCACAAAGGTGTCGTGTGGGCAGGCTCGAAGATAGGAGACACCTGTCCAAAGCAGAACCGGAACCACACGATTTCCTCCGCCACCAGACCCCGGGAATACTGGAGCCGCCACGTCCCGAACTCCCAGGTGGCCACTGCCTCCGCGTGTCGGACCTGGTACTGCTGGCGAGGAACAAAAAAACAATTAAATGTGGGCGCGTTTGCACCCAGCAATCCGCATGGCAGGAAAGCTACCTCCACCTCTCGTTGGAAAAAGAGTCTGCTATCACTCACAAAAATCACAAAAGGTTACTGTCAAGCAGTCAGCTGAGAATATTACCTTCCAGGTAGAACGATATCTCGGCAAAGAGGTGGAGATGACGTCTTGCTGATATACCGATGCTGATCAGATGAGTGGTGACAGCTGTCATAGGTGATGAGTGTCAGCTGTCACCCCGGCTGCTCCTGTGAGGCGGCAGCGCCCTCTGGTGCCTGGAGCCCGCACTCCAGGCAGGGTGCCCTCTGGTGGTGGTGGGCCAGCAGTACCTCCTCTTCAGCGGCCCACACAACACATATACACATTACCAACCCCCAGAGCAAGCACACAGGCGAAAGTGGTAAGGAAAAATTCCCTCTGATGTATTTAGGAAGAAACCTCAAGCAGACCAGACTCTAAGGGGTGACCCTCTGCTTGGGCCATGCTGAAAAAACATTTAACAACACAAACTCAAAGCCCATTATCATAAACATATCAAGTGAACACCGTGTCTTCGTCTACATGACATACATATACAGTATACATGTATACACACACCAACATACACCTACACATACTGTACATATATAATTACACACACACACACACACACACACACACACATATATATATACACATACATGCACATACACATGAATGAATGAATGAATGTTACTGTACAAGTTCACAATTACAACTGACAACACAAAACTCATCGTACTTCATTAGATACATATCTTTAAAACATCATTTTTTTATATTGATTTTTAAACTGATTGATATTTGGACATCGTTTGAGTTCATCCATCAGGTTATTCCATAATCTAGGGCCACACATGGAGACACAGAAACCTTTCCTGGTCGTACGAGCGCCAGCAATTTTAAAATGATACAAGCCCTGTAAATTATATTTTCCCTTTCTCTCAGTAAAATATTCTTGAATTCTAAATGGTACTTGTTTATTTTTCACTTTGTGCATTAATTGAACAGTCTTGAATGAAATCATATCATTAAGTTTTAATATTTGTGATTTAATAAACAGTGGGTTGGTCTCGATAACCTGCATTATGAATTGTCCTTAATGCTCTTTTTTGAAAAATGAATAATGGTTGCAATGTAGTTTTGTAATTGTTGCCCCAAACGTCAGCGCAATAAGTCAAGTAGGATGCAACCAATGAACAATAGAGAGTATGTAGTGCTCTGCAATCAAGAACATGCTTTACTTTATAGTAGAGAAGCTTGAATGTTCGACTGGACTGGGTTGCTTGACGCAAGGACGTTTCGCTTCAAATCACAGAAGCTTCCTCAGCTAAAATTCTTGCTCTGGAAGTCTGACTTCTGTCTGACTCTTGTAGAGATGAATGAACAGAAGCCAACAAAAGCTGGAGTTTTAAACCTAACCAGACCCCTCCTACTGAGAGGCAGACTGCTATAGGCTAGTGACTAAACAATAGCTCTAATTAGAAACTATTGTGCTCTAGTTAGCACTCTCCTAATGACAGGGCAGCTGTCCCTCCTAATAATGGGATGGATGCCTTTCTTGATGGCTCCCTTGATGACTCTCCTGATGACGTGAATTACTCATTACCATGAACAAAAGACTGAAACTCCTTTGACCTGAGTACCCCATTGTAAACAGATTCAAGCTTCTCTACTATGGAAACCACCTGGACAACTGAGACCCTACACAGAAACATGCTTTACTTTATTTAATACTGCAATACTTTTTGATACCTTCATTTGAATATGCTGAATATGAGCTTTCCAAATAATTTTTTCATCAATAATGACACCTAAAAACTTATTCTCTTTGACACGCTCTATGTTTACCCCATGTACACTCAACAAAAATATAAACGCAACACTTTTGGTTTTGCTCCCATTTTGTATGAGATGAACTCAAAGATCTAAAACTTTTTCCACATACACAATATCACCATTTCGGGGTCAGTTACAGAATTATGCAATGCTACTAAAGAAGTGAAAATGGTGCTGGAAAAGGCTAAGAGAAATTATGCAGGGAAAATAGAGGAAAAGATGGCAAATAAAAATTTTGGATCTGCTTGGTCGTGTATGAAAACGATAGCTGGGCTTCAGGAGCCCAAGTCCAGATCCATCACCTTGCTGAAGAACTATCAGACAGATGATGAATTTGCTAATGCTCTGAATACTTTTTACACAAGGTTTGATATCTCAGATCACAGTTCAGAGATTAAGGAAATAAAGCATAAAGTGAAAGACAGTCAGCACTTTTTTATTTCTCAAAAAGAGGTAGAAAAATCTTTTTGTGCCCTCAAATCAAAATGTCAGGGCCCTGATAATGTTTGCAGTCGCCTCTTAAAAAACTGTGCTAAAGAGCTGAGTCCTATTTTCCAATTTATTTTCAATATGTCTCTGGAAATGCAAACTGTGCCAAATGTGTGGAAAGACGCTGTTGTTGTCCCTGCCACCAAAAATTGTACTCCAAAGGTTCTAAATGACTTTAGGCCTATAGCTTTGACGTCTATTGTCATGAAAACCTTTGAGAAACTGGTGAGAACAGAAATTATTAATCAAGTTGGTGCCAAATTGGACCCTATGCAATTTGCCTATAGGCCAAATAGAGGGGTTGAGGATGCCACAGTCACTTTAATGAATTTGCTTTTTAGTCACCTTGAAGGGAAAGGTGCGCATGTCAGACTTTTATTTGTTGACTTTTCGTCTGCTTTTAACACAATTCAGCCGCACATTTTAGCCTCAAGACTTTTAGATCATTTTAATCTAAGTTGTAATCTTGTGGGCTGGATTCTGAGCTTCCTCACTAACAGGACACAAAAAGTGAGAGTGAATGGGGTCTTGTCTGAGCAGACCCAGTCCTCCATTGGGACACCACAAGGCAGTGCTATCTCTCCACTTCTGTATATTTTGTACACTGATCTCTGCAGACGTTGGAGGGAGGGGAGGACTATTCTTAAGTATGCAGATGACACTGTTATTGTCAGTTTGCTTCAGGACAGTGAGGTTGGCCACGGTCCTGTGGTTGATGATTTCTTGGATTGGTGCGAGAAGTCTTTTCTACAGATGAATGTATTGAAGACTAAAGACATGGTCATTGACTTTAGGAAGGGCTCCCACAAACATGGAGTAACTCTCCTAAAAGGTCAGGCCGTAGAAATTGTGAGCACCTATAAATATCTGGGTACTGTTATGGATGATAAACTCACTTTTGAGTCAAATTGTGAAGTGGTGTGTAAAAAAGGTCACCAGCGCTTGTTCTGTCTTAGAAAACTAGCATCCTTTCACATTGACAAATCTTTGTTAACAATGTTTTATCGTTGTTATATCGAATCTGTTTTATCTTTTTGTTTGGTGTCATGGTTTGGAAATTTGTCAGTTAAAAATAAAAACAGTCTGAATCAGATTGTAAAATGGGTGAGCAAAATCATTGGTGGAGAGACTCAGCTGTATCCAACCTCTCTGTACATGAGGCAGGTCCAGAGATTGGTTGAGGCAGTTCTAAAGGACGCCTCACATCCTCTTTTTGATCAGTTTGAACTGCTCCCTTCAGGACGGAGGTATAAAGTTCCTTTTTGTAGAACTAAGCGCTATAAGAGCACTTTTATTCCTGCTGCTATTAGTATACTTAACAGACGACCTTGATTGTATATTTAATTAATTTATCCGCTTTTTTGCTTTGAGATGGCACACGCTCTGTGACTTTTGTTCTGGCGCCATGCTATTGGCCTGTACTTGCACTGCTTTATTGGTATTGTATTCTTATATTTTTTATATTGTATTTTTCTATTTTTATTGTATTTTTCTATTTTTAATTATATTTAGGGTATTTTTATCGGTTTTTATGTGTTATGTGATTGTTATGAATGGTGTGACTCACTGCCAAAACAAATTTACCTTTTGGTACAAATAAAGTAACCTTGAACCTTGAACCCTCAAATATTGTTCACAAACCAGTCTAAATCTGTGATAGTGAGCACTTCTCCTTTGCTGAGATAATCCATCCCACCTCACAGGTGTGCCATATCAAGATGCTGATTAGACACCATGATTAGTGCACAGGTGTGCCTTAGACTGCCCACAATAAAAGGCCACTCTGAAAGGTGCAGTTTTGTTTTATTGGGGGGGATACCAGTCAGTATCTGGTGTGACTGCCATTTGCCTCATGCAGTGCAACACATCTCTGTTATGTGTCGGACGCAGCTCGGAGAACCGACCAGCGTTTGAAGGACCCAGTATGAAATAAGCAGAGCACGGTACAAAGGCTAACTGAATTTAATACATAACAGTGATACAAAATACAACAAAAGAAAGTGCGGTCTGGCGTGGTGCGCTCCCAGCAGCGCTAACGGTCCGGAGCCAGAAGCTGTTCGGACCCAAGGACCCCGCCGACACCCCCCAGGTGGCCGCAACAAACCGAGTCTGTGAAAGAAGGAACCATTATGTGAGTCCACACTCTACACACAGAGAGAACACTTAAAGGTGTACAAACAGCAAACACTTCCTGGCTTGATTACTAATCAGCTTCCCAACCTGCAGGCATGGAACATCCAGTTCACAAAACTCCACTGCAGTGGAAGCCGATACATGACTAACATACAGCTCAATATAATAAAGGTGTGAGGGACACCACATTTACTGACTGTATAAACGTTAGTCACAAAATCTAACGTACCTCAGGAAGTGTGCTGACGAGCGTGAGACCTCACCCCCTCCTCTTTCACAGACCGTGCATCAAACCCTGGACGTTCTCTGCATCCACTGATGATGAGATGGCTCCCGAGACGACGATCTCACCCATCTGGTCACAAGGTCGAGTCTCTGGCAAATACACACTGTATACTCCAGTCTTAAATGCCACCATGTTCCAATCCATATAGATGCACCTCAGCTGTGAGTCCTGACGAGCCGCAGGTGATCAGGGTGAGGTCCTGATAACCTCAGCAACACAGCCACTCAGTCCCAAATGCAAGCCACCTGGAAGAAAAAACAAAAGACAGAAACAAAAAGGCAGCCAGGCCCCCCAGCCATACAACACATCTCCTTTGCATAGAGTTGATCAGGTTGTCAATTGTGGCCTGTGGAATGTTGGTCCACTCCTCTTCAATGGCTGTGCGAAGTTGCTGGGTAGTCCATCAGAGTAAATGTAAATGTTATTAAGAAATGATCAGACAGAAGGGGGTTTTCAGGGAATACTGTTAAGTCTTCAATTTCCATACCATAAGTCAGAACAAGATCTAAGATATGATTAAAGTGGTGGATGGACTCATTTACATTTTGAGCAAAGCCAATCGAGTCTAATAATAGATTAAATGCAGTGTTGAGGCTGTCATTCTCAGCATCTGTGTGGATGTTAAAATCGCCCACTATAATTATCTTATCAATCAATCAATCAATCAATTTTTTTATATAGCGCCAAATCACAACAAACAGTTGCCCCAAGGCGCTTTATATTCTAAGGCAAGGCCATACAATAATTATGTAAAACCCCAACGGTCAAAACGACAGGAAGAAACCTCCAGCAGAACCAGGCTCAGGGAGGGCAGTCTTCTGCTGGGACTGGTTGGGGCTGAGGGAGAGAACCAGGAAAAAGACATGCTGTGGAGGGGAGCAGAGATCGATCACTAATGATTAAATGCAGAGTGGTGCATACAGAGCAAAAAGAGAAAGAAACAGTGCATCATGGGAACCCCCCAGCAGTCTACGTCTATAGCAGCATAACTAAGGGATGGTTCAGGGTCACCTGATCCAGCCCTAACTATAAGCTTTAGCAAAAAGGAAAGTTTTAAGCCTAATCTTAAAAGTAGAGAGGGTGTCTGTCTCCCTGATCTGAATTGGGAGCTGGTTCCACAGGAGAGGAGCCTGAAAGCTGAAGGCTCTGCCTCCCATTCTACTCTTACAAACCCTAGGAACTACAAGTAAGCCTGCAGTCTGAGAGCGAAGCACTCTATTGGGGTGATATGGTACTACGAGGTCCCTAAGATAAGATGGGACCTGATTATTCAAAACCTTATAAGTAAGAAGAAGAATTTTAAATTCTATTCTAGAATTAACAGGAAGCCAATGAAGAGAGGCCAATATGGGTGAGATATGCTCTCTCCTTCTAGTCCCCGTCAGTACTCTAGCTGCAGCATTTTGAATTAACTGAAGGCTTTTTAGGGAACTTTTAGGACAACCTGATAATAATGAATTACAATAGTCCAGCCTAGAGGAAATAAATGCATGAATTAGTTTTTCAGCATCACTCTGAGACAAGACCTTTCTGATTTTAGAGATATTGCATAAATGCAAAAAAGCAGTCCTACATATTTGTTTAATATGCGCTTTGAATGACACATCCTGATCAAAAATGACTCCAAGATTTCTCACAGTATTACTAGAGGTCAGGGTAATGCCATCCAGAGTAAGGATCTGGTTAGACACCATGTTTCTAAGATTTGTGGGGCCAAGTACAATAACTTCAGTTTTATCTGAGCTAAGCACTAAGTCAGACAAAAGGTCTGAAAATTCACAGAGAAACTCACAGTAACGACCAGGAGGACGATAGATAATAACAAATAAAACTGGTTTTTGGGACTTCCAATTTGGATGGACAAGACTAAGAGTCAAGCTTTCAAATGAATTAAAGCTCTGTCTGGGTTTTTGATTAATTAATAAGCTGGAATGGAAGATTGCTGCTAATCCTCCGCCTCGGCCCGTGCTACGAGCATTCTGCAGTTAGTGTGACTCGGGGGTGTTGACTCATTTAAACTAACATATTCATCCTGCTGTAACCAGGTTTCTGTAAGGCAGAATAAATCAATATGTTGATCAATTATTATATCATTTACTAACAGGGACTTAGAAGAGAGAGACCTAATGTTTAATAGACCACATTTAACTGTTTTAATCTAAGAAAATTGGCCAGATTTCTAGAAATGAGAGCTGCTCCATCCAAAGTGGGATGGATGCCGTCTCTCCTAACAAGACCAGGTTTTCCCCAGAAGCTTTGCCAATTATCTATGAAGCCCACCTCATTTTTTGGACACCGCTCAGACAGCCAGCAATTCAAGGAGAACATGCGGCTAAACATGTCACTCCCGGTCCGATTGGGGAGGGGCCTAGAGAAAACTACAGAGTCTGACATTGTTTTGCAAAGTTACACACCGATTCAATGTTAATTTTAGTGACCTCTGATTGGCGTAACCGGTGTCATTACTGCCGACGTGAATTACAATCTTACCAAATTTACGCTTAGCCTTAGCCAGCAGTTTCAAATTTCCTTCGATGTCGCCTGCTCTGGCCCCCGGAAGACAATTGACTATGGTTGCTTGTGTCGCTAACTTCACATTTCTCAAAACAGAGTCGCCAATAACCAGAGTTTGTTTCTCGGCGGGTGTGTCGCCGAGTGGGGAAAAACGGTTAGAGATGGGTTGGTGGTGTACACGGGGCTTCTGTTTAGGACTACGCTTCCTCCTCACAGTCACCCAGTCGGCCTGCTTTCCCGGCTGCTCGGGATCTGCTGGAGGGGAACTAACGACGGCTAAGCTACCTTGGTCCGCACCGACTACAGGGGCCTGGCTAGCTGTAGGATTTTCCAAGGTGCGGAGCCGAATCTCCAATTCGCCCAGCCTGGCCTCCAAAGCTACGAATAAGCTACACTTATTACAAGTACCATTACTGCTAAAGAAGGCCAAGGAATAACTAAACATTTCACACCCAGAGCAGAAAAGTGCAGGAGAGACAGGAGAAGCCGCCATGCTAAACCGGCTAAGAGCTAGTAGCTGCGCTAAGCTAGTGGATTCCTAAAAACACACAAAGTGAATATTGTGTAAATAATTTAGAGGTGATTCAGCAGAGGGAGTGCTTTAGTTAAGGCACGTGAAGATTACACTGTGAAACAAATCGTTATCTAGTTAACTAGATCAATCTAACTGTGCAGATTAAACAGCTAACAGATACAGCAAAACACCGCTGTGCTCCGGAACAGGAAGTGATACAATACCGCAGTGAGAGCCAACCACCAGTGATCTATTGACAATTTCCCATCACCTGAAATTCAGTTATTGTATTGTTCCTCTGTGTAATACTGACAGTTACTATCTATAAAGGAATAGAAATGATTGTCCAGATCTATCTCATATTCCGGATCCTGTACATGATGCTCAGTGTACTTAAAAGGTTGTAATTCCAGACTCTCATAACCATGTATCATCTCAGTTATACTATTACTGTTCAGAAGCACAGATGAATGGTCTGTATGTTTGTCAGTCATTATAAAAGTTGGTTGCGTTCACTTACCATGTTTTACTCATATTTTGCCAGTTCCTCCATGCTTCTGATCAGCAACACTTTGGCTTCTTCTGGAGACCCGTTCAGTTTGATGGATACTTTACAGTTTGTAGTCCATGTGTTTTGAATTTTTTGTTGTTTTCTCAAGTATCTTTTCTTCTTTTCTATATCTGTGTTGTGTTTAATGAGATGTTCATTTATGTAAACATTGGATCCTTTAAGTTTATATCCTTGTTTGAGCAGTGGTTTTTTGTCTTTCCTGTTAACAAACCTCATGATGACTGTAGGTTTGTCTGATGTATTCTTCTTGGGTAACGGGTGACACGCTTCAATAGTGTTTATATCCAGATCGATCCCCTTTGTTTGTAAAAATGCAGCAACTTGTTGCTCTGTGGAGCGTTGGTCTTGTTCATCGGGCTCCCCCTTGTTACCAGAGGCTGCTGTTCGAGCATACGATCTGGGTCTGATGTAGAGCCCAGATACAACAACATCCTTCATTCGCGTGTACTGCATGTACATAGCATGAAGTTACCTGAATTTATGCAGGAAAGCCTTAATGTATATGTAGATGTTATAACAGGCAATGTTGGGGTCAAGAGCAACCTCTGTATTGATTATTAGTTGCTTCTAAATAAGATTCTTTCAAGATTATCTGTCTGTAGTCTCTGTAGTAGGTAATTTCTGCTGGTGACCATGCTGTTAAATGTTATGATATCTTCTTAAACATTCTGCTTTCCAACCAACAGTTGGGCTGTTTCTTGTAATACCAAGGGGGGTTTTGTGTACTCTGAAAGTTTCATATATTTTGAGCAGCTTTGGCAAAATGGCCATGATTTTGTTTTCACGTTTTATTTGTTTATGTTTTATACTGGAACCACTTGTAAAATTATGATGGAGGTTTTACAGCAGAAATTTTGGTCCAGTCCTTTGACTCACATTATAGGACACAAAAATAACTCCATCTCCAATCCTTTGGTGCATACCTTTTTGGAATAAAAAAGTTCTTCACAAACCTTATGTAGTCTCCGTAGTACCTGTTTTTGTTCACAAGGATCAAGCACTCAGTCGGTCACTGAGAAAAGTCCAAATAGTATTTGCAGTGATGTTAAGCTTGAGTCAGTCTGCTCGACACAGCATCGAGCTTTGTGAACCAGAAGTGTCAGTGAGCAGCGTTTCGAGCACACCCCATCACGTGACCACTGCGAACGAGGCCTCGTTACGTCACACCACGTGTCGAGCTTTGCGGAAAATTCGAATAATCTGGGCATTTCAATATGACCTGCCAAGTATTTAAATGAGATCTGAATCGCAGCTCAAACCGTAGGTTTTTGAGAGGAGGAGATTGCTAGCCACACTGTTATTGCCAATTACCGCGTGAATCGGAGCCAAGGAAAGCATTAGTTTATATTTAGGTCTAGTTTAGAGTTCATTTAGTGTAGTTAGCTACATACACATAGGATCTAACATAGACAGACACACACCAAACACAACATATACAACATTTATTCACACAGTACATCAACATAGTTTATAGGTCAGACTATATATTATATGTAGATCAGAGACTGAGCTGAGTGACTGAAGAGCTGTGATTTAGTTTAAGTGAAAGGTGTGAGAAAGGTGAGTGTGTGTGTGAGAGAGAGTGAGTAGTGGTGAGGAAGGGACATGAAGGAACCAGTTCCAAAAAGAGCACGATCAATTGCTTGGGAGCACTTTGATCTAATAAGCCCCAAAAAGGTCAAGTGCTTGATTTGTGCTCAAGAGTTGAAGTACAGTAACAAAATGTCTTCAATGCTGCGACACCTGAGGTCCAAACATCCTGAGACATCAATGGCTGCTTCTTCTGTTGCTCCTGGAGCAGGAATCAGGCCATGTAAGCTATATTTTACTCTTTATCTAAGATTATCGATTGATGATGCTTTGCAAGATTGTATTGTAAAAAAGGGGCAGAATATATAAGACTTGTTCTTCCAAACTGCTCCTTTTCGTTCAATGGTTTGTAATGTTTTGTTAATTTTGCTGTTCTGTTTTTCTTTTAAATGAATGAAATAAATCCTCAATAAATAAATAAATAAAAATTAAAACATACTCATAAACAAAAACAGCTCAGCATGTCAGACTGTATTTCCATTAAAGGCAGACAAGCTGATTTGGATGAGGCACTGGTGGACTATGTGGAAGATGCACAACCATTCAAAATAGTGGAGAGCAAAGCCTTCAGGGCTTTACTACAAAGGTTTGACCCAACATATGCCCACCTCCAGAGGAGAAGACCGGCTCAAATACTCGGCGACACGAGTTGCAGTCTATCCCAATTTACAGAGAATGGCAAAAAAATATTTGTCGATGCAGCAACATCAGTGCCTTGCGAGCGGGTCTTCTCCAAAGCTGGAGAGGTGGTGAGGCAGAAGAGGAGCCGATTAAAGTCCAGTACCATTGAAATTATTCTTTTTTTGAATAAAAATTGTTGAAAGTTGCACAATCACCGTCTCCTATTCCCTCTATTCTAATTTACAAATTACAGCAACTTAAGCACCAGTTGCAGAAGCACATGTCTTTCTCACTTTTCCCGTCATATTTTATCCAAATATAGTTTGAGGAATGATAACACAAATCTACATATAGTCTACAATAAAGGCTTTCTTAACTATTATGTGTGCATCTGTAGGGACTATTTATTACATTAAAAAGACACAGTAATACATATGACATTTTGTTTTATTATTATTATTTTTCAAGAACAAACCACATCAGTCATGAATTAATGCAAACATTTGTCAGGGCACTCGCTCAGGTAATTCTCAAAGCAATCCAGCAGATGTCACCCTTCAAACTGTATCAAACGCGTCGAAGCAGTGTGTCGATTTTCAGCCAGTTGTGTTGCAGTGGCTCATTGGTTTATGAGGCTTCGAAATTGCCATCACTAGGTATTTGCTCATGAAATTTCGCATGAAGATCCCTTGGGATGTTGTTATCACCGTGAAACAAACTATTAAGCATAATACTGAATTTCATTTTTTTGACCAAAGTGAAACACAGGTGGTAACCCTGATTGTGCACTTACTGTTTATTTTGATTAACATTGTAACACATCCTCTACCACTCGCCACTGCTCAGAAGCTGAAGTGGTCTCTCTCGGTTAGGCTGAACTACCATTAAGACTTTTAATTTTCGGTGCGCATCCGTGCTCTGGCCTCATCACCAAGAAGCGATCACTGCACCTAAAGTAGTCCCACAACAAACGAATAAATGCACTGCAGAACAATTAAGGCATGGCTTGCCGATGTATTAATTTGACAATGTTTTAAGTCACACGAATGGTAAAAATTTCAACAAAATCATGATTACTTACCCTGTCACTGATGCATGCTTGTGGTTTCATGGAGGACTTCTTATATCCAGGAAACCTTGAAAGTAGTCCGGCAGCCTTCCCAGAAGCCCATCTTGCAGCGATGACTGCACAACACAGTCAGTCAGAAGCTGCGGGCACTGTGATTATAACATATTTCCAAGATGGCATGGCTCGCTGATGTTACTGGTAGCAAAGTTAAACAACATCAACATTAACAGCATTAACATTAACATCAACACCGAGGATGGAGGAGACATTTGCTAAAATCCATTTTTTGCAAACACCAACAAATTTCCAACTATTTGTACAATGTTTTAGTAAGTACATAAGCTGAATAAAATCTTATATTTGCTGTGATTTCAAGTTTAAATAAACTGTGTTAATGAATCTCTTCCAAGAACCCGTTTAAGAGGAGTCCTTTTATTTTTATATAATTGATAATAAAAATTATTTTTTAAAAACAATATGAAATACTATATTCAAATAATAATATAACATAAGTACACCTCTTTGTACATCCCACCTTCAAACACAGCCTCATACGACCATCCATGAGAAATCTACTTAAGCTCTAAATTTTCTATAGGTATAAAAACTTCCTACAGATGCTGCACTGGTGTTTCAAATTAAAGAATAATTCTCCATTTCAGAACATAGCTTTTAGAGACACTCCCCAAAAACTCCTGACAAAAACTCCTGTAACAGTGGAATGTGGTGAAAAAGTGCTATGTGCACATCTTCTGCCATTTCTGTAGTAGTCAGACAACATCCCGGATCAACACAGCGTTCAGTTTGGAAATGATCTGGTCGTTTCAGCCTGTCGATCGGAGCGCGGCGCGCCCTCAGCCATTGTGCGCCGTCTTTAAACCGGTTGTAACACTCCTTAATCTGTGTGATCCCCATAGAATCATCCCTGAAAGCCGTCTGAATCCTCCGAATGGTTTCCACCTGGCTGTCTCTCACAGTTTCTGGAAAAATTTTATGCAGCAAAGCTCCAAATCGTTCAGACATTTTCCTCGCAATGAAAATCCGACGAGGAGGGTGGACCACTGCTCACTCAAAGCATGCTCACAGGCGACTGATGCAACCGACAGGCGTGAAAAAACTCAGGCATGCGCACGGAGGTTCAAGCTTGGCTGATCCAAGCGCACATGATTCAAATTCATAGAGTTTTTGCAAAAAATAAAAAGGTCGGATAGTTTTCTAACAGACCTCGTATTGCGCCAAAATAAACTCTATAGATATTTATCTTTCAGAAAACAATATAGTTAGCATTTAATCTGTGGAAATATCTTGATAGTGTTGAAGTTGCTGTTAAAAACATTAATCCAGTAAGGTACCTCTCATATTTTCTTTTGACTTTTGCTTATAAAACTGAACAGAGAGTGAATGATTATCAAACCTCAAAAGGTATTAAATAGTGTAAATTGTAGGATTGGCATTGACCATTCAGAGCCTTGTAGATAAAAAGAAGCATTTAACAAATCACTTCTCAATTGCACTGACAACCAGGCAAGTGAATTGATGTGCTCTGTCTTCTCTGGACTTATTAGGAGGTCTTGAGCAAGTTGTACCTGTTCAATTACCTTGTGGGGAAGGCCACCACCAAGAATACTACAGCAGTCGAACCTGCTGCAGATGAAAGATTGAGCTCATCAATCTCACTGGCCAGGAAGCAGCTATAACCTGGTAATGTTTGTAGGTACAGGAGCAGCCCAGTCTCACGTTTTTTTTTGTTTTTGTTTTTGTTTTTTTTTTTTTGTGCGCCCATCACGAAATCAGTAATATTTTTGTGACGGGGTTTTATCTCACTAAGTCACTATTACTAATCCTACTCCTTCCCCCAACCCTAACCATAGCCACCCTGACCCCCCGCTTCATTTTTAATTTCATGCAGCCATCAGGGAATGAATTAGAATGAATTTGTGCTGCCATGACGAAAATGAGGCACTTTTCGTCACAATATCACAAACCAGTAGATTAATGTTTATTTCATGCTGCTGAATCACTACCTGCCATGAGACCAGGTTGACAGGAGGGCAGTGTTCTTCAGCTTTCCATGTCAGTTGAAATTTATTTGTTTGTGTTTTTCTTATCAGTTTCACTGAGCAAAATACACTCGGTCATTATTATTCACAACTGTAAATGGTGCTTGTCAGGAGTAATTCCATCCTTCTGGCAAAGTTTCATATCTTAAAACTCAAGAACATTACAACTTTCAAAATCAAATTTTTTAGAATTCTGGTAGGTCAAAGCTCTGCATGCCAAAAAAAAGGTTGCATTTCTGACATCTAGAAATACATTTCTTACAAAACTTTGGGGTTTCAAGTAGGAAATGAACAGAAGCCCTGAAATGACATGGTTACAGCACCTTTGAGGATAAGGACAAGTATCTTGTCCATGCAACTTCTGCAAGGCTACAAGCTTTACAAATATTATGAATACCAGCGATCAGAGGAAGGTCTGGCCATCAACTTAGCTGCTTATATCATGGAAAAGATTTGACCTATCAACATCAAACCAAACCAAAAATCTTGACTCATAGCAATGGAATATTTTAGAATATCTCCATAACAGTCGCCATCCTAGTGTGAATTTTGGATTTATTGCATCTTGTTTACAAAGATAAATAGGGTAATAGTTCTCCCCTTAATTAGCAGCATGAACAATGGACCAAGCTAGAGCTGCTTATCTTCAGGCTGTACAGTAGTGTATAATTGCATGTCAGCAGCATAAGTACTCAAATTAATCTATTTTCTCATGACATCCCCAGTTAGACAAGTTAAATCACTTGATTTGAACAGTACATTTAAAATGGAAGCTAATCCAAAGTGCTTCACATTAAATGAACTGGACATTGCCAGAATGCAAGTGAGGTGCAAGCAGTTAATAAGTATAAAAAGCATGTATCAAAAATACAAAAACATAAATAAAATAAAAATAGCAAAAACAGCATTGAGATGAGAATTGTTCTTATACAATTAAATTAAAATGAAATGATAGAGTAAAAATGTGAGTGTAAGTAGATGGCCTTGACAACACAATTATGGAGCCCTTGGACTGAACTAAAAGCAAGAGAAAAAAGGTGGGTCTTTCCATTTCCATTTAAAACTACGGTACTAATGATGGGACAGGATCTGATATCTTATAGACGATTGTTCCAAAGTCTGGGGGCAGCAATGGAAATACTCTTCATAGAGTGAAAAGCATGAAAGACCAAGAAAGCTTCTTTGTCTCACACCAAATTAAAAGTTATGAATATCTGACTCATGCCAACAAAGTTAATGTGGAATTTATTTCCTGTGATGTAGGACTCCCTTTGGCCATGATGCCAGTCTGACACAGGTTACTTCTCAGACTAAGGCTGGTACCCATTTACAACTAGATGGCCTGAGACAATGCAGATTAAGTGGCTTGATCAAAAACACAGACAGGTAGCATAAGTGGGAATCTAAGGGCCCTTTCACACATAATATGAATAAGTACAATTCAGGGCGACTCCCGGCAAAACAGCTTGTATGAGCGAACCACGAAAACATCACGCTGATGGGCAGGCATGCACGATCCCAGTGCGAACGTTCATGCACTTGACAGTGTCTTTCAAGCAGGAACACAGTGCAAGCACTTGCACCACATCACACTGCTGATGTGGAGAAGAATAAAATAAACAGCAGCTATATAATTAGTGAATATCACTGGTTTGATATAAATAATACGTTAAAAAAATGTCACTCACGGGATTCAAACCCATAAGCTGTGATTACCAGACAGAAACTGTACCACAGCGCTACCATCGTTGGCCTATAGTCAGTGCAGAAAAATGCCTGAAATCAACAAAGACATGGACAAGGTGCGCTGTGTTCGGCCGCTGCAGCCCGGCGCAAAGGCGAAAGATGTTTTATATATTTCCATGTGAGGACAGCAGGCAGAGATACGCGCCTCATGTAGGAATTTTATAAGTTCATGTCCTTCCAAACACAGAATGTGTTCTCAAGCTGGGACGTCTAGGAGCAAAGATCTTTACAGCCACAGCTGTGATCAGACACGCCCCCTTCTGTCCGTTCAGTGCCCAGACCATCATGTCACTCTGTGTTATGTGGTCATTCATTTCCGTTATTTGTTATGTAATTGCGTATGTAGGTATTGTCATAATTATTTATATAACTGTCCTGGTGGTGGTTTCTGTGTTTGTAAGGTGTGCACTGAGCCGTCATCCAGCTGTCAGTGTGCTGTGATCAGCTGACAGGCCCTTCCCAGTGCTGTGTGCGATCCAACCTCACTGTCTGGCCCCCATGTGATCAAATCTGTACATACATAATAAGCATTTTATGCAAGTGTGCCCCCCAGCATGCCAGATGTGTTGGGGGAGTGGGGGGCATGACACACACGCACACGTACGAGACACATGCACCACATTTGTCATGGTGCATAAGTCCTGGGGCACTTAGACAAATTTCACATCCAGCTCAGCAGTGATCATCTGCTGACTGTTTTCGTGATGATAGTACGAATGGCCACACATTTTCTAAGTGCCAAGCGAGCGGTGTTAGATGTTTGTGTGTGTTAGCTGGAATTTGGCTGACACCTGCAGCAAGAGGGTTCGATGGGGTCTCACAGGGCACACTCTGTCTTTCAGCTGCTGGTGTGCGCAAATAGTTGTAGCAACAGGTGTGAGGCATTGGAAGCAGCTACAATTTTACACATTTTGCATACGATTCCTGCTTCATGCGCAATTCTATCAAATTCACATTTTGTGTGAAGGGGCCCTAACCCATGTCCACTCACTCACTCACTCACTCACTCATCTTCAACTGCTTACTCCAATCAATGGTCGCAGGGGGCTGGAGTCTATTCCAGCAGTCATAGGGTGTCAGGCGGGGTACACCCTCAACAGGACGCCAGTCTGTCGCAGGGCCTCATATAGACAAAAAAACACAGCCACACACACACGGACATCTACAGACAATTTAAAGTTTCCAATTCACCTAACCTGCATGTCTTTGGATATGGGAGGAAGCCAGAGCACCCGGAAAGAACCCATGCAAACACGGGGAGAACATGCAAGCTCCACACAGAAAGACCACAGGTGGGAAACGATCCCATGACCTTCTTGCTATGAGGCAACAGACAACAGCACCACAACAGGGGGAAGAAATGTAAATCACATGTATACATTTGTTTGCCTAAGGTTTAGAATATATTGTAGTGTGATGAATATCTGAATGTATTGAGAGAAATTGTAGGTTGGATGTCACTGATGGAAATTCAAGGAGATATTATCAAGTGTCTGGTCCGGGCAGGTCGAGGAGTATCTTGTGGTGCAACATCCATCATACAATGGAACAGACTTGAATCATTGGTCACAATCACCCAGACAGAAGATAGTTCCATGCCCATCTCTCAAAAGTAACTTGTGTGCTACAATATATACAGAAAAATACAGAACACAGCCAAAATGTCACAGCTGACATCCCATCATTATGCAATTTCTTAAGTATCCATTCATTTGATGCAAAGTTGTTTCAGCATTCTCCAAGGACCCTATAAGGAGACCTATGACAAAAATGCCAAGTCTCAAAACTATACAGTAGGACAGGAAGTACCAGGATCCCACCAGAGATCTTGTCATTCATTCAGTCTCCAATAAATCCTGGACTACCTCATGTGATGAGTCATTTTCTAAATGATTTTGTGCTCTGTTAAATATTATACAAACAATGAATGTTTAGGAGTGCAATGGTAAGAATATTTCATTCTGTGAAATATTCTTACCATTGCATAAATGAAAAAAAAAATCATTATTTGTTTTATATAACACCTAAAATAGATCCATGTCATTTGACATAGTTCATACCTGATGCCATATATTGTCTTCATCATGTACAGACTGCCATCTGCTTTTTTCAGTCTAATGAAAAATCGCGACAGAAATTTGTCGAGCTCTTAATCCGACAGCGCTTGTACTGGAGACATCCCAGTGAATACTCCAAATGCCTTCCGATGGTTTCCAGCGTTATTTATTTATTTATTTTTTTACAAGAAATACTGAGTTGTTAACCTCTTGTTCCTTTAAATTATGAGTATTCGTTATTATTCCAATTTTATCCCCCCTTTTTTTGTGTGTCTGTATGTTCCATCTCTTGTGGTATGAATGAGTAAGAGCAAGAGGGCTATTGTGTGTCAGGGAAGGGGAACTCATCCCCCAACGCACTGTCTTAATGTAGAAATTGTCTGCTGTAAAATGTTCATCACATTCTGAATATGTCCGCTGGTTCATATCAGAACATCCTTGTTTCGTTTTTTTTCTGTACCCTTCCTTCAAATGGAAAAATCAATAAAAATAACTGAAAAAAAAAGAATGAGCACCATCAATAAAACAAACCCCACCATGTTTGTTGTTAAGCTAAGTGCCGTCGCCACTCATGTGAGGGTGCTCTGTGGTCGTGGTGTGCAATAGCACAAAAAGTATAGCACCAAAACTGCATGCTAATTAGAATCAAAATTGCACGGTAAATGGAACGCTGGCAAATGCTATGAATAATCCATATCACGTAAAATACAAACCATCAATCAAATGACAAGGATCTACTGTATCTACTGTATAATGGTGATTAAATGATCGGAAAGCAAGACCTCTCCAAACTCTACCATTTTTATTCCTTTCAAACTCGGCAGGCCAAATCGAAAGAGAACTGTTACTTCTCTTTTCTGACATGTTACTGCTCTTGGATTAGACAGTCAGTAATGACAGAAATACCATTGATTGCTTTCTCTGCTGCTACTGTCATTTTAAATCAGTTGATGAATAGCAGCTTGCCATGAGATACAGTGACTTTCTTCACCTTCCTCATATTTCATTCACTTTCCTATGTCGCAGCCTGTTTGATGGTGAGTCATCTCCAGCTGGCACCTACATCTGTGCTATGATTTGCAGAAGCACTGTTGTGCTATTAAGTGCTTTTCTTTCTTCCTTCTTTGAAACCTTTTAGGTGTCATTAACATGAATGCTTAATTAGGGTTTATATTGATAGGCATTTCTTTCAGTGTGTGTGTGCGTGTGCATGTCTTTTGATCACACACAGTGTTGTTGATGAATGCCTACAGAAATACTTTAAAATAAATGCATTCAGTGGCATTGCAACCTCAGCACCGTGTAACTGCATCTGACACTTGGTTTACTATATTGCTAATTAGTCAGTGATTTCCCATGTGTTTTAGAAATGCAAATTGGATATGTGGCACCTCTGAGCTGATCCGGCTGCATATCTGGACTGAAAAGCCCTTTTTACAGAATGACTCCAAGCTAATTATTTCAGCAGTGGATTCAGGCTGCAGAATTCTAGTTCTGACTCTTTTTGTAGGTTTTGTGTGTGCGTGTGTGCGTGCGTCCATGCATTTGCTGCTGTAGCTCAAAGTAAATGTTAAGGAAACACTGCCCTAACCCCCCCCCCCCCCCCCAAAAAAAAGTTGCAATAGAAGGCAAAAATGCTCAAACTAAATAATTCCACAAATAAATATGGAATAAAGTGTGTTAGAAACTCTATTCACAATCTTGTATATTGAGAACTCCCCAAAACACAAAAGATGAATGGTTTTATTTCATTTGCTTTATGAAAATCCATTACAAAATTTGAGGAGGCTACACTGAATGCATCACTTGAGAACCTGAGTGAAGAGTCAAAGGGTTCATGATTGTCCCTGTGTCCCGTCGAGATGAGGTGTGTCGCGCTACTGCGCATGGGTGCGCATGTGTACATCGCTCTACCCCGGACTTGAAGACGTCACCCGTCGAGATGAGGTACCTCGCACAACTGCACATGTGGAGATGATGTAACTTGCTCAACGTGCAACTGCGCATGTGCATTTTTTTTTGTTTTTGTTTTTTTCGTCAAAGTTTTTTTTTTTTATTAATTGTATTCAGTGTATTTATAGCCTAGTAGGTAAAGCATTTTTTGTATTTTACGTTAGGAGCATAAATGGATGTATATGTATATTTTTCCTGTCGAAATAAGCTAACTCCAGGTTAAAAATACTTATCGTTTTATCGTGAGTAGATTTTATACATTACTACGTTTGGATGAACAATTTATACATTTACGAGCTCTGTTAGAAAAGTATCCGACCTTATTATTTTTTTCAAAAACCATATGGATTTGAATCACGTGTGATTACATCAGACATGCTTGAACCCTCGTGGGCATGCGAGAGTTTTTTCACGCCTGTCGGTTATGTCATTCGCCTGTGGGCAGTCTTTGAGTGAGGAGTGGTCCACCCTCTTGTCAATTTTTTCATTGTTTAGGAATGGCTCAGAGACTGCTGCTTTGTTTGATAAAAATTTTTTCAAATCTGTAAGGCACAACTGAGTGGACACCATTCGATAAATTCAGCTGGTTTTCGGTGAAAATTTTAACGGCTGATGAGAGATTTTGGTGTGTAAGTGTCGCTTTAAGGACGACCCACGGCGCCTGACGGCGATCTGTGCTCCGAGGCGGCGGCGTCTTGCTGTTTCAAGCTGAAAACTTCCACATTTCAGGCTCTGTTCACGCAGGTCGTCGTCAGAGAACAGAGAAGTTTCAGAAGAGGTCGGCATGAGGAGTTTATGCGGACATTCCACTGTTAAAGGAGATTTTGTAATGAAAGAACATGCGGGCAGATTCGCAAGTCGGGCCGGACCCGACCACGGGGGGTCGCGACAGGAAAAACACCTCCGTTGGAAACCTTAATGGATACTCACTTGTTGAAAGCCATCAAAAGCCGCCTGAATTTTACAAATGGTTTTCAACACGGAGGTGTTTTTCCTGTCGCGGCGCAGACGGATTTGCGTCGTCGTCACGGAACCGACTCGGCGAATTTGCCCGCACATTCTTTCATTACAAAATCTCCTTTAACAGTGGAATGTCCGGGTAAACTCCTCATGCCGACTTCTTCTGAAACTTCTCTGTTCTCTGGCGACGACCTTGGTGAACAGAGCCTGAAATGTGGAAGTTTTCAGCTTGAAACAGCCAGACGGACGCCACCTCCGACTGCGCCGCGCCGATCCGCTTTGTGAGCTGTCCTTAAAGCGAAAGAAACCCCACAATCTCTCATCAGCCATTAAACGTTTCACCGAGAACCAGCTGAATTTCTCGAATAGTGTCCACTCGGATATCCCTCACAGGTCCTGAAAAAATTTTGATAAAGCAAAGCGCGCCGTCTCCAGTAGCGTCTCAGACAAAGGATTTCAGCCGAGAGAGCTGGACCAGTGCTCACTCAAAGCCTGCCCACAGGCGAATGACATCACCGACACGCGTGAAAAAACTCACGCATGCGCAGGAGGGTTCAAGCATGTCTGGTGTAATCGCACGTGATTCAAATCCATATAGTTTTTTTTATAAAACTGCCAGTTAGTTTTCTAATAGACCTCGTACTTGCCCATCAAAATAAGCCAACTTCGTCAAGTAATTTTTTCAGTGCACACATGTGCAGTTACGTGAGGATCCTCATCTCGACGATGCACCTCATCTCGACAGACTTATCTAACCAGATGAGGTGCCATGCCCCTCATCCCGACAGCGCACCTCATCTTGACAGAACACCAGCTCAAGGCTAACATCCAGGTTTTCAATGACTTACTGGACTCAGGTGTGGATCTGTATGTGCTGAGACACTCACTTATCGCCAGTGACCTTCATGTCTCTGAGTCTTCAGCTTTTGAGATCCAAAGATGCCTGGGAAGATCACTCGGGAGAGGCGTTTGATAACTTTTGCAGGAGACGGAAGGTCTGATGTCTTTTGGGTTGTGACGTTCCCTGCTTTACTGTTTGGCTGTGAGACTTGAACAGTAACCAGTGACCTAAGGTAATGAGTAGATGTTTTTGGAATTCGTGTACCACTTTTGTTATGAAGAAATGCTAGCTGTGATATTGTAGCATGTTTTTTCTGGGCATGATCCATCATGAAGGTGCCTCAATGTTGTGGATCCAACAACTGGAGACAGCCACAGAGATGGTGGCTGGTTTCACCTGGCTGCTGCTCATACTGTAGATGGCTTCTTTCTGGAGGTGGGCATTGACTTGTGTTCAACCAAGATGGTTGCCATACAAGACCCAAGTATTCACATCAAAGAAAAAGGGGGTTGTGATGTGATGGTGTTTTTTCTTCTGACCACTAAGTAGCAGTAATGTTCATTAGAGAAGGTATTACTGTAATACTCTTGTTCGGTTAGTGGCGGTAATGAGCTAACATGTTGTCAATGGCCAATAAACACAATGGAAAAGGAGGAAAAGAAAAAAGTAGGAGATCAAGACAAAAGTGGACAAACAAAAATGGACTCTGAGCATGGAAACTACAAGGCCAACAACAATTGGCACGCTTTCATAGAACAATTTAGACTGTATACTAACACCACGGGACTTGAAGGCAGAAATGGACTGCAGATACATCAAAGTGATATTCTTCCAATCAGTTAAAAAGAAACGCCTCTACTCAACGGGATATCAGTCGTAGAGATCAGCTCAAGGCATCCCCAGTGGCTACTAATTCTGAAAATGTTAGTTTCTCATTCAAGTCGCCTATGAGCTTCCAGTGCCCTGCCTAGTTTAGGATTTAATAAATATTTTTCTATCTTTTACCTCCTTCACAAGTTATGTCCATGTCTTCACTTCCACAACAAGAACTACTCCACAACTCCTGTAGTACCTGAATGTGTCGTCATCATGTGTTCCTCCCTTGGAAAAGAAGTAATCCTGTAGGCCCTGATTCCCATTTGTTATCTCCAGAATTCTTAGCCTAAAAAAGATAAGAAGGTCTACACATGCCCCCTGGACGTGACACCAGTCCAACACAGCTAACTGAGACCAGTATCTATTCACAGCCTGGTGAAGTGCCAAAGTGCAGATAGTGTTTTGTCCAAAGAAGCAGACATGTAGCCTGACTGGGAATTGAACCAAGTCCACATATTTGTTAGCTCAACCCTTTATCCCACTGACATTAAAGCTTCACTGGTCCCCAAAGAGTGATGGCATAATTTTTGTGAGTTTTTGTTTGACTTTATTTTTTAAAATGTCATTTTAAATTGTAAAACACTTTGAAATGCCATATTTGATAGCACATTGTGTCCTGGTATAATTCACTGTGACAGTGTGAAAGGTTTCTTAAGGCTGAGGTGTGGACTCTGTCTTTCACTCCCAAGTTAAAATGTCTTTTCATCGCATATTCAAAGACGAGTTCACAGAGTTGTAAAGCATTGATGCAAAAGAGAGAAAAGTGAGGAGTGTTCTCGATGAGGTACTGCCAAGCCCCCGCTTTTAGCATATCTTGCAGCATATTACATATTCTTCTTATTCTGTGTCAGTACAAAGATATTTTGTGTTAATCAGGTTAACCTAGTTTAATTATCTGTTATGGGGACAATTACGTAGATTGGTCACACACTACCGGCTAAGAGTAACACTTTTTTAAAGGTCTTGATTGATGTGTTTTATATTCATTTTTGACTCCTTGTCCCACAGAAATTGAGAGCAGCTCAGAATTTAATGAAGAAATTTGACAGAAAAATGAACTGCACATGAATATAAAAATACACTTTTTCTGGTCAGAGGTAGAAAATCCTGTCCTCTGGTAATGAGGGAAGAACAGCAATGAATTCTAATGAGAGAACCTCCGAGTTTTCTTGCACAATTTTGTGAACAAGGGCGCTTGTTTCAAGTAAGTGGCAGAAACTTTCTGTTTTTACTTGTTTACCCCCTCTCCCTCTTTCTCTCTCTCTCTCTCTCTCTCTCTCTCTCTCTCTCTCTCTGTATATACATATATATTATGTACACACACATACAGGGCACTTTTTGGAGAATAAGTCACTTTCATACAATGGTTTACACTGTACATTGAGGCCAAAGGATTTGAAGACAGAAATAGACAGCAAAGAGATTGGATTTGAGGGATATTCTTCCATTCAGTCACGGCATCCATTTGTTCCAAATAAAAAAATCTGGTATACTGGGTCCATCCCAGATGTCTTCAAAACCTGAGAAGTCAACACACTTCTGGACAAGGTTAAAATAAGGCTTGTTTTTTGCACAGTGAACTCCTTAACAAAGGATTCCTTTCCCATGTGGTTATATCAGTTATTGATGAATGACAGTTCTTGACAGAGTACTGTTTGTGGGATCCAATATCATGGGGTTTCAGCTTAGGCTTGCACTCTTTCTTTATATATGTATCCTTTAGCATCCTTGACTCATTTAATGATAATATGTTATAATTTATCAAACACTTGTTGACAAACTGGAGGTCCTCTACATCGTCGCTCCTCAAAAACCCAGCCTGTTGTGAATACTTCATTTGTACCAAAATCTTAAAATGTAGTATTGATTTATATTAACAAATTTAATGAAGGTGACAACAAAAAACTTGAACTATATTACTGTATCGTATTGTCTGCAGTGACATAGAAGTCAAACTAAATGTAAAAAACTAAAATCAAATTTTTGCCCCAATTTCAATACCTTCCCAACTTTTATGATTTTTGGTTGTACATCAGCATGTGTCATTACAGAAATTCAAAGGTAATTTTTTATTCCATCAGCTTAGTTTTCATAGTAATGCAACAACCAGTGCCATTGACTGATTAATGTTTTGCTGAACTTGAAAGCTACACTGCTGTTCTGTTGTAATGCCACCTCAGTATGGAACATGCATAGATGATCAGAGAAGTGCAAACGTGGATTTATGCATAGAATGTGAGTTTTGAAGAAACTGAACACCAAAGAAGCCAAGTGCACACTGGTAGGACTAAACATGTTGTCATTGTACAAACTTAGATTACGTATATGAGGATATTGAAAATAACTTTATTATTGCGATACATTTTTCATTGTTGTCTCCCATCTACAGATGAAATTATTTTAATGAAATTCAACACAGGCTGATGCCAGTGTCAGTAATTTCTTTTGGCTTCTCCCATTTTGCCCACCTGGCCAATCAATACTTGGCACAGCTGTCAGATTCTCTGTCAGAAAGCTGCATGATTTGTTCACGATCCAGCTGAAATGACCCTTCTCTGTTTGAGAATCTGAACCATTTTTCAGATGAAGTTTGCACCCATCTTTTGACCAACATATAGTACTGAGAGAGGTTTTGACTCTTCTTGTCCTGCTTTAATGTCTCATATGCTCATGCAAAATTTGCCATATGACAAAGACAAAATGAATAAACATAATGCTGTTTTTAAGCAAGAACTTCATCTATCAAGAATCCAAATTCATGTGAAGTCAGACATTGACAGCTGACAAATCAAATGCAGCATTTGACAACAGACACTTTTTCACTGCAGACACTGGATTCTGAACACTAAATATGGAGGTACAGAACACTGGGTTTATGGTATATCACAGCTTGAAAGTGCAATGCTTTTAAAACTACTACAATTTACCATCATAGTGTTCTAACACTAGAAACTCTGAACATGCTTCAACAACATGGCTCAGTCAGTTACCCTTGTGGAGCTACAACCTACATGACATGGTCAAAGGAGTATGTAAATTAAGACAATGCTGGGAGCACACGCTGGTCTTGTGCATCTCCAAATCTGCTACACCACAGACCCCATTGAGTTTTGAATAGCATCCACCCAAGAAAAATAACCAATCTATTCCCATCTCTTGTAACTCAGAAAACATCATAACCTGCTGACTTCTTTTTCAGCAAATACTCCATCAGATTGCCATTATTCACTGGAACAAAACTGGCCTGACTGCACATTGTCTTTTGTTTGTTTTTGTTGTTTTGTTTAGAAAAAAGAATGCATCATAGCTTAAAGTGTAATAGAGTTTGCATCTCTACACGTGCACACACAGAAAAGCAACACCCAAATGCACAGTACTCTCATTATGCTCTAACAGCATGCCATGGTAGCAGCAGCAGACAAACAGAGGGGGGTGAAGAACGGCGGGAGTTGGCAGTGTGAGTGAGAGAGAGAAGCAAGCACTCTCATCAGTGACTGGCTCATCGGCTATGTGGACAGAGCTGTGGCGCAGGAGGAGAAGAGGTGCAGCGTGCAGACATGCTGCCTGAAAACCACAGTAAAGCAGAGGAGTGCAACGTAACGAAACCACAAGGCAACAACCGGGGGTAACAGAGAGAGATTACTGAGCGGAGAAGTCATTCAGAACAGCAAGAAAGACGGAATGCAACCCGAATGAAGCTGACAAGGACACAGAAGGAAGACATCTCATGTAGATCCCTTCCTTGACAGAGAAGAAATGCAAAGGAGTGTGTGAACAAAGTGGAAAAGAAGAAAAGGAGAAGGAGTTGGAGACCAACAGGAGGTCAAGCTTGCTGGGGTTTGACTGACATGGGGCAGAAGAGGAGGAGGAGGAACAGCAGCATGAGCGCTAGTTGATGGATTTGATTTGCGAGGAGTATTTTTAGAAGGAGAGGAGACATGAGGGGAATATTGAGATCGGAGATGCTGTTGTTCAGTATTGGAGAAAAAATCTCAGCGGGAAGCAAAGAGGGAAGGAAGCAGGGTGAGAGACGTTAAGATCAGAGAGTAACACAGCGGATTATCTCCCATACGGTTTCCCGCTGGAAATCGCCGTGAGTGTATGTCCGTGCATGTGCATGAGTGCCCCATTGTCCGGGTGAAAGTGTGTTCATCACTGTGGCAGTGGGAGCAAGGAGATGGAACTACCCCATGGTTACCCCCAGGACCTCCTAGCAATGGTTAAAGTCTGACATGTGCAAGGGGTAGAATGGACAAGAGAGGCAGAGACTGGCTGATAGTGAAAGACATCTGTCCGAGTACAAACACAAGTACAAAAGGCAGTTGTGTATTCACTTAAAGCTCAAACTTACTTGTGACAGTAAACTGACAGCTGCCTCTATAAGACAATGAAGCCAAAATATTTGCACATATCTGAGGAAAAGAGAAACCACTACACTGGAACAAGGCATCAACCAGTTCCTACTGCTGTCATCTCATTATTTTAATTACCTTCACTTCATCATTTTTTTTTCTGTGCTTAGCTCGTGGTATTTTGTATTCTATCCGATTCTCTCCGTATCTCCTCCGCCTCCCTTTGCCTCTCGCTCTCTCTGTCTCATCCTCTCGTGTTCGCTGTCACAGTAACTGCAGTGGATGCTAGAATCACTCATGTAGAAGCCACCTTGCTTGGAGCACATTTGCCTCACTGATTCTTTTTTTTTATTCCTGCTGAGTTGGAAGATTGGAACACACTCAAACTGAGACAGAAGAGTGAGAGAGTACAGCAGAGATGGCCAACAAGTAGTTGCCACTCACTTGTGCCCACCACGAGAAGAATTCATTCCGAAGGATAGTCATTACGAGTATTTTCACTTGTGCAGACTGTGTATTTATAGTTGGGTTTACATGTTGTTAATATTCATAAGGACAAACACATATCTCTGGGGTGGATTACAGCAGTGGATTTCTTGCTACCCTGTTGCTACATGTGGGCCCGAGCTCCAGAGGCCTGGCTGGGAAATGAAGCCTTTCCCACAGCTGTAGGAGCACTGTGGGCAGTCATGGCCCTGAAGGGGCGCTGTCTCCGGCGGGGATCTCCAGCCATAATCAGGAAAGGCCGCAAGCGCCGTCCAACAATGCCAGCTCTGGCACGGGTCACTTCCACTCTTTTGTCAAGGACACGCCTGCATGGCCTGAGGCATGTGTGCATCCCTGGTGGCTCCGTGGGCCACAGGGCTTTCTGGCTGTTGGCTTTCTGCACCTCCCTGGGGTTGCTTTTATCCTGGTCCTCCAATCGTCTACTGCATTGGCTTTCTTTCCCCACATACACTCGGGTCCACACAGAGTGGGCAAAGGAACTGGCCTTTCCGGCTGTCACTATCTGTAACAATAATCCTATCCGCCTCTACAAACTCACAAAGAGTGACCTGTACTTTGCTGGCCACTGGCTGGGCCTGCTGCTGGCTAACCGCACAGTGAGGCCTTTGGTTCTGGACTTGCTTCAGGAAGATCGTCGGGCCTGGTTCAGGAAGCTGTCAGACTTCAAGCTTTTTCTACCACCTAGAAAATTTGAGGGAACCAACTTGGAGTTTATGGACAGACTCAGCCACCAACTGGACGACATGTTGCTGTCATGCAAATATCGAGGAGAACCCTGTGGCGCTCACAACTTCTCTTCTGTAAGTCTGTCTTCTTCTCTTGCAGTGGTTCACAGACATGATGGTAGGCCAACCTGGTGGTTACAGAAAAAATAGAACTGTAGCAAGAAAAATATAAAAATCTGGTTCATTGAACAATAAATCAAACATTTCTCATGTTAGTAGGTTCATATTTTATTCAGGCAAAAAAACATGTCAAGTATAAGATGAACTGAATTATGACAGTTTGTCATGAATATGGTTTTGTTAATCAAGCAAATACGAGGTCTGTTAGAAAAGTATCTGACCTTATTATGTTTTTCAAAAACTATATGGATTTGAATCACGTGTGATTGCATCAGACAAGCTTGAACCCTCATGCGCATGCGTGAGTTTTATCACGCCTGTCGGTTGTGTCAATCGCCTCCCGTCAGAATTCCTATGTCTGAGAACTTCCTGAAAGACTGGCGCTTTGCTTGATCAAATTTTTTTCAGAAACTGTAAGGCACATCCAAGTGGACACCATTCGAGAAATTCAGACGGTTTTCAGTGAAAATTTTAACAGCTGATGAGAGATTAAGGAGTGTTACTATCACTTTAAGGACAGCCCACGGTGCTGGATGGCGCGCTGCGCCCCGAGCTGTCATCGTCAGCCTGTTTCGAGCTGAAAACTTCCAAATTTAAGCCTCTGTTGACCCAGGACGTCATGAGAGAGCAGACAAGTTTCAGAAGAGGTCGGGATCAGCAGTTTATCTGGACATTCCACTGTTAAAGGAGATTTTGTAATGAAAGACGTGCGGACAGATTCGCGCGTCGGCACCCAGCCGCTCATGGCGCAGCTCCACAGGAAAACACCTCCGTTGGAAGTCTCACAGGACAAGTTTGAACATGCCCAGCTGTTAAACAATTTCTCGGATACTCACTCGACTGAAAGCCATCGAAAACCGCCTGAATCTTATGAATGGTTATCAACACGGAGGTGTTTTGCTGTGGCGCCGCGAGGGTTCAAGCTTGTCTGATGTAATCGCACGTGATTCAAATCCATATAGTTTTTGAAAAAAATAAAAAGGTCAGTTTCTTTTGTAATACACCTCGTATAAGGTTGACTGAACATTAGGGTGGAAAAGGGGTCATGGCTTTCATTTTACATTTGAAGCACAGACAGAACACTAAACGTTTGGTACTGAGTGTAACGTTATGGTTGTCGATTTCCCATTGTAGTGTCCAAAGCATTCACGTAACCAAATTGCCAAATGTCTGATTGTAAGAGTTGTCTGATACAAGAAGACTATCAGACCACTGACTGGTAAGTAATAACTCATCATAGATGCCCAGGTAATCCAGTGCTGTTCCAGATTTGAGAACAATACTGATATGATATCTGCTCAATATCCAGAGAGTGAAATTCTGAAAATACAGCATTTACATAATAACACAGAGTTATCTTTATCTCTTTGTGGCACTGCCCAACCATGGCACCTGCACATCAAAACCTCTTGTGTCTTTAAAGTGCGCCGCCAGTCCCTGCGGAGTGTATGTCTGTTGTGTTTGATCACTCACACATTGTCTTTACTGTGTGTTGTGGCTGTGTGTTCTTTGTGATTTGTGTTTTCGTTCTGCCTTGGGACACTCGAACCATGGCAGATCTTTTCTCTGTGGAATTGCAGAATCTCAAACTGTGTTTGATTTTGTTTGCTTTTGTTAGTTAGTTTTTTTTTCAGTTCTATTGGTTTTCATTTTGCTCTTTCCATAGTTGCGTGTGATGATATCTGACTCCTATAGTCCGGTGGCTAAGGGACAAATTTTAGGGGAATCATGCACTTTTATACAAAAGCGCCAAAACTTTATCAGAGGTACTTTATAGTGTCCTGAAGTATATACAGTAGTGTTCAGAATAATAGTAGTGCTATGTGACTAAAAAGATTAATCCAGGTTTTGAGTATATTTCTTATTGATACATGGGAAACAAGGTACCAGTAGATTCAGTAGATTCTCACAAATCTAACAAGACCAAGCATTCGTGATATGCACACTCTTAAGGCTATGAAATTGGGCTATTAGTAAAAAAAAAAGTAGAAAAGGGGGTGTTCACAATAATAGTAGTGTGGCATTCAGTCAGTGAGTTTGTCAATTTTTTGGAACAAACAGGTGTGAATCAGGTGTCCCCTATGTAAGGATGAAGCCAGCACCTGTTGAACATGCTTTTCTCTGTGAAAACCTGAGGAAAATGGGACGTTCAAGACATTGTTCAAAAGAACAGAGTAGTTTGATTAAAAAGTTGATTGGAGAGGGGAAAACTTATACGCAGGTGCAAAAAATTATAGGCTGTTCATCTACAATGATCTCCAATGCTTTAAAATGGACAAAAGAAAACAGAGACAGGATGATCAAAGACAGTCTGGAGTTACCTGTAAGTGCTGTGACAGTTAGAAGACGCCCGTGTGAAGCTAATTTATTTGCAAGAATCCCCCCCAAAGTCCCTCTGTTAAATAAAAGACGTGCAGAAGAGGTTACAATTTGCCAAAGAACACATCAACTGGCCTAAAGAGAAATGGAAGAATATTTTGTGGACTGATGAGAGTAAAATTGTTCTTTTGGCTCCAAGGGCCGCAGACAGTTTGTGAGATGACCCCCAAACTCTGAATTCAAGCCACAGTTCACAGTGAAGACAGTGAAGCATGGTGGTGCAAGCATCATGATATGGGCATGTTTCTCCTACTATGGTGTTGGGCCTATATATCGCATACCAGGTATCATGGATTAGTTTGGATATGTCAAAAGACTTGAAGAGGTCATGTTGCCTTATGCTGAAGAGGACATGCCCTTGATATGGGTATTTCAACAAGACAATGACTCCAAGCACACTAATAAACAAGCAAAATCTTGGTTACAAACCAACAAAATTAATGCCTTGCAGATGTGAAGAAATCATGAAAAACTGTGGTTATACAACTAAATACTAGTTTAGTGATTCACAGGATTGTTAAAAAAGCAGTTTGAACATAATAGTTTTGAGTTTGTTGCGTCAACAGCAGATACTACTATTATTGTGAACACCCCCTTTTCTACTTTTTTTGTACTAATAGCCCAATTTCATAGCCTTAAGAGTGTGCATATCATGAATGCTTGGTCACAGAATAATAGTAGTGCTACTACTATTATTCTGAACACTACTGTAAGATCGGGAGACATTGAATCCATAAACGTCTACACTATAAAAACTTGGGTTTAAGAGAATAACCATTTTCAGCCTTCTACAGCATATAATTCATGACAAACTCTTATCCAAATGTCTTTTTAAGTTCATAATATAAACTTGAAGGTTATGAAAAATGTATTAAGGGTACGTAGGGATGCTTCGAATGTACTTCAGTGTGCTTACACTCTTAGAAAAAGTGTTAATCTAGGGAAAGTGACTAAATATTGTCTAACTCATTGTGAATATCAATATACCTATGCAATATAGCTGTTTGCGAGCATAGGGCAAAGGAAAGATGCTACTCATGCACTCTAACATATTTACACTCTAAAATAACAGCAGTGTTTGAACGGAAAGAAATGCTTTTTTTATTAATTACAAGAAATCAATTTTGTTTTTATGGCCATAACCATTTAGTTTACAATTTAAAACACTCAGTTTACCTTATGTTATATCTTCCATAACATAAAATCATGACTCTATATTTAATTTACTTAAAGTGACTGAAAGCTGTTTACATGCATAGAAAAAGAAAGTATGCTACAAATGCACTTAAACATAGTTTACACTCTTAAAAAAATAATGGTAAATTAATGTTACAATTTAAGAACACTGTAGTTCTATAACAGTTACTTCCACCCTGCTAATGTATAAGGATGTATGACGCCGCACGACGGACGATACATGATCACATAAGCTCAGTATAGCTTTGCACTAGTTGCAGTAGCCATTCTCTACAGCTTAACAATGTCCAGTCTTGATCACTGGCCCCCTACATAATAACCATATGATCGTATTGTCATATGAATAGCAAAATATACACTGTATTATAACCATGCAAAGACCCTTTTAAAAAAAGCAGGATGCAGGGCTAAAATCAAATGTCTCCTGCTTTGACATGACTTAATATCACCCTGGACAAAGTTTGGCGCTTTTGTAAAAAAGTGCACGATTCTATCCTTTAACTGCTGGACTATCCAGCAAGATGAATGCAATATGTTGCTACTATGTGCGAAGGAGTACAGCCTGGTTAGCCATACTAAAATACGAAATGGGGCGAAATGGGGACTGATAATCATGAAATGGGGGATAAAATGTAACGAAATGGAGCAGAGTGAACCAGACTGACACCAAATAATTACTTTTATTTAATTGTTTAGCTTTTGTTTTATTGTGAAATGCGCTCAGTACATGTAGCACGAGCAGGTGTGCCATTTGGCATTCAAGAGAAGACAGTTCAGTCAGTTGCGGTCAGTCTGCTCCATTTCATTACGTTTTATTCCCCCCCCCCCCCCCCCCCATTTTGTTATCAATCCCCATTTTATCCCATTTCACTAAAACAATTTAATAGAAGTACTTAATTGAATCATGTTTGGAGTCAGTCTGCTCCATTTCGGTACATTTAACACCTGTTTCATTATTATCAGACACCATTTTGCTCCATTTCGCTTAAACATAATTAAATAAAAGTAATTAATTGAATCATATTTAATCATATTTGGAGTCAGTCTGGGTAGGTCTGCTCCATTTCATTACTCTTTACCCCATTTCGTGATTATTAGGTTACATTTCGCCCCATTTTGCTCCATTTCATCCATTTCATATTTTAGTATAGCCGGCTTTTGACTGGTCATGTGTTGTGTTCTTCTTTTTTCTCTTTTTTACACATTACGATCATGTCTTTCAACGTTGTGTGATTTCTGACTCAATCATAAACAGCCACATCAGACTGGTGTTAGTTTTACATCTACAGCATGATTGATGTCCATACGCATGTTGGGTTGTTAATGGCTTATTAATTGGAAACTATTGAACTTTCACATGCTGTATGTGACAGTGGGCTCTGTAATATATGACTTCAAATCAGGAAAAATATTCAGTAAGTATGGAAATGCAAATTTAAAAAGCAGTACTGTTACATATATTGGATTTTATTTAATTGCAGACGGTATGAATGTAAGATTTTAATTTTTTGTGTGGTCAACTGCATTTCCTCTGTGAATATACATCCATTCCTACATTTCTTTCTTTATTTTATTTGAATTAGGACAGTGCATATTAATCAATGTTTTTGCACAGCTTAAACATAAATATGCCAGAATTAGCACAATAGCTAAATTTCATCTGTTGTCCTAAGGCAGGTTAAAACAGAAACAGTTACAACACAACACAACATGTGACAAATGCATAGACTGAACAGAGTACAGTTTCAGACAGACAATACACTATAAGAACACAACAGGGACAGACTATTTACCGTTAAAGACACTCTGAAGTTTAGTGATCCAAGAGGATGATGAGTTTAAGTGTGAGTACATGACTGGTTTGCTTTCAGCCATTTCTTTAGATCTGTTTTGAATGTTAGGTGGTTTTCACAGTTTCTAATACAGTCTGGTACAGTATTCCACAATTTTGTTCCTCTGACGGACACCACCATCTGACTGAATTTAGTTCTACGCCACTGTACTTCACAGTCTCCTCTTGTTAATGCTCTGGTACGAATTCCAACATTACTTTTTTTTGTATAAAATACATTAAGGGTGGAGGGGCAAGCCCATTTAAAACCTTGAAAATAAGACATGCATCCAGTAGCATCTGGTAACTTTCAAAGTCTAATATGTTGTACTTATTTAGAGTGTTACAATAATGATAATGCAGAGGCTTTTTATCCATAATTTTCAGGCTTTTTTTTAAACAATTTAAGGTCTGTAACTCTTTCCAGAAACAGCTGTGATGCTAAGGGCCCCTTCACACATAGTGCGAAGTTTGGACAAAGTGCGCACTTAGTGCGCATGACGCAGGAATCATGTGCAAGCCGTGTGAAATTGTCCCTGTCTCAAATGCCTCGTACTCCTGTTGCTACAACAATTTGGGCACACCAGAGGCTGAATGACAGAGTGTGTGCTGTGCGAACCCATTGCACCCTCTTGCGGCAGGTGTCAGCCAAATTACAGGTGACACGCACAAACATCTAACACTGCTCACATGGCACTTACAAAATGTGCGGCCAGTCGCACTATTGGCACAACAAGAGACTGCAGACTGTCTACTGTCATAGTCGCTGTGAAATTCGTCTAAGTTCCCCACAACTGTGGAGTCGCCGAGATGTGGAGTGCCATCGGCTCCGCCCACAACATGTGTTTGTGTGTGTGTGTGTGTGTGTGTGTGGGGGGGGCTCCCCCCCAACATGTGCATGCATGCAGGTGAGGTGCATCTCATCCAATCGCAGAGGGACACTTTGGTCTGTGCTCTGAACAGACAGGGGCGTGGCACTTGTTGACGTGGCTGCTCCTGGACATCAGAGCTGCAGAACACGCACCATGTTTTGACAGACACGCATGTGTGCGCGCGCTTGCTGTACTCACATCGAAAACATAAAAACACATATCGCTTGCGACGGGCTGGAGAGCATGCACACCGACAGGTCCAGCTGGACCGGAGCGTCAGTTTATGTGGACACGCAGCAGGTGATGTGAACATCACGTCTGTCTGACAGGACAGTGAGCTGTGTGCCGCAGGACCATATGACAGGGTTAGGGTTGACAAATACGCCACATTCAGTCACTTATCAGCAGAAATTCTCCATAGCAAATGCTGTTTGGTCAGTTATCACAGTGCTTTCCTTCTTTTTTTTAGAAAATACGTATGTCTGCTTGTTGACTAAAGCCATGTCAAACTCCTATTATGAGACAGTGATTGTGGGGCAGTGGTAGAGTTGCCCTCGGGTAATCAGATGGTGTGGGTACGAATCTTGAGTGAGTGTTTTTTTTGTTTTTTACCGCGGGTTCTGTATTGCATCCCCCTTTATGTATTATTTATATCAATCCAGTGATATTGATTACTTATACAGCTGTTTTTTATTTCATTTTCCTCCAAATCAGCAGCGCAATGTGGTGCAGCTCGTCCTATGGAACACAATGTGAGCAGCTGCAGCAGCGTGAGCTGCTGTTCCTGCTCGGCAAACACAATTGTTGCACAACTGTTGCGCCGGCGTCGTGCACGCCTGCCCATCGGCATGATGTTTCATGGTGCGCAATTTGAAGTGTTTCATGCTGTTTTTCTGCATTTTTCCAAATGTCGTCCAAACTTCATACTGTGTGTGAAGGGGCCTTAAAGCATTTACCACTTTCTAATCTTGCCATTGCTACTCACAAGGCTTAAAACACTTTTTTTTTATTGAGGATACCAAGTGATGAAACATTTCAGGAGTTATTTTGTCCCATTCTTCTTGCAATCATGTACATGCTTGACTTGTAGTCATTGCATTTTTCAGTTTTCCACACATTCTCTTTTGGACACACGTTAGGACTGCAGGTAAGCCAGTCAAGTATGTGTATCATCTTAAAGCAGCCATGCCTTTGTAATGTGTGCAGAATGTGGTTTTGCATTGTCTTATTGAAAAAAAAAAATACCATGACCAAGACTGTTGCACTTTCTGTTGATAGCAGTCTGGGTGGTCCTCTTCTTCAGTGTCTGGAGCACATTGCATCCATTTCTTCCAAAGAATATCAGGAAGACTTAGTCATCCGACTACAATACATGATTCGACTGTGTGATGGTCCAATCCAGATATCTCAGAGCCCAGAGAAGTCAATATTGTTTCTGAACAAGGTTATAGTAAGACTTCTTTTTTAGACAGCAAAGTTTTAAGTGGCATTTGTAAATGTAAGTTTGTATGATAGTGCTTGCTAAGGGTTTCCCAAAGTAATGAGTTCTGTGTAGTTATATCAGTTACTGATGAATAACAGTTCTGGATGCCATCTCAGGGATCAAAGATCACAGGCATTCATAGACTTGCATCCTTGCCCTTCCTGCACTGAAATTCCTCCAGAATCTCTGAATCCTTTCATTATTGCACTTTAGAGGAAAAAAATATGTAAATCCATCCCAGTCTTTCTTTGAGGAACATTGTTTTTAAACATTTTTCTCATGCATTTGTTGACAAACTGAAAATCATCTGCTTTCTTTGGTCCTCAAAGACTAAGGCTTTTGTCGATTCTGGTTTTCTATTAAATCATGGCTATAATCTCCTGTTGATGTCACTGGTTTAAATAACTTCTTTTTTCCAGTATTTTTTTTTTTTTGGGGGGGGGGGGGGGGGGGGGCTTTTTTTTTCTTAATTTTACCTTTTTATTAGCTTGAAATTGTGTTGCAGACCTGAAATGCAAGAATAGATTCAGATTCTAACAAATGAAATGACGTTAACCACAACATGAAATATCTTAGGTTCATAAATTGTCCAAGCTGGTTACTTATCATTTGGTTAAAATTTTCTGAATTGCAAGAATCTCTGAGACAAGTTGCATTAGCCTCCTGTCATTTCAATAGCAATAATCCCCTCAAGCTGCATCATTCATTTTCACACCACCAGACATTGTATTTATCCATTGAATTTGTATGACAGCTTTATTTTCGCCTTTGATAGGCTCTGTACACTGATTGCTTTGTTATCTCAGTGCTCATCAGAGGTCAAATCAATTTTTAGTCTTTTTTATGTCTACAGTACAGGGAGCAGACACACATTGCAAACAGAGCAGCCTTCAGACATGGGCCTGCATCATAATGGAAAATCAAGTTATTACCAGTCAACATTCAATTTCAATTTATTTTCATTTATATAGCATCAAATCACAACAAGGTTGCCTCAATGCGCTTCACACAAGTAAGTCTGACCTTACTAACGCCCAGAGCAACAGTGGTAAGGAAAAACTCCCTCTGAGGAAGAAACCTCAAGCAGACCAGACATGCTTGGGCCATGCTATAGACACAAATGACAAAACAATTCACAAAACGAACATACAGGAAATGTTGCCAGCGCACAGGATAGTTTCTGGAACATATACCACACCCATCTCTGGATGGAGCTGCACCTCACACAGAGAGAAAAGAAAAAAAAGAATCAAGCATCAGAAAGACAAATACAGTGTAATTTGTCAGCATTAAGCAACTAGATAAACAGAAGAAATACTAAGGTGATCACTGGCCACTAGCCCTAAGCTTCACTAAAAGACCCGCAACCTGCTCCATTTCCTAATAAAAATGAATTAAAAGAGTAAAAAGCATAGAAACATACTATGCCAGTATGCTAGCCATATAAAAGAAAAAATAAGTGCATCTTATGTCTGGATTTGAAAGTCTCTACAGAATCTGACTGTTTTATTGACACAGGGAGATCATTCCACAGAACAGGGACATGATAAGAGAAAGCTCTGTGACCTGCAGACTTTTTATTCACCCTCGGGACACTAAGTAGTCCTGCACCTTGAGAAGGCAAAGCCCCGGTGAGTACGTAGGGTTTAATTAGGTCAGCTAGGTAGGGAGGTGCCAGTCTGTGAACAATTTTATAGGCTCTTAGCAGAACCTTAAAATCTGATCTCACTGTGTGCAACATGGTAGAGTTAACAAAATTCTGACCTTTACCCCATCTAATTACAACATATTACCGTAGTAACTTTTGTACATCTGTGTAAACATTAAATTGCACCATCGTGGAAGTCTTGGGAGAGTTGTCATTCATGCATATTTTGCAACTCGACTGCACAATCCAGGACGGGATTGGGTCAGGCAAATGACAGGGTTGCCAGAATGAAATAATGATTAACTCTGATGTCACATTGCCCCTGTTCCTATGACTTATGTGAGAAAAATCTCTCCCCCCCCCCCCCCCCCCCCCCCCCCCCCCACACACACAGACATACTTTCATTCATCAGTTTAACAATAGAATTTCAATTTAGTTCACCCTGGAATGACACAAGATGCCACCTATAGTCTGTTCACCAAACTTTCTATGGCCTTTTTGTACTGGTTTCAGAGTTATACCATAATCAGAGAGCTACATGAGAGCTGATCTTGGGGAATTTTTGCATCTCTGTGTATAGCTGAGATACACTCAACAAAAATATAAACGCAACACTTTTGGTTTTGCTCCCATTTTGTATGAGATGAACTCAAAGATCTAAAACTTTTTCCACATACACAATATCACCATTTCCCTCAAATATTGTTCACAAACCAGTCTAAATCTGTGATAGTGAGCACGTCTCCTTTGCTGAGATAATCCATCCCACCTCACAGGTGTGCCATATCAAGATGCTGATTAGACACCATGATTAGTGCACAGCTGTGCATATATATATATGTGGGTGTGTGTGTGTGTGTGTGTGTGTGTGTGTGTGTGTGTGTGTGTGTGTGTGTGTGTGTGTGTGTGTGTGTGTGTGTGTGTGTGTGTATAAAAGAAATAATATAATTAGTCTTGAGGCAGACACAGATCCCCACAAACATTTAATCAAGTCTGAAATGACAATTAGAATATGTCAACGGACATGTCTACATCTGTCCGCTACATTCTATGATATTGTGTAGGCATAAAACACATGCTACAGTAAGACTCAAAGCCCATAAGCTTTGTCTCTGAATGCTCCACAAACCTATTTGGGTGGCTGGGCCTAGTAATGTCCTGGAGCAACATAGAAACAATTTGGTCTTGGGGCCCAAATCAATGTGGGCTCAAAGATGTTCCAAAAGAAGTATAAGCATCAAAGAGCACCTGGATGGGATGATTACAATCATAAATATTGTTCAGCTTGTCACATAAAGTGAATTTAGCAGCAGAAGTGTACTCTTCAATGCAATAAGTGATTACTGAAGCTTAAATGACTTCCTGCCATTTCACGGACTTGAACATCATAAGAATGAATTAACCTACTGATGATGGAGTGAAGTGCTCCTTTGAGAGCAGCTAATGGGCCAATTTCAAAGCAACCAATCTTTTCACTCCCTCTGAGATATCTTTAATCCAGGAGTCACACCATGTAAGATGAAGCGGCAGCATTCGTAGTAAAATGCAAGAACACAATAGAGTCATTCAAAACTGGAAACGAGACAACAGGATGATAGTAGTTGTTTTTCCCACATTCAACTATTGTTTGATTTTGGGGGAGATTCAGTTTAGGGCAGCAAGGTGGCTTTATGGTTATTGTTGCCTCACAGAGAGAAGCTCTCAGGTTTGCTTTTCACCTTATCCTTTCTGTGTGGAGTTGCCATGTTTTCCCCCAGATGCTTCCATTTCCAAAGGATTGCAGACTTGGAGAAATGGTGGCCCTAAGTTGACCACAGGTGTAAATGTGTTTGAATATGTGTGCCGACCCTACGCCAGACTGGCATCCTGTCCAGGGTGTACCCGGCCTCTTGCCCAGGGACCGCTAAGATACCCCCCCCCCCCCCCCCAGTCACTCTTAATTGAAATAAGTAGGTTGACAAAAGGGATGGACAGATGGAAATTCTGTTTACAGAAAACAAACTGTTCAAGATTAGGTACGATTAGACAAAGTCATCATTAAGTGTGCAATGTACAAAAAACCCAAAACCCCTCATCATTTATTTGATTTTATGTCTGACTGGTCCATGGGCTTTGTGACAGACAGTGTGAATGTGTGCATAGAGGTGTCACCATGCAAATGTCCTTACTTGACAGTCACCTGACCGACCTTTCCGTCACCATCTTCTTTTAAACATCTGTCTGTTTACTGATATTGGGTCCCGTTTTTTAAATAACTCAAAACAGCATTTTTTGAAATGATAAACTGTACAGTTAGCTATTAATGTGTAAGAGCTTTTATCATTTTCCGTATTTTACCTGTGTGCTGGTCTTTCCCAAGTTCTGTAAATGTGCCAGGTGACACGCAATAACTTTGCATGGAGAATTTTTATTTTTTTATTAATTATTTAATTTACACTGGCACACTTTTTTATTTTAAATATGCATTCAAATCAGTCATAGTTGCATGACAACAACATCAATTTGACAATTTGCAGCATGAAAGTTGTGCAGAAGGTGGAACAGATCTATCACAGTCTGGGACTAAATGTGAGATATTTGTGATGAAATCAAACATTTTGTTGAGCTATTTGGTGGACTGGGTGTTCTGAAAAATTTAATATTGCCTCATGCTCGTGCATCTGCCCACCGCCTTTTCAGGCACAATTTCGCGTGAATTGGTGACATTCCAACACGTAGGTACGGCATGTTGTTAGCAATTGCATTATTTAAGAACACATTAATAACAAACTGTGCAGTTTGTGGGTTCAAAAATGTGGTTTTGAGATCATTTAGAGTTCAGTACATGTACATTGATACCCATGTAGTTTCTTTTCAGCAGTTTGTCAAAAAAATGGCCTGATCTCATACGTCATTGTCAAAGGTCAACAGCTTACTAAGACATGTGATTGCTGACAATGTTTTAATATGGCTAAGTTCATAAAAAGGTCAACATTTCCTTCAAGACAGGTTGAATGATGTTCTTTGCAGTTTGGTCGTTCTATGTGCTTATGGTGTTGGAGGTGTTGTCAAAGACAGAAATGGTACAGAACAAAAGTCTCTCTTAGGTTCATTGTGAATACAAATGTAACCCCATTATTTTACTCAACCTTTGAAAATAGCCTGATCTCAGCTGGTGAATCTGCTGCATCACCATGAATAAATCTCGTCAACAGGAGTCGAGATCAATAAATCTATTAACGTTCTGCTGTATTTTATGTTGTTCCATTTTGTTCTCATCAATGTTTCCACATCACCTATACTGAACCCCGCAGCTACTCCGGGTTTAAGAGCCACTATCGCCCGCTACCTCAGCACAGCTAGCTAAGCCTCTCTGCATGCTATTTCCGAGCACTACAGATAACTGTGCCCACAGTGAGAAGTTAACAGTGCTCACAGATGAGCAGAGCCGCCTAATCACACCCGAGGCAGCGGATGAATAAAGGGTGTTCGTTTTTACTGACTTGCTGTAATGTGTCAAGTCTGTCTCCAGAGAAACTGTGTGGTCTCAGTCTGACTCTCTTTGACCAGAGTTTTCTCATACAGTATGTGAATTATGTAGGATGGAGGGAAGTAATCCTCGTAAAACAACAGAATGGGGCACATTAAGCGAAAATCCCCTCTCATATCTACCTGTAATCCTTTAAGCTGTTGTTTCAGGTTCAATTTACTTCCTTTTGTTCATTTGTTACCATGAATTTTGCATTGTATTTGATTCTTTGTTGCCCTGCTTTCCAATAAATTCATGAAAGATGCTTTATGTCAGGTGTAAGGTAAAGGTAATGTAACAATAATCATAATACATTTTATTTATAATGCACTTTACATGTAAGCAATCTCAAAGTGCTACAGCGCAGACTTAATCGGAAACAGACACAAGGCAGAATTAATAAAAAACAGTAAAAGGTGTACTAAAATTTAGCGGAAAGCTTTCTTAAATAAATATGTCTTTAAGTGTGGGTGTCAAAAGCGAGTTGTGGGTCAATTTTGAGACCTAGGTTTGTGAAAGAAGTGGAGAGAGGAATGCTTTGGCCAGTTGAGGTAATGCTGGTGATGGTGGAAGAGCGGAGCTGATATGGAGTGCCAACGAGAATGGCTTGTGTTTTGGAGCTGTTGAGTTGAAGGAAGTTTAGCTTCATCCACACCTCTATCTCCTCCAACAAGATGGTCAGTGTTGATGTTGGCAGGGAAGCTGTGGAAGTGGGAGTTGTTCTCAGATAGAGATGTGTCGTCAGTGTAGCAATGGTAGGATATCTCATGATTGCTGATGACCTGGTCCAGGGGAAGCAGGTAGAGGGTGAAAAGGGTGGGGCCCAGCACAAAACCCTGGGGGACACCGAAGATAACCTTGTGGGTGTGTGGTCTTGCTTTGACCAGGGTGACATGCTCAGTTCTGTTAGTCAGATAGGAAGTGAACCAATTTAAAACATTTTCTGAGAGTCCAATGGTATGTTGCAGGTGATAGAGGAGGATTCTGTGGTCAGTTGTGTCAAAAGCAGCTGTTAGGTCAAGGAGGATGAGAAGAGATGGGGAACCAGAATCTGATGCCATCAAAAGGTCAATGGTGACCCTGACCAAGGCTGTTTCTGTGCTATGGCCAGGGCGAAAGACTAGAACTTCTCAAAAAGATTATTGTGCTTGAGGTGGTTGTGAAGTTGTGCAGTGACCATTTTCTCCAGAACTTTTGATTAAGAATGGCGTGTCTGAAATGGGCCTGTAATTGGAGAGCATTTCTGGATCCAAAGTGGGTTTTTTCAGTAGTGTTCTGATGACAGCGGTTTTTAATGAAGGTGGAATGGCAGAGATATTGGCCTTTAGCAGGGCTGAGGGGAAAGGGTCCAGAGCACAGGGGGATGGTTTCATTTTTCTGACAACGTCCTCCACCTCTCCCTGTGTGATGTCAAAGAAGGAGCAGAAATGCTGGACATTCTCAAACAGTAGGTCAGCAGTAGGGGGGAGGGGGGCAGGACAGCAATGGTGGAAAGATGTGAGCAGATGTTGGCAACTGGTAGCTACCCCAGTACCAAGCAGAAGATGGGTGAGTCACCGCTCCGAAGTCCAAAAAAGTGCCACAATTTCAGAAGTCTGCGCTATGAGAAAAGCAGCTTTGCTACTAAACTAAGCTTTGCTAATATACTAAAATATCACAGAAAAACATTTAAAAGCATTTAAAATTATTACAAGTGGATAAGCGGCAAACAAACAACAGCAGCGTCCTCTCCTCCCACTTCCTTCCTCTCTCCTCCCACCCTCCAATGTATGTCTCTGCACTCATCTATGTGACGGTAACTTTGCAAGTCATCTTTTCAAAAGTTTATTTTCACCATCTGCTACGCACAGTCTCAGACATTCACAATTTCAAATAGCTGTTTTGGATTTCATCTGGCAACCACCCAGGCTGATAGCAGTTCATCCCAGTCTCCTGCAGGTAAGCATCTATCTGCCACAGCCAGGTGTTGCGTGGGCATCTACTTGGCTTTGTCTGGTCTCTGGAGTCCTCAACACTGTCACACTTCATGGACTTGTTGAAAGACCTGGTGGCATCAGACAAAAAGCACAGCAACCACCTTGAACATGCTGCTCTCTCTCTTACAAAAACAAAAATAATATTTATGATAGCCAGAACATGTAAAAACATGTTGTCAGATTGTCAAATTTCAAAGGGTTATTGAACTAACCATGTGCCCTGAATGCTTCCATGAAGAAAAACAAATAAATCTAAGCTTAGTATGATAACATTTCAAAATGTCTCATTTAAAATTTCCCCATAAGCCACTTTCTCTATCCAGATTCTATAAAATATTAATAATAATACAACTACCAAAAATAATTCTGTGTGCCTCAGGCCTACTCCAACTGAGAGAAACAGTCACATGACAAACATTTAACCAATCTTTCACTGAATTTTAAGCAGAGAGAGACAAAATGAAACTAAGGTTATACTTTACTGATCTGAAGCACCTTGTGGCAGCTTTGTTGGGATTTGGAGCTATATAAATAAATAAACTGAATTAAAAATTGAATTGAAAAACAAAAACAAAACAGACATAAAGGTAGCATGTGGAATCCACATTTTTGCCAATACTGGGTAGACTTGGGGGTACTTGAAAATGATGGGTGTGTGTATACAGTAGTGTTCAGAATAATAATAGTGCTATGTGACTAAAAAGATTAATCCAGATTTTGAATATATTTCTTATTGTTACATGGGAAACAAGGTACCAGTAGATGGAGTAGATTCTCACAAATCCAGCAACACCAAGATTTCATGATATGCACACTCTTAAGACTATGAAATTGGGCTATTAGTAAAAGTAAAAGTAGAAAAAGGGGGTGTTCACAATAACAGTAGCATCTGCTGTTGACGCAACAAACTCAAAACTATTATGTTCAAACTGCTTTTTTAGCAATCCTGTGAATCACGAAAATAGTATTTAGTTGTATAACCACAGTTTTTCATGATTTCTTCACATCTGCGAGGCATTAATTTTGGTTTGGAACCAAGATTTTGCTTGTTTACTAGTGTTTTTGGGGTCATTGTCTTGTTGAAACACCCATTTCAAAGGCATGTCCTCGTCAGCATAAGGCAGCATGACCTCTTCAAGTATTTTGACATATCCAAACTGATCCATGATACCTGGTATACGATATATAGGCCCAACACCATAGTAGGAGAAACATGCCCATATCATGATGCTTGCACCACCATGCTTCACTGTCTTCTCTGTGAACTGTGGCTTGAATTCAGAGTTTGGGGGTCGTCTCACAAACTGTCTGCAGCCCTTGGACCCAAAAAGAACAATTTTACTCTCATGAGTCCACAAAATATTCCTCCATTTCTCTTTAGGCCAGTTGATGCGTTCTTTGGCACATTGTAACCTCTTCTGCATATGTCTTTTATTTAACAGAGGGACTTTGCGGGTGATTTTTGCAAAAAAATTAGCTTCACACAGGCATCTTTTAACTGTCACAGCACTTACAGGTAAATCAAATCAAATCAAATCAATTTTATTTATAGAGCACCAAATCACAACAAACAGTTGCCCCAAGGCGCTTTATATTGTAGGGCAAAAGCCATACAATAATTACAGAAAAACCCCAACGGTTAAAACGACCCCCTATGAGCAAGCACTTGGCGACAGTGGGAAGGAAAACTCCCTTTTAACAGGAAGAAACCTCCAGCAGAACCAGGCTCAGGGAGGGGAAGTCTTCTGCTGTGACTGGTTGGGGCTGAGGGGAGAGAATCAGGAAAAAGACATGCTGTGGAAGAGAGCAGAGATCAATCACCAATGTTTAAAAGCAGAGTGGTGCATACAGAGCCAAAAGAGGTGAATAAAAAGAAACACTGGGTGCATGATGGGAAACCTCCCAGCAGTCTAAGTCTATAGCAGCTTAACTAAGGGATGGTTCAGGGTCACCTGATCCAGCCCTAACTATAAGCATTTTCAAAAAGGAAAGTTTTAAGCTTAATCTTAAAAGTAGAGAGGGTATCTGTCTCCCTGATCCAAATTGGGAGCTGGTTCCACAGGAGAGGAGCCTGAAAGCTGAAGGCTCTGCCTCCCATTCTACTCTTACAAACCCTAGGAACTACAAGTAAGCCTGCAGTCTGAGAGCGAAGTGCTCTATTGGGGAGATATGGTACTATGAGGTCCCTAAGATAAGATGGGACCTGATTATTCAAATCCTTATAAGTAAGAAGAAGAATTTTAAATTCTATTCCGGAATTAACAGGGAGCCAATGAAGAGAGGCTAATATGGGTGAAATATGCGCTCTCCTTCTAGTCCCCGTCAGTACTCTAGCTGCAGCATTTTGAATTAACTGAAGGCTTTTCAGGGAACTTTTAGGACAACCTGATAATAATGAATTACGATAGTCCAGCCTAGAGGAAATAAATGCATGAATTAGTTTTTCAGCATCACTCTGAGACAAGACCTTTCTAATTTTAGAGATATTGCGCAAATGCAAAAAAGCAGTCCTACATATTTGCTTAATATGTGCATTGAAGGACATATCCTGATCAAAAATGACTCCAAGATTTCTCACAGTATTACTAGAGGTCAGGGTAATGCCATCCAGAGTAAGGATCTGGTTAGACACCATGTTTCTAAGATTTGTGGGGCCAAGTACAATAACTTCAGTTTTATCTGAATTTAAAAGCACGAAATTAGAGGTCATCCATGTCTTTATGTCTGAAAGACATTCCTGCAGTTTAACTAATTGGTGTGTGTCCTCTGGCTTCATGGGTAGATAAAGCTGGGTATCATCTGTGTAACAATGAAAATTTAAGCAATGCTTTCTAATAATACTGCCTAAGGGAAGCATGTATAAAGTGAATAAAATCGTTCCTAGCACAGAACCTTGTGGAACTCCATAATTAACCTTAGTCTGTGAAGAAGACTCCCCATTTACATGAACAAATTGTAATCTATTAGATAAATATGATTCATGCCTTTAATACCTATGGCATGCTCTAATCTCTGTAATAAAATTTTATGCTCAACAGTATCAAAAGCAGCACTGAGGGAGACAGACAGCCTCTCTACTTTTAAGATTAGGCTTAAAACTTTCCTTTTTGCTAAAGCTTATAGTTAGGGCTAGATCAGGCGACCCTGAACCATCCCTTAGTTATGCTGCTATAGACTTAGACTGCTGGGGGGTTCCCATGATGCACTGAGTGTTTCTTTCTCTTTTTGCTTTGTATGCACCACTCTGCATTTAATCATTAGTGATTGATCTCTGCTCCCCTCCACAGCATGTCTTTTTCCTGGTTCTCTCCCTCAGCCCCAACCAGTCCCAGCAGAAGACTGCCCCTCCCTGAGCCTGGTTCTGCTGGAGGTTTCTTCCTGTTAAAAGGGAGTTTTTCCTTCCCACTGTTGCCAAGTGCTTGCTCACAGGGGGTCGTTTTGACCGTTGGGGTTTTTACGTAATTATTGTATGGCCTTGCCTTACAATATAAAGCGCCTTGGGCAACTGTTTGTTGTGATTTGGCGCTATATAAAGAAAATTGATTGAATTAATTGAGGTCTAACAGGACAAGCACAGAGATGAGTCCACTGTCTGAGGCCATAAGAAGATCATTTGTAACCTTCACTAATCCATTGTCCATTTTAAAGCATTGGAGATCATTGTAGATGAACAGCCTATAATTTTTTGCACCTGCGTATGTTTTCCCCTCTCCAGTCAACTTTTTAATCAAACTACGCTGTTCTTCTGAACAGTGTCTTGAGTGTCCCATTTTCCTCAGGCTTTCAAAGACAAAAGCATGTTCAACAGGTGCTGGCTTCATCCTTAAAATGGGGGCACCTGATTCACACCTGTTTGTTCCACAAAACTGACAAACTCACTGACTGAATGCCACACTACTATTATTGTGAACACCCCCTGTTCTACTTTTTTTTTTTTTTACTAATAGCCCAATTTGGTAATAGCCTTAAGAGTGTGCATATCATGAATGCTTGGTCTTGTTGGATTTGTGAGAATCTACTGAATCTACTGGTACCTTGTTTCACATGTAACAATAAGAAATATACTCAAAACCTGGATTAATCTTTTTAGTCACATAGCACTACTATTATTCTGAACACTACTGTACACACACACACACACACACACACACACACACACACACACACACATATATATATATATATATATATATATATATATATATATATATATATATATATATATATATATATATATATATATATATATATATATATATATATATCCATGTCCACCAGGTAGAGGTATTGCTCCATTTCAAAAACCTTGGGGAGAAACATGTTGCTTATAGTAGTGTGTGTGTGTGTGTGTGTGTGTACTCAGTTATGTGTAACTGTTTCACAGTTGGTCTTCCATCTCCCCATGATTGTGTTGTTTCAATAGAGGTACAGGACTTGCAGGTGGAATGAAAAGTGAGCATACTGTGAGGAAAATTGTGCGGCAACACAAAACTTCAGGAAGGGCTTTGTGTTTTGAGGGTTGAGAGAGCATTCCATCAACATGACCTAAAAGGCTGTTGTCCAAGAATGACGCTGAGACTAAAAACCTAGATGAAAGGAACGACAAAAGTTGAGAGTCAGTGATTTAGTAGACTTTTGGATTAATGGCTTCCTCCTTGGTGTACAGCCTTTCAGGTCCTGAGATGGAGTGCTCTCTTTAAAGAGAACCAACCCTTAATTGTGATGCTAAGGTTGTGCTGGACCTTCAGAACTAAACTATACCTTTGCTCGTGGTGCCATGCATATTTTTTGAGATGGAACCTAAGGAGTAACTTGACTTCTGAAAATCCCAAATTATGTTTTGAAAGTCTTGGATTTCAGAGTTCATTTTTTTCTTACTCTTAAATGCACAAAGGAACATGTTCTTCTGATCTGCTTCACAAAAATTACAAGATTTAATCTTTCAAATGCTTTTACAAGTAATTCTGTTAATTTTTGGACTCTTCTGGAATCTTCATGCAGTTTAACAAGGCTTTCATCTTAGTGTACATAAAGTGGTGCCCCCTAAAAATCTGACATTGTTGGGTACCAACAGAAAGGTATCTTGTAGCAATTTTTAAATTAATGTATGTGTAAATAAATAAGGCATTCTCACTGATAAAATGGAAATATACAACAGCAGGGGAGAACATTTTGTTTTTTGTTTTTTTTTTTACCAATGTGTATGTAAATTTATATATATAGAATATTTTGAGAATGTTTTTGCATGGTTCAAAAGGCAGCATGCATTTCAGTCTATGTTTTGCAACTTAAATCTGCATAATATTCCTGAGTTGTTTTTATCCACACTATTGAGTTTGACTTGTTAAGATAAACCACATTCCTGAGTGTCAGGAATTGTTAAACATTTAACTGTTACAGTTGCATTCCCAGTACTTTGGGAAATGGAAGTACACTCAACAAAAAAATAAACGCAACACTTTTGGTTTTGCTCCCATTTTGTATGAGATGAACTCAAAGATCTAAAACTTTTTCCACATACACAATATCACCATTTCCCTCAAATATTGTTCACAAACCAGTCGAAATCTGTGATAGTGAGCACTTTTCCTTTGCTGAGATAATCCATCCCACCTCACAGGTGTGCCATACCAAGATGCTGATTAGACACCATGATTAGTGCACAGGTGTGCCTTAGACTGCCCACAATAAAAGGCCACTCTGAAAGGTGCAGTTTTATCACACAGCACAATGCCACAGATGTCGCAAGATTTGAGGGAGCGTGCAGTTGGCATGCTGACAGCAGGAATGTCAACCAGAGCTGTTGCTCGTGTATTGAATGTTCATGTCTCTACCATAACCCGTCTCCAAAGTTGTTTCAGAGAATTTGGCAGTACATCCAACCAGCCTCACAACCGCAGACCACGTGTAACCACACCAGCCCAGGACCTCCACATCCAGCATGTTCACCTCCAAGATCGTCTGAGACCAGCCACTCGGACAGCTGCTGAAACAATCGGTTTGCATAACCAAAGAATTTCTGCACAAACTGTCAGAAACCGTCTCAGGGAAGCTCATCTGCATGCTCGTCGTCCTCATCGGGGTCTCGACCTGACTCCAGTTCATCGCCATAACCGACTTGAGTGGGCAAATGCTCACATTCGCTGGCGTTTGGCACGTTGGAGAGGTGTTCTCTTCACGGATGATGCGAAGGAGATGTGTTGCACTGCATGAGGCAAATGGTGGTCACACCAGATACTGACTGGTATCCCCCCCAATAAAACAAAACTGCATTTGAGGGAAATGGTGATATTGTGTATGTGGAAAAAGTTTTAGATCTTTGAGTTCATCTCATACAAAATGGGAGCAAAACCAAAAGTGTTGCGTTTATATTTTTGTTGAGTATATGTGTAAAGCCCGTTGGCATTTTCACCACTTTGCTTTCCAAATGAATGTCTTTAACACAATGAAGAGTCACACTGCATCACGCTAACAGAGAGCCCGGTGAAGTTGGCTGTAAAGCCCAATCAATTACTACTGAGCCTGGAAGGGTCACTGAGTGAGCTTTAAGCACATCTAGGTAATAATGCTGGGCTCTTCTTTGGTATTTCCATTGATTTTCAGAGTAAAGTAAAACATAAGCTATTGATCTAGCTTGAAATAAACAAGGCTGAGTCAGGTGGAAGCTTGAACACAAACCACAGTAATCACATTACCACTGGTGGCCAGGATCTGCACCCAAATCCAGTTTTCTTCTCCTGAACAAATGAGTTGAATGTTTTCCAAGACTATAACAATGCCACGTCTTTGTTATGAATGAACATGCCACCAGTCTTTGATGTGTTACTGATATTGGATGCAGCGAAGAACCAATAGGTGCTTGGCAGGACCCGTAGGCCACACAAAACAGTCACCTTAATCCCCCCATGTAAAGCAATCCTTGAATACAGAGTAACAGATTATATATGGTTAGTATTCATAAGGTCATGAGCATGCATACCTAAACCCCCACTGTAATGATCTAGAAAAAAGAAAGAAAAAAAGCTCAGCAGAGGAGAATCACTTATTTTATATGTGATTAAAAAAATATGTACGAGATAACTGATGCTAGAGGTTGATTTGGGTATTTGAAAAGGAGGAACACATGGCTTATCTTTTCATTATTTACTCTTCCAGCTCACCTTAAGCCCTCATACACAAACACTAATTTACTGAAGATGTGTACACGCACAGATGTACACCAATCTCCAATGTGCACATTTATATTCAAAAATAGACTCCATGGCATAAAAATGCCCACCTACTGTATACTGGCATACAGTGACATATTTTAAATACTAGGTGGTATACTTTTCAACATGATTGGAGCATTGTCAAATTTGAAATTGAACTCTATCTGTATACAGCTGCAAATCTGGGAATGTTATACTTTTTTTTTTTTTTTTTTGTAGGCCATATATTGTAATTGTCATCTTAGCAATGTAGGTAATAACAAAACCCTTGCATGGCTCAATTGCTGTAATGTGAAGAATGTAGAATGCCAAATAAGAATCAACTGAGAAACTACCAGATTAAAGTAATACAACTGTTGAATATGCTATATACAAGTACAGCTAGTGAGATACACAGTGCGTTGCCTTTACACAGATTCCAGGATTACAGTATTGGGCATCTGTAAGCAGTGACAACTATTGTCACATCGCACATTATTAATGAAATGCAGAAGCTATAATTTTGTAGAAGAATTGTGAATTAAACTCCAGAATGACACTATGTGGCTTAGCGTGATGATGTCCAGAAAACAATGGAAAGTGGACTGTGCAACTGCATTTGGGGCATTTCCAAGAACAATTGACTATGTAGAGAATGTGCAATATCAGCAGAAAGGAAAGTACTGGTTGAGAAGGGGTTGTGTTTAATCACTTCAAGGGTGTGTTTTTGGCGTAACCTGAATGAAACCAATGACATTCCTTTGAAGCTTGCTATTCAGATGGAGCATTATTCAAAGTGAAGTGAGAGGTTTTCTGGTGAGTTTATGGTGCCACACCAATGGATTGAAGCACAACAGGGGAAACCTGAAGCAAAGTATTCTTAGGTGAAGCATGAAGGTATTAAAGTTTTGTATTATTTACTTTCATTTATTTATTTTTTATCAATTCAGTTTTCTTGTTTACACAATTATTACCACATTCATCAAAAGGAAACCTTAATTTCATTTAAATAAATTATCATTGGGATTGTGGTTCTGATCTGGGACCTCCTGACTTTTCCATGTGCTTACTTGGACAAGCCTGTAGACAGGTAGAAGACCTCCCCACACCTATGTGAAAAGGCAATAGCAGAGAGGCGGCAGCAAAGACCCAAGCATGGGGAAGAGAAGAGGAATCAAAAATGAAAAGACATTCCACTTAATCCAATTTAGGATCATGGAGGGTGGAGGTATCCCATTATTCACTGGGCAAGAGGCCACACATAGACAGGTAAACTCATTCACACCTCTGGTCAATCCAGTTCACCAACCTGCATGTCTTTGGAAGTGGGAGGAAGACGGCACACCTGGACAGAACCCACACAAACTCCACACATAAAGATCCAGGTTGGAAGTGAACCTGGGTCCTTCTTACAGAAATCACAAATGTGTTTTTTTGTAAGTGCAGCACAATTACACATCTATCTTTGCAGTTCTACTCAGCTGATTTAAGGAACCTCCAGTGGGGTAACGAAAAAGTAACAAAAAATATATATATATCAAATGAATTGAATGTCATACCAGCAGACTCAGCCTTCTGATAAAAGAGCTGACGCTTCTATTCTGTATTTCTTTGAGTACCAGAACTTCCGTTCGGTTTGTCAGATACAATCACATCAAACCAAACACGCTTAAAAACAGTCAAAAATGAACTCGAACAGGGTGTTCAAATGTAACCTTTGTGTGACACTGCATCTCGACTTCACATTTTACCTGAAACATTTCAAGGTTGTCTGAGACAAGGGGAGCAGAGGTTCTTGCATCCACAGAAATGACTCTGCAGGAGGCGCGGCACTGACACAAATACGGGCTTCACAGCGTGAAGTGCTGGCGCCCTCTGGTTCCACTCACAGGTGTCCCTTCCTTGTGATGGCACAGTAATCAGCACACACACACACTATGGCACAATTACAGAGACTCACTTCTCCAGCTGCTCCTGTGAGGCCGCGCTGCAGTCAGAAGAACAGCCTTTCTTTGCAATAAGGACACACAAATTTAAGATTTCATAGACATTGGTCATCTTGTGAACTGTTTGTTAGCAAATCAAGCAAACCGTTCCAAAGTCTTGCATCCGAGAAAAAATATTTCCAGACTCCAGTTCGCTCAGGATGGAAATGAGACTGTCTGAGATGTGCAGTCTGCATGATATTAAACTTCACAGCACATTTCGTCTGAGACAGGCAGTGACAAGAACTCAGATGTTGTAGATTATATTGGTGTTCAGTGATTCCCACAGGATTTTGGGAGAATAGTGTATGGGTGGGGAGGTGATGGTCTAGTGGTTAAGCATTGGGCTTGAGATCAGAGGATCCTCGGTTCAAATCCCAGCCTGACTGGAAAATCACTAAGACCCTTGGGCAAGGTCCATAATCCCCAAGTTCCTCCCGGTGTGTAGTGAGTACCTTGTATGGCAGCAGACTCACATCGGTGTAAATGTGAGGCATTATTTGTAAAGCGCTTTTAGCATCTGATGCAGATAGAAAAGTGCTATATAAATGCAGTCCATTTACCATTTATGGGTATAGTGGGTGTACTTCGAACCCTCTTGGCTAATGAGGGGAGCATGCTGTCCCATATTAAAATTTTGTACATCGTAAAGTTAAATGTATAGACCTCATGCACTTTCAGCATGAAATTAAGACATTAATACAATGTTATGCTCATGACAATTTACTTTACAATTTGCGGTTTATTACAGGTTTGGGAGTTCCTGCAACTTGTACTCTGGTGCAACATATATGAGAAAAAAAGTCACACTTTTGTTATTAATAATAAAATTGTAATGACTTTTTAGAACTTTCCAGTGAATCATACCTCTAAACAAAGTAAATTGCAACAATAAAATTAATGACAGGAACAAAAAATACATTGCAACAATGCACAAAAAAATCCCAAATTAAGAACTGAAAATACAGAAAAAAAAAGTGTGACTTATACTCTGGAAAATATGGTAATCATAATCACATTTATATCTATGCAGATATAAATAATATTTACCCTGGAAATAGTCACACCACAAATCATGATAAATAAGATTGCGTTCAACGCACTTTACAAACAGCCAACATACAAAATCAATTACAGTATATACTACATTTCAACCTTCAACAAGACACACTAAAAATAAAAATAGTCAAAATAGTATATATATATATATATATATATATATGCACACACACAGAGCTATTGGCCACACAAAATACAGTTATTCACCTGGGGGTCTGAAATACTAATCACCTTCAAAGTCGTCACCATGGGACTGCACACACTTCTCTCAGTGGTTCTGCCATTTTGGAAGTATTTCTTGGAGGCCTCTTTGGCCCAGCTGGGTCATCATGTTCTGCATGATATCTTCTCACAATACCAATCAAGTCTTTATGTCATCTTGATTTTGTGGAAAGAACAAATTACAGGAGTATTGTGTTTTCCCAGGAAAGCCTGAGCCAGCATGTCCAGGTGCAGCTGCTCAGCTGCTCAGCCATTAGCAACTTCAGCACAGATTTCACTGACATTTGCCACATGTCGAAGCCCTCAGTCAAAATGGAATGTAACGAGCCTGTGTTTATCCAAAGTCCATATTCTGTCAATCACTTGGTTATTTTGGCTTGTGGATGACCAACCTGGTCTCACGGCAAGTCGTAATTCAGCAGCATGAAATATACATTTATCTACTGGTTTGTGATATTGTCACGAAAAGCGCCTCATTTTTGTCACAGCAACACAAATTCATTCTAATTTATTCCGTTATGGCTGCACAAAATTAAAAGTGAAGCGGGAGGGTTGAGGGTGGGTATGGTTAGAGTTTGGGGAAGAAGTAGGGTTAGGTTATGGTTAAGGTTAGGGTTGGGGGTAGGAGTAGGGTTAGTAATAGTTTAGTAATAGTGAGTTAAAAAAACACCGTCATGAAAATTTAACTCATTTTGTGACAGGAGCATGAAAAAAAACCCTGCAAGACTGGGCTGGGATGGCCTACCAGAATGTGCTTCACTCTCCACTGATGCACATCCATTTTTGAAGTAGTTACACCACTTTTGTATTTACATTATG